>NC_047528.1:116823626-117168987 GCF_012275295.1 Melopsittacus undulatus | reverse complement strand
ATGACAGCCAGAGTTGTTGCTGAGTACGTTGATGAACAGGGGAATCAGGGTAAATACAGCAACATCAAAGACTTGGAAACTGTAGCACCATCAAAAGCTTGGAAACAAGAGCACCGTCAAAGACTGAGAAGCTTCACCAGTATCAATGGAGACTTGTCAGTATTGATGGATTCACAGCAAGGTGTAGACTGGAAACGTGAGAGTGTGTCGCAGTGCCACAGTTTGCAGTGTGAGAAGTGAAGGGTCATCTAATGGTGATTCAAACAAGAGACTATTATCCCTTCTTTAGTTTAACAAGTGAGACAACATTTGGAAGCAGCAGGGAGGAGCAGAGGAGGCAGTGGGCAAGAGCAGATACCTCATCAGTAGTTCCAATGTATTCAAAGAAGTCTCTTCAGCCTAGTGTCAGTGAGAGCTTTTCACAGTTAACACTGTGTCCTGAAACACTCTGACATCTTTCATCTGCAAGGGGTTTCACAGAACAGGCTTATGAATTAGAGCTTGCCAGTAGCCAATAGACATGACAACTCTTCTCAAGAAACAGTGTCTCCATCGCACGGATCATCTTTGGCATCCAATATGATTCAGAACATTGAGAACACAGATGTCCTAAATTATGACCACTCTATCCCGAAATTCTCTGATATTCACAGAAAGACTCTTTGCAACCAGTCATCACTTTTCTTGTGAATACAGACACGATATGGAACAAACAGACTTGCAGTTATCACCATTAATGAATTCTCTCAAAGCCATCAGTTCAACCATATATACACATATTGAGTGTTCTGGTTATTTGTTGCCTACAGTGAACAAGACAGCTATCTCTTCAGAACAGTAGCCTCCATAAAACAGAGTTTCCCTTCACAAACAACAGGAGCTGAAGTATCACCACTGCTGCTGCCTCAGGAGAAAGCAAAAGTGATGCCCTGCTTTCACAGCACAACTTACAAACAGCAGCCTGGCCTGCCAGTGATGTGGCATGGTGTTGATGCAGGCACTGTCCCTGCAGCTGATGGCTGACCTTGGAAATGGTTGTTCACCACATAGCAAAAAACCCATCCAAACCATCTTCACAGTGGCCTAGGATAACTCTCCAGGTGCCATACAAACTGCAATACTGCAAGACATCATCATGGCACATACCAGAACTATGTTATGATGTGCTCTTGCTAATTTGGCAATGGCAAATCCATGCCAGGACTGGATAAAACCTGTATGGATCACTAAATATACTGACAGCTCACGCACGGAACAATGCCAGGAGAAAAGTTACATTCTTTTTGGCTTAGGTGTCTGTTTGCTTTCATGAAGTGAGGAAGAAAACATTCTTTCACTGACTCCTGTAACACCCCATTTGTCCTGAGGTAGAAAAACAAACCACATCGAGCTTCCCCTCTCTAATGTACACTGCCTTTATGGCACATGGCTGGAGCAAAGCACAGTGAAAACTACTGCTAAAACTAGTGCTGAAGGGGTGTTGTGTTTGAATGGAGAATATATAACGACGAAAAAAAAAAGGCTCACTGTTACAGATGCAGTTTTCAAGCAAAAATTGCCTTTATTAAAATAGATTTTACTATCTTTTCTGTTTCTTTTCTTACCAAATTATCTCTGGCTTTCCATACTTGTGGCCATACTGGTGTTTCCTGCATGTTTTGTGACTGTTAGTTTACTAACCCAGCAAAAGACAGAATTCCTTTTCCTTTTTCCTGGTTAGTTTTATGCCCTGTTAACAATCAGAACATGTCAGGGAGGGGTCCAGTGCGTAACAGGTTTGGCAATATAAGCAGCAAGAATAGGTCACTAGGACCAAGGAGGAAGACAGGGAACGGAAATTCTGTGGCAATTACACATTAACTTTTCTCACTGCATCTTCATTCATCCTTTGGCTGAAAACGTTCCCATTTTGGAATGGTGAAATTACATCTGGAGAAAAGGAATGCAAATATTGTTGCACAGTAAAGCAGCTCAGCATATACAGGTCTCACTTTCTCTTATTTCCAGAAACACCTTGTACAGTCTAGAATGACAGCAAAAGATCTTCCTGTGTTCTTTCAATTGTTTCCTGAATTTCATCTTGCAACTCTTTCTCTCTGCTCACTTGTTCTTTCTGCAGTAGGTATTCCACTTCATTCTTTCACCATATGCTAGCAAGATCCCAACTGCTCTCTGTCTTCACCTTTGGCCACAGTCACCTACTCCTCTCTCTGACCCACATTAGGAGCTCTATATCAGTAAAAAAATGTGAGGTCACTGTAGTATTCCATTTAATAGCATTCTAATGTGGGTGAATTCTTTCACAAGGGTGTGTACTGCCAATTTTAATCCTATGTACAGTAACCTCTGATTTCTCATCAGTAGAAGTACTGCAATGTGCAGAGTTTCTACACAAGTACAGAAGGTCCTCCAACAAAAAGTAAATAACATAGACCAGACTGAGCTCTGTCATTAAACTAAACCAGCTGCAGAAAGCTTGACTGATGCTAATGAACCTCACAGTCTTAAAGCCCTGGCCCTAAGGAGAACTCACAATAAAAAGATAAAGCAAACCATGATGTAAATGAATTTAAAACACTGTAAGAGGAGATAAAACCCCTCATACATCACATTGTTGGTAAACGCTTTGTACTTAGCCATCCTTCTCATGGTAAAAACAGGGGCTCTGCTTTATTAATTTTAAATACTTAGGGACTTCAGGTGTGCAGACAGCTCTGGAAACACTTGTCACCTTAAACACTACTCCCCACTTTAAGGAAAGAGAAATCCATTAGTTGTGCACAACATAACAAGTGTCTCTGTGTCAGTCTCTGTAGATTTATGTTTTTTAGCTATCCCTGGGACAGTTGAGGAACTAGCCACAGCAGTAGAAGTTCCCTTTGCAATATCAGTCCTTCTGTGACCACATCTCAACGTTGGTATGCAGAGAAGAGCCACTGCAGGTAGAAGGCAGCCATGCCAAATAAACCCCACCATACAGTGACTACACATATGCTAACTTTCAGCTCTTGTCCTGTAAGAACTGGAATAAGCTGGAAGACAAAAGGGGTTGCCAGCTACCAGGAAATGTGTGAACATTCAACTATGGCAGGTCAAGCACAACTGCGTCTCCTAAAGTTACACAGTGGTTTTTTGAACATCTGAGCACAGGCATAACTTCCCTTGGGTTTTGATTTCTCCTGTTCAAGACATTAGACTTGACCAGAAACATACCAACCACAGTTCATGCGTGCCCCATGACCTGTGTAGTCCAACGTCATGGTACTCCTGAACAGAAACATCCACATCATATTTCATAAAAGTGACTAAGTAGAACCTAGGAGACAAAAGGAGAGGTAGACAACACAGGAAAGGTGGTTCAGTAGCACTTTGTCCCCAGTACTTGCCCAGATTCTTAGAAGTTGCCTCAGGACAAGGTTATAGGGAAGACTAGACTTGGTGATTGCAGAGATTAATTGTGCTGTGGTACGTACGTCACAAACCGTTGGGAACAAAGTAAGCTTCCCTGCAGACTGAGCTGATAAGCGAGCTTACCGTAGGTACTAAGTTAATCAGTTGTAGTCTGGGCAGAAGGTAGATAACAAGATGAAGCAGGAGGAAGGTGAAATGATTCCCAGAAACTGAAAGAAGAATGAAGATCAGCAACAGGAAGAAAGAAAGGATAAGAAAAGGAAATCTGTGCTCTTAACTAAAGCAATCTGCTGTTAAACAAAGTTTGATCCCCACAGCATGACTGAACAACAGAAAACAGATTGGGATAAAGAAAAGTGGAGGCATTCAATGAGTTTTTTGCACAGTCTTTAATAATTCTGATAGACCTTGAGCTGCCTGGTCCCCTGAGTTGGAGGACCATGAGTGTGGGAACAGTAACTTTCCATTTGTGAACGCTGAAATTGTAAGGGACCAGCTGTACCAGCTAAATGTACTGAAGTCCATGGGGCCAGATGGGATTCCCCTCAGAGTATTGAAGGAGCTAGCAGATGTTATGGCAAGACCCTTCTCGATCATCTACCAAAGGTCTTGAAAGGTCTCTACTCACTAGCTATTCCAGTCCTCAAAAAGGGTATGAGAGAAGACCCAGGGAACTACAGACCTGTGAGTCTAACCTCAGTTCCTGGAAAAAACTATGGACAAGATTATACTGGGTACTACTGAAAGGCATTTAAAGAATAGTGCAGTCATCAGGCAGAGTCACTATGGGTTCACAAAGGGAAAATCCTGCCTAGCTAATTTGATATCTTTCTATGATAAGGTCACCCACACAGTGGATGAAGGGAAGGTGGCGGATGTAGAGATTTCTGGATTTTAGTAAGGCTATTACTATGGCAGCATCCTGCGGGACAAGTTGCTCAGCTGTGGTTGAATGTGTCCAGAGGGCAACAAAGCTGGTGAAAGGGCTGGAAGGAATGTCCTATAAGGAATGGTTAAGGACTTTGGGTCTGCCTAGTTGCAATAAAAGGTGGCTGAGGGGAACCTCATTGCTTTCTACAGCTTCCTGAGGAGGGGAAGTGGAGTGGGAGGTGCTGATCTCTTCTCCCTGACATCCTGGATGCATGGAATGGTTCAGAGTTATGCCAGGGGGAAGTTTAGGCTGGACATTAGAAAGCATTTATTTACTGAGAGGGTAGTGAAACCCTGGAACAGGCTTCCTAAAGAGGTGTTGATGCTCCAGGCCTGTCAGTGTTCAAGAGGCGTTTGGACAATGCCCTTAACAACATGTTTTAAGTTTTGGTCAGCCCCGAATTGGTCAGGCAGTTGGACTAAATGATTGCTGTAGATCCCATCCAACTGAAATGTTCCATTCTATTCTGTTCCTCTGTTCTACTCTATTCTGTTCTTTTCACTCTTTTTCAGACACGCACTAAAGGTTCAGATGGTAACAGACCTCACAAAGTAATTCAGTACCTGTTCTGTTGCTTATCTGTACCCCTCATTCCCAGATACATCAGGGCATAAAAAGGAACTTAACTCATCCCTCTGTGAAATAATAAATCATTGCCTCCTTTGTAAAATCAAACAGAATAAAACATATGTCAAACAGCATGGAATCAGGATCGAAAAATGTACAGATTTCCTTTCTACAGAACTCATAAGAGTTATGTGTGGGCCACATGACATGGGCTGGGCCAGCAGCCGTTCCTGCTTTGTGAGGCAGAGATCAAGATTCCTCTGGTTCACAGGGCAGTGGTGGTGGAAGAACATAGTTTTCAGGGCGGTTTATCTCACTAAGGTAAAGCAGACCAAACAGATCCGACACAGGTAAGCACTCCCCCACTGCTCACTCCGCCCTCTTTCCGTAGGAGTTTCCTGCTTTTGTGGGATAGACCTAGAAGAGCTGCAAAAGAGTAGAAGGTGTTTGATCGGCTAGAAATTGCCTTGGATTAAGAACCTGGAAAAACAAGGTTTCTCACTCAAAACCCATACAACGGCATCTTCCCATCATTCAGCAGTGGCTGGCTTTTAGTTTCAGAAGAAATCTTCATTGCTTCACTAGAAGAAAACTCAAAAGGAGGGGGAGTTTTTACCAGTGTCCCATCCTCAGGTCAGAAGGAAAAGGAGCAAGGACAAAAGCGCTTGCACATTATTCCTTGTGATGAAGAGAGAAGGTAAAACATGACTGTTTCTACCTACCGAAACCTGTCTCTGGTAAGTACATGCTGAAAACCAACATAGTTATTTTTCTGGCATTTGTATGTATATATGTATCTATTTATGCTCTAACAGGAGAACACATACTTTGTGTGCAACAGCACACAATGTAATACATATGTATATATTTGTTAGGAGATGCATTCTCATAAAAATGCCAATTGTGTCATGCTTTTGTCATGCTTTTGCCATGCTTTTGTCATGCTTTTTGACAGTGGCTTCATCAAAACAGTGGGATATGTGTAGGTTAGTACAACACATGCAAAGTGACATACAAAAACTGTTGAATACAGATCCCTGGTATGTGCTCCATATTGCCTGCCCATAGTGCAACTGCTGTCTCCTTCCCAGAGATGAGGTTTGGAATGGGAGACAGGAGGGGCTTTCATGCCTGAGGGCGGTGCAAAAAAATCACATCAATGGAAAAAGAACTGATGATATAGGCAAATATTCAAACACATGCCTACATTTTGCAAAAACAGACACACCCCAGCTACATCTAGCACCTAAAGTAATGTTATTGCTGTAATACTACACTGAAGCTAGGTGTTCTATTTACTAGAGCTGACAGCCCCATTAATAAGGCTACTTTTCTTCCAGGATCTGAACTAGTATCTGAATGTTTGCTATGCAATGTACAGATGTCCTAGAATTAACCTTTAAAGTTATTCTGTGTTTCACTTTAATAATAACAACCACAAATCCTCATCCTAGACTGCTCTAAGTTCTATTAAGAAGCCCTTTTTAGGGGGTTTGCTTGGCAATAAGTGCTTATGGTCTATTTATGCATTTTAGGTCTGTGTGTTCACATGCTCTCATTATTCAGTATGCATTCACATAGGAAATCCTAGTACATTTACACTGGCATGCATTTCCCCAGGATATTATGTATATGCATAGCTGCATGTTCTCATGATGGCATGTACTCAAGTATGTATGTTCTTATTTTGCTCATGATACTTATGACTTCTGTTTCATGTTGAAAACACTATTCCATCTTCCACAGATGTCTGTCCCCTTAACTGCTCATCTGTTTTCAAGTGTCTGCTACCAGCATCTGTACTGCCATGTGGTTAGAGACACAGTGGAAGAACATCCGCCAAGTCTTGTTGCTTCTTTTCACTGCTGCTCTTCTCATTGGGGTCACCATGCTGGCCATTTCATCCAACATCAATCCAGTAGGCTATTTCTTCCTAGGGGTAGGGGGAGTGTGCCTGATCGGCTATTTGCTGAGTGTGTTTGTTGAGTGTTACCTGAGGAATCGACAGCAACGTGACGCAAACGAGATACCTCCAAACAGGCAAAACCAAGAAGGGTAAGCAGCAACCTGGTTATTCCTCTTTAACTCTCTCTCCTCAGTCATGGCCATTTTACATATTGTTTTGCTGTCTTTCTCCTAGGACACAAAACACAGACTCTATTCCAGAAGTCTAAAGTTCTTGTTCCATAGTTTTCCTTCATTCTTCAGGTGGAGGTTGCAAATGTCTCTGCCACGCATGACTTGTATCCTGTCTGATATGTATTTTCTTCCCCCTGGGAACTGATCCACTAACAATTTCCAGGGTTAAACAGATCCAGGCCCAGTTTTATGTTTCTTTGAGTAATTAAGTCTTGCCAAACAATGAGTCACACAAGGAAAAAGAAGAACTGCTGAGGCAATACTGAATCTTAGCTGGGTTTAGCTCTGTAAACCTTATCTGTAAAGCAACTGTTCCTCGGCAAACTGTTAAAAAGGAACGTGTAACTGGGTGTGTTTCCAGTCTTAAGCACCCAATTGCACAGCAATAAACCCTGATTTTGAGAGGCTCTGAATTCTTCCACGTCTTTTTGGCTTCATGCACATTTGCAGGTTCTCAGCGTCATCTAATTTTAACCCCTATTTACCTATTGTAGTTGAAGAGTTGACTTGTATCTTTGCTTCCTTGTCTGTATACTCCAGATAATCATTATCACATCCATAAATGACTTGACATTCTTAAATGCAGGGTTTGTAAGAGGGCAAAGTATTATTGTGTGTTTCTTTTTAAAGAGAGTAAGTAAAAAGAAGTCTATATTGAGCTTTGCTAGCTTGGGAACTTACTAGAGGAAAATTAGTATGTTTATTTAAAAATGCAACCTAGAAAGGAAAATGTTTCTAAAGTAACATTTTTCTCTGCAGATACTCTTTTTAACACAAAATAATTAGTCTTTTTTAAACTCAATGAAAATACTTGGGCTTTTTTTTCCTTTTAAAAATTGACAAACATTGAGCTAATGTATTAAAAAAGCAAGGTCCTGTTTTATTCCAAGAAATACTTAGTAGTAATTATTAATAATAAATTTTAACTGGTAGGAGATTTAAAATGAGAGACATCAAGCCAAACCTAAGACACTGATGAACAGTGTGGGTTTCCTTACTTATTCCGAAGAGTGTGGATGAGAATGGATGAGCCATTCTCTAGACCATGAAGCATGATGCTGAGTTAGCTGTACAAGTGAGCTGATCCAGGGGCAGAATATCACATACAGTAATCCATGTGAGATATACTGTTTCAGCCCCATCTATTGATTGGTTCCAATAGTACATTATCTGGACTACGTGCTTCTGCATAAACTAAGCAGTAAGACAATCACTATAACTACCATTCCTCTTTTTGTGCATAGGGTGAACGCTGCCTATGAAGCACCCACCTATGAGGAAGTGATGACCATGTCAGTTCCAGCAATATGGACAATTGCATCCAATCCAGGCTTAGTACCCTCGCCACTGACTGAGCCTCCTCCTTACAATGTAGTTATTGAATCATCCACCCGAGAAGAGATGATGGTGGAGGCTCTCAGGGTGTCAGTGGCATCAGACACAATGCACACCTCTGAGACAGACACAGGACCCAGGATGCAGTTGCAGGTGGTGATGCCCCCAAGACTGCAGCGGTTTGTTTCTGATATCCATGAAGTGAAAGGTGTTGAAGACAGGTTTGAACCACTGGAGCCACTCACTCCACCACCTGCTTATGAGAGTGCTGTCAATGATGATGTCTTTGAAGACGCCTTCCAGCCCTCCATATTATGATTCATTTCACCTTCCAGGAATGCAGTATGAAATCCCCTGTCTGATACAGAATGTTCCTAAAGGGAAGGTGAAAGAACTGAGATTTTTCACACCAGAAACCGTAGACATTTGCCTCACCATTCTTTGAACCAGAGCTGAGCTACAGACACAGCTTCTGATATCACTAGAATCTTTTGCACAAAATACAGACCAATGCAATACCACAATGCTTTGTCTTGGGAGATACATAAAACCACTGGGAGGAAAGCCATGTTGTACCTGGCAACAATTCTTACACTGGACAGACACCTTTATGGGGGAGGAAGGTGAATCCTGAGAAAACGCTGCCAAAGGACCTCTAAAGGACTGCAGGATGCAGCCAGAAGTTGCCTGGGAAAGGGCAGAAATAGAAACAGCACTAAGCAGATTCTGCCTGTGCATTACAAACTTCCTTGCAATCATCAGTCACCCTAAAACCCCTACTGACAGACTGAGGCTGTAGTTCCCCCAAGTTGCTGCTTTGCAGCAATACAAGTTTATAGTCTACACTGTTGCTACTCCTCTGCCGCACTTGATGGGCATCCTCTGCTGTGCTCCACTGCAGTCTGACTGAGGGAAGGATGGCTGTCTTCATCTAGAAGCTGGCACCACCTCATACTTGTCTCTTGGGATTGAAAAGCTGATGGCAAGCACCTCCACCCCACACAGCCTGCAGCAGTGGACAAGAGGGAGATAATAGCAACTGTTTTTCCTCTACTAAGAGGAGCTGGCAATGGGATGTGTACACAAATACATGTCCTCTGCCTGAACTCTTTGCAGCTCTACAGGAGGGTGTATTTTTCAACTGTACTACAGGTCCAAACAGATGACTTGAGATACTTTCTTGTTATCATGGCAAGCATTTGCACTTCCAGCTCTCCATAACACCGCCATGCATGGAGGCTTCTCTCTGGACTCTGGAAAGGGGCAGTCCATCTGCCAAGGCCACAGCTGCAGGAGAGCACCTTGGAGAATAACAGCTTTGAGACACTTGTGGTGTTCATCGTGGCTCTAGGCTGGAGCCAGGTTCCAGCTCTCACTATCAGTGATGCTCTGTGGTCATTTACAATGGTAGAGCTAACCTGACAGGCTCTGCAGTGTTAAAGTGGTCTGCAGCATGCAAAGAGACATTCATGTCTGATGAGTGTCCAGATACAAACAATGAAATAAGGTGGTCTGAATCTCTTTATGAAGGAGAGCAGCAATGATCAAAGCCGTGTCTCATATGACTGCATCACCTTTAATTCATATGAGAAACCATCAAACCACAGACTAGAAGCAAATAAATTATTTCTTATTGATTCTTTTAAGATCAAAAAAAGAAAAAAACATGAAACTTTTAATGTTGTTTATAAATAAACCATATTAAAAATACCTGGTGGCATCATTAGTATTTCCTTCCAAAAGAAACACCCCAGAAAGCCATGCATTTGCATGCATTCAGCTTATCTGATAATCTTAGCTTAGAAAGAGGAGTTTAATTTCTACATCTACAACTGAATCACTTTAGCAGCATTAATGATGCAGCTGTGATGATACCATTATAACAGAATAAGTGTAAACTGGGCCAACCAGGACCTCTCTGAGTGCACCAAATTGCCAGGAGTCAGGAAGAAATACAGGCAGCCAGCACAGACAGAAACTGGTCAAAGCAAAGGCCAAAGAGTCACTAGTTTTGATCACTGGGATTTTTACTTCTTAAGTTATTTAAGCCTTTAGACTTGTGTTAAGTTTTAGCATGTGAAACTCCTGTGCACCAAGGAACAACTCTCTTGAGCTTTACATGCCAAGAGCTGTAAATCTGCTTCTGCTAAAAGGATTTTCATGTGCTCTTCCCTTCATATTTCCAGTGTAGTCTGCATAACCCACGTGCTCCCTTCTCCTGTTTAACTATGGAACATTACTTGAGCCCCTTATCAAGGAGTGTGATCAGCAGGTCAGAGGAGGTGATCCTGCCCCTCTACTCTTATGAGACCTCACTTGGAGCATTGAGTGCAGTTCTGGTGTCCTCAACATAAAAGGGACATGGAACTGTTGGAAAAAGACCAGAGGAGGGCACGGATGATCAGGGACTGGAGCACCTCCTGTATGAAGACAGGGTGAGAAAGTTGGGGCTGTTCAGCCTGGAGAAGAGAAGGCTGCGTGGAGACCTCATAGCAGCCTTCCAGTATCTGAAGGGGCCCTGTAAGGATGCTCGAGAGGGACTCTTCATTAGGGACTGTAGTGATAGGACAAGGGGTAACGGGTTCAAACTTAAACAGGGAAAGTTCAGATTGTGTATAAGGAAGAAATTCTTTACTGTTAGGGTGATGAGGCACTGGAATGGGTTGCCCAGGGAGGTTGTGAATGCTCCATCCCTGGGAGCGTTCAAGGCCAGGTTGGACAGAGACTTGGAGCCAGCTCCAACCCCTGCCCATGGCAGGGACCCCTTCCACTGGAGCAGGTTGCTGGTGTCTAACCTGGTCTTGAACACTGCCAGGGATGGGGCAGCCACAGCTTCTCTGGGCACCCTGTGCCAGCGTCTCAGCACCCGCACATTGAAGAACTTCTGCCTAAGAGCTCATCTCTGCCGCCCTCCGGCAGGTTAAAGCCATTCCCCCCCATCCTGTCCCTATGGACCATATCCAAAGCCCCTCTCCAGCTCTCCTGCAGCCCCTTCGAGCCCCATCCGCATCCATCAGCACACACCACACCCAAGCCCATGCACGAAGAGCCATAAACCCCACCGGGGCAAGGCGTGCCCGCGCATGCGCACAGCGCAGAGTGACGGTTGACGCTCCGTCTTGTGGGGCGGAGCGGAGGCAGCGCGGCTTGGCTCGGTCTCCGTGGGGCAGGGGTGAGTACCGGGGGTGCTGGGTGGGCACCGGTCGGTGGGGCTGGGCCTGGGGGACCGCAGAGCCCTATCCCTGCTTCCGGCCTGCGGGTGTGGGAGCCGGGGGTGGCGGAGCGTGGTGCAGGCCGCTTCCGGCCGTTGTCAGGCGCGGCTGGCCGTGGGGTCCGTCCGCTTCCTCATGTGACTCTTGGACGGCTCGTACGGTTCGGTTTGCTTAGGTCTCCCCTGTCCTGCTAGGGAAGCGTGCGGCATGCAGCGGTGTCACCAGGAAGCGCTGAAGAAGAACCGGGTGATGCTGGCAAAGCAGCTGCTTCTAAGTGAGTTAATGGAGCATATGATAGAGAAAGACATCATCACCGCGGAGATGGTGGAGACGATACAGGTATGCAGGTTGTACTCGACGGCACCCGAGCGTTAACACCGAGTTCTGGTTAAGCTCAGTGTCGTTCCCAGCAATGGCAGCATAGTAAATTGCATATTTAATGTGATTACATGCATGGAACGTGCAAAGCATGTGGGTTTTGCTTGCAACACACGAGAGAACTGTAAGCCACTATTTGCGATGCTGATTTTGACTGGGGCTTACTAAATCGTTGGCTTGCATGTTGGTATGGAGTTGCAGCAGACACTGCTTTGTGAGTTTGGTAGTTAACTTCCAGTCCTTTGTTGTTATTTTATGCTTCCCCATGTAGAAGTAGAGATAACACCTGTTTCCCAAAGAATACTGTGGAAATAAGTAAATTAATGTATTGTAAACCAGCTTATTGTGTCACCTGCCACTTAAAGAATTTGTACTTCATCTGTGTTTTCCTTGACTTCATGAAGAACTTTACATGATCCAGCACCCTCATTCTTGCATAGCAAATGCTGTTCCTACACTTTTGTTAACTTATCTTGTGTAGTTGGTACTATGAGGAGAAGTCACTGGAAGTATCTTGGCATTGCTCCCAGAGGCTTGGTAATGCACTGAAGTGTGTGCAGGATGAAGGTAAAATTCTTCAGAGAGAAGGCAGCCTGGAAAGGAAGTGACTGAAGGTGTGTGGTCAAGTGTGAAGGTCAAGTGCATATTGGGACTCAAGAGATTGAGGCACTTTTTAGTCCCTTAATAAGATTTATGGTCCTGTTCATAAAAACAGATGCTGAAAAACAGGATTTTGAGCTATTTCTGGGTGCTGTTGTGGATGCTGTGAACCTTAGACTGATAAGGTTTTTGAAAGTAATGAAGAAATAACTTTGTGATGTATTTTGACGCACATGTGTCACATAATGTGAAATTACTTCACATTGGGACCTATTAGGGCCACCTGTGCTAATTGGGAGATGCAGGCAGTCTCACCTGAAATAGCTTGAATCCCTAGTGGCAGAGGACAAAGGTGCAGCAAAAACAGTGAAGGTCAGAGAATGAATCAACTGTTTGTACTGGTTTTGGCTGGGGTAGAGTTAATTTCTTCATAGTAGCTAGTATAGTTAGTATGGGGTTATGCTTGGATTTGTGCTGAAAACAGTGCTGATAACAAATTATGCTCAAGTATGAGTAGTTAGTAGGGATGTTCAGTTGCTGGCCTACAGTTAGTTACTGAAGGGGGACAGAAGGAGGGAAAAGAAAAGGAGAAAAAGGAAAAGAAGGAAAAAAAGCCCTCTCAAGGGTGGGATAATGCCAGAGAAAAGAGTCTTTTTGGCAAAATGCTTCTGAGACAGGGGAAGACGACTGGAGGAATCTTCCCCTTCAGGTGTCGTTACTTAAAAGGAGATGCAGCAATGCCTAGTAATGGATTATCAATAAGGAGAAAGGTGTTACCATGGATAAACCAGGTAAGCAGCAATAGCTTAGTGGAAAAACTGTGCATAATACAACCTACCCAAATAACTAAGAGGTTAAATATATATAAATAACAGTAGCAGCTTGAGCAAGAGAACAAAGTGACTTGAGCTACTGTTGCAGGGTATGAATCTGGAAATTGCAATGAAAACAGAAATACAGTGGGAAAGAAGGAAAGCACTGACAGCTGGAACAGTAGTACTGTGAAATAAGGATAGAAATGAAGGGAACATTCTAATAACAGTGCTATAGATAAAAAGTAATGTGCATTTAAAAGAAAAAAGATTACTTGAATCAAAACCACTTTGCATTGCCTTTCATTTTTCTATAGTAGGTCTGAATTTGTAGTAGTCCTCCACTCTGCCTGAAATGTGAACAGAAGTCTTGGGAGTACCTTTAGGTAGTCTGTTCTTGGAAATGTATTGTGATGCTGATCATCAGGTACCTTAGTGGAAATAGGAGGAGACAGATGCCACAGTGGCTGATACTGTAGATTTTCCTGGATATTCTAGCTGACTGGTTCTGTATAGCCTGTTGCTTCCCCAAGAAGTTAAGATCTGGATAAATATGTTTTGAATTATCTTGTCTTAAAAGCAGTTATATTGGTCCTTTTGGTTGGATTTAAACTAAGCAGAAGAATAAAATGATTCTGGAAATAGGGCAAATTCACTTAAACTTTTGTAATCTAAGGAAAGTGAAATAAATGAAGGAGCTCAGGGAGATGAAGGATGAAATTTATTCATGTGTAAGGTGCTAAACTAGTACTTAAAATTTTACCACATGTTAGAAAAAGGTGAGAGGGGAGGATATTGCAGAAAGAGCCACTGACGACAAAGGTGGTTTTGCAGGATGAAGAGCTCACAAGGCATATAAAAAGTAAAGAGTTGTAGGTGTATGCTGGAGAACTAATAAATAGAAGCAGGTTCCTTTGATGCCCAAAATGGGGAGAGAGGGTAGGAACTTAGAGGCATGAATTTAAATTGGGTCATTCAGAAAGATACTAAATGATTTGATTTTTTTTTTCAATTATATACACTTTGAAGAAAGAATAAAGAAAAGTGTTTCACTTCTGAATGTTTGATGACTGTTGTTTAGTATAACCTGAAGTGGATGTGGAAGCTTCATAAGGAGATACCTTGATGCTTCCTTAAATACAAAAAGTGCTGTATTTCATTATTTTGGTATTTAAGTAAACATGCCCCATCCCTGGCAGGGTTCAAGGCCAAGGCTTGGTGCAACCTGCTCTAGTGGAAGGTGTCCCTGGCCATGGCAGGGGGCTGAAACTGAATGAGCTTTAAGGTCCCTTCTAACCCAAACCATTCTATATTTCTGTGATCCTATGTGTCAGGAATAAGTCTGCCAAAGGCTGACTACTGCACCTACAAAGTGCAGAATCTAAACATTATGGGAATTTCTTAACTTTTCAGTAAAACTGAAGATCCAGTTCTTGAGGTCAGCTTGTGTTCTTAATTATGATTTATGGCTTAGAGTCATAGACTATGAGGGCATAAAAATTAAGATGATTAATGTTCCTAAGTGCGTTATAAAGAGCTGCAGGCCTGCTAGAAAGGAAGAAGTAATTAGTAGGTACTTTAGAATATCAGCTGTTAATTTACTTTATTAGGTAAAATAAAATTCAGTGGCTTACAGCAAGATACAATATATGGAGCTGGTTATCTTCTGTGGACTAATGAAGAAGTGTTACCAGGAGAAAGGGCCAAGTATTTTCATACTTCTGCAAAGGCACAGGTGAGTCATTACTGTACATACTTCTAGTCAACAGTGCTCTGAAAGTTGAGGTTCCCATTAGAATATGAAAAGGTAGTTGTGTTGTCAAGGGGAAGAGGTCATTTATGAGGAGGCTGAAAGGAAGTGGTTTGTTTACTGTGGCAAATGGAGACTGATTTATGGGAAGAAGTTTGATTAATAATGGAAAGAACAGGAGAATACTGAAGTTAAGGGATATAGTTGATACAAAACCAAATGCTATTAGTCATAAATTAACATAGTAGAGTGTGCATTTTTTTTTTCTCTGGATCTAGGCCAAGCCTGGGAGTTTCAGCCAAAATGTGGAATTCCTCAATTTGCTGCCCAAGAGAGGTCCTAATGCGTTCTCAGCATTCTGTGAAGCTCTACGAGAAACCAAACAGCAGCATCTGGAGGCAATAATCTTGAAGACAACATCCAACCTGAGCCAAGGGATTGCAAGGGTACAGCAGTTCTTAAAAAATGAGACTGGTGGACTGCATTTCAGACTGGGTTTGGATGCAAAGTGATAAGTTTTTCAAATGGTGAAAAAAAAAGGTTGTTTACAAAGGTCAGGATGGGGTTTTGTTACAAACTGAAACTTATAGTACATGTAGTGAAAGCAGAGGGGAAGGAATTTGGGAAGAAGACAGTGTCATGAGATAGTAGAGGTTGGAAAGGACATCTCATGCGGCATCACCTTGAACAGGTTTCCCAGGGTTATGTCCATGTGGCTTTTGAGTATCTCCAGGATTGGAGACTCCATAACCTCTCTGGGCAACCTGCTCCAGTGTTCATCACCTTCATAGTGGAAAAAAAAAAGTGTTTTCTGATGTTCAGAGGAAACCTCCTGTATTCCAGCTTGTGCCCATTGCCTCTTGTCCTGTCCCTCAACACCACTGAAAACCATCTGGCTCCATCTTCTTTATACCCCCTTTAGGGGTACTCATACGCATTGATAAGGCTATCTTGAGCCTTCTCTTCTCCAGACTAAACCCTGCAGGTGTTTCAGCTTTACCTCATGACATTTGTGCTCCAGGCCCTTGACCAGTTCCATTGCCCTTTTCTGCACCTGCTTCAGCACCTCAATGTCTCCCCTGTAGTGAGGGGTCCACCACTGAACACAGGATTCAAGGTGAATCGTATACGTGTATGTAAATGCACGTGTCTGTGTTCCATGATACCTACAGTCTTGTATTGCAGAGTAAAAAATAGCTGTTCTATGCAACTCTTTTCATGCATTTATTGAATGTTTTGTAGCTTGAACACCGTTATGGATCAAATCTTCCAATCCCTGTCAGTGAGTCATGCAATTCAAAGAGACCACGCTGGATAGGTGAGTTGCACTTGACTGGCTGTCTGCTTGGTTTCTTAATACTCTGTTAATTTAGTTCTAGAAATAAGCTTCCCACCACTTTGTACATCCCAGGAATGCAAACGTGGCAGTGAACTGGCTATATTATGATCGGCTGCAGGAGGCAGAATTAGGCTAGAAAATGAAATGGCATATTGGAAGAGAGAACTGAAGCAGTTTCTAATCAGCTTCCCTTATTCTTATAGGAAATTTTGTTGCTCGAATAGTACATGTCAATAAAATTTTTTGTTAAGATTTGTAATAAAGTTTAATTGAGCTAGAACTGTGAAACGATCACAATTTTGGGCAGTACTCCTTAACTTAAAACTTCTTTGCCAAGAAGGAAGTCTAAGTACAAGGCCCTGTGTACGTTATATGGACCCAGTATAGGTTCTGTAGCTTTGTCAAGTGTAGCAAATCAACTTTTCTTTAGCAAGAATCTGTGACTTAGATCAGGGAACTAGTTCTTGGAAGGAGTCTCCTTACTAGTTTTTATGTTGCCCCTTTTGATGGCTGGAGTATTCATGTTCCTTAGCCACAGCTTTAACTATATGCTCGTTACTGGGAGCTCTCTCTGATGTTAAAGAGCAAGTCTCCAAATTTTGAAGGCCTTGTTTAAATTATTTTTTTCTAATTATTTTGTTTTATTTAGGTGCAAAAGTTGGATTGTTTTGGTTTTTTAGAGTATAGGTTCCTCTAACTAGGAAAGCTATGTAAAAGGTTGTAAAGGATTTTCAGAGGAGATCATGAATGTCATCTGTTTCTTCTGGAGAGGGGAGTGAGCGTTTTGTCTGCAAATGGCAAATAGTTATCATTCCCACTATCTGCTGTTACCCAGAGGAAAGCCTTGTTCAGAGGCAGATAAACAGAAAAAGGCATTGCACTTTATGGCAGTTAGAAACATGTGATTTGATCACTTATACATGTGTTCAGCAAAATAGAAGTCATTATATCCAGTGAGGGAGGCCTTTTATGAAAGGAAAAGCACTATTCTAGTTGAGTGTTTCTAGCAGTGGTTTGGCTGTGAAAGAAATAACATACTGTGTAAAGTGACAGAAAGCTCACAGCTCTAATTTTAGAGGAGAATTCTGTTTTCATACTCTAGAACCAAATTTGCTAGGCCTTAGATAAGGCTAACTCACATACAAGACAAAATAGAGTTGCCAGTTAAAACTGTAAAAAATAAGTATACCATTCCAGTACTTTTGGGGTCTTTTTTTCCCTGCTGTGTTTCATTGTGTGTCTGTAGTCCCTGTTCAAAGAGAATTTTTAGAGGTATGAATATTATAATATAGGAATATGTATAAGACCGCATAGATGAGAATTTACAAGTTACTGCCCTAATGCAGAGGCTTTGTAGTTGGAGGTTTTTATTGTTATTGATATGTTTGTTTTGCACAGAACCAATGGAACATTCCTTGGATAATGGAGATGGTCCCCCCATTCCTCAAGTGAAGTACTGCACTCCCAAATTTTATCATGATCATCAGCACTTGGTGAGTATTTGAGAGAGAAAATCTTGAGACATGAAAGATGTGAGGTGTTTGGATGTATCAGCTGAACATGTGCTAATTGAAACTGAGAATGCATGCTTCATTGGGATGCAGATCAGTGTTGCATCACTGAAAGGTGTTACCAGTTCTGTTTGACTTGATGTAGTTCTAATTTACAAGTGTCAAGAAGTTCTGTAACTGTACAAATCTCTGCCTCTTGTTTTTGTTCTTAAAGAACTTTGTGAGATGCTGTCTATTCTGTTGCTCTGTGTAAGCTGTCAGTCTTATTGCCTCATATATATTTGTTTGCATCCTCATCTCCTGTGTGATGACACACCCTGCAAATGACTCTAAGATGCTAGAACTGTGTTTTAACTAGTAGTCACAGTCTTGGCTAGTTTAGTTGCCAGCTCTTCCATGAAGAGTCTCTCCTTAGTCTCAAGAACCAGATCAGGATTAGGTGCTGGCTAGAGCAGCCTGAACTTCTAATTTGCATTGTTAGAAGTTACGTAGGTGGCCTAATTAGTTTTTGTTAATTCTATTTGTTAAGCATAAATTGTGGTGGGATTAAGGGAAAAAAGAAGACAATTAAGGATTAAGGGAAAAAAACAATCATTTTGTATAATGGGGCAGACCCTTCACCAGGTTACACAGTGCACTAATGCTTAACACTTCTCTCACAGGCTCTATCTGCAGCAAAGCAGATTGGTTTGGGGTTTTTTACTATTGACTTGTCTCCTTTTACAGCTGTGCCTGGATGCACCTAATTTGATATGCTCCTTTGGTATTAAATTTCACTTTCAATTCACATGAGTGTTAGTAACAGACTTGTTAGAGTGGGAAGGGGGAGAGAGGGAACTTAATTTGAACAGTCCTCTCTTAAGTTTCTTTCCCTTTTAACCTGCTATATAACTTTCAGGATCAGTGATTGACAGTTCCTTGCTGTTAGAGTTGCACTCACATGCTGTTTTACATCCTGGTCTGCTCTCAGCAGCAATTAGGAAATGTTCATTAAATTTTACGTTGTGTTATCCTAAGCAACATGGGGATGGCAGAAATATACAGGGCTGTGCAGGAGTGAGGGTGGGAAAAGAGTTAGCAAGGCCAGGTTCACAGTTTGAAATGCTCTGTGCTTCTTTGCAAAGTAAGGCAAGCTAGTATAACATCTTCATAGTGTGTTGTGGGATCAGCAGTTGTGGAGACTTGCAGCTGCATTTGTTTTTGGGACCCTCTGCAATACAAACAGTTGTTTTATGAAAACCAAAACACCAAAACCACAGCAACAAAAACCCAAACAAACAAAAGTAAACACCAAAAAAAAAACAAACACAAAAAAAACCCCCAAACTAAACAGAAAGCTGAGAAATTTGACCTTGGCTGGTTTTGTGCTTCCTCAATCCAGAAATCCTGCAGATCAGTTGGTATGTCGGGATTGCTGTTCTGCTCTAACACTTTCCTTATGCAGTCAGAATCTACAAATCTTGTATCTTCTTTGCAGGCATATAAACTGGTATCAGAGCCCCGAGGCTTAGCACTTATTCTCAGCAATGTCCATTTCAGCAGTGAGAAGGACTTGGAGTATCGTGCAGGGGGAGACGTGGACTGTACTTCCCTGGAGATGCTTTTCAAGCATCTTGGGTATCAAGTGACTGTCTTTCACGATCAAACTGCACAGGTAAGCTGGGTGGATCCCAATACTTCACAACCAGTATGGATAAGAGTTTGTAGCTATTATGTAAACTTCCTAAGAAGTTCCCTTTGGTATAATAAAGCTTGAACAGAAAGATGTGAATGGTTCCTTATGAATAGAAAATAAGACTAAATGGGATGATGTTTGCTTGCATACTGACAAATATGAAGAAGTTTGGAAGGCAGAGGACTTAGGATGGAAAGTAGGATCAGAAAGGATGTACTATTATAGTCTGATGCAAGGGGCAGAAATTTCTAGACTGCACCTGGCATGTCTGTTAAAGCCACAGATGAAGTCTCCAGTTTAGATAGACTTCTCCAGTGTTCTGCTATCCTAAACTGCAGATATTTCACCTAATCTTTGAAAGTGTAAGTGGTGTTTTAACTTCCTTTCACTGATGGAGTCAACTGCCATCACATTTACCAGTCTTCCAGTATCTATGCAGTTAAGTTCCACTCTTTCAGTCTTCATTTTGTTAGAGAAGTGGCTGCGCTTCAGTTAGGAGAATTGGTAGTACTGCATGACTGACTGAATCAAGCCACTCTCTTTCCCTAGGAATGCAATTGCTGCCTTCTTCAACCTCATTCTTTCTTAGTCTTTTTAAATCCTTATGAAACCAAGTGTTACAGAACCTGTTAAAGTGTGTTTTATTCAAGTAGGCATCTTTTGCAACATTATACTGCACCTGCTGTGTTGTTGTTCCTAAAGCTTTCCAATTTTAGTTGTTGTTGTGTTCTGATCACTAGTGTTTGAATGCCTGAAATACCAGAATATATATCTGCTAAGTTGCTCCAGTATCCCAGCCAGACTCAAGTGTCAGTGTAAAACCTGTATTAAAATATAAGTTGGTTTCACCTTACGTTGAATGCATATGTACCAACTTAGATACTTGCTGCATCCCCCTGTTGGCCTAAGTGATTCCAACTATGCAATGTTACCCTTAGTACTGAATATTAAACACAAGAACATTTTGCTGCTTTTTTTTTAATGGAACACATCTTTTGCCCTGTAAATTTGATGTACATAGGGTTTATTTCCTAACAGGAGGACAGGATAGGATCTGTTGGAGTGGGTCCAGAGGAGAGCCACAAAGATGATCAGAGGGCTGGAGCATCTCTCCTATAAAGCCAGGCTGAGAGAGCTGGGGTTGTTTATTCTGGAAAAAAAAAGGCTCTGGGGAGACCTTAGAGCAGCTTCCAGTACCTAACAGGGCTACAGGAAACTTGGAGGGGGACTTCTTATAAAATCAAGTAGAGATAGGACAAGGGGAATGGTTTTAAACTGACAGAGGGTAGATTTAGATTAGACATTAGGAAGAAGTTCTTCCCTGTGAGGGTGCTGAGGTGCTGGCACAGGATTCCCAGGGAAGCTGTGGCTGCCCCATCCCTGGCAGTGTTCAAGGCCAGGTTGGACGGGGCTTGGACCATGGCAGGGGATTGAAACTGGATGAGCTTTAAGGCCCCTTCCAACAGAAACCAGGCTATGATTCTATGACTGCTTGTGTTTTTCCCTGTACATTGTCCCACTTTCCCTGTGCAAGTCTGGAAAGAATCAGATGTTTTTATTTCCTCTCTCTTCCAGGAGATGCAGAATGCATTGGAGAGATTCTCTAAGTTGCCAGATCATCGGGATGTGGATTCCTGCATTGTAGCTTTGCTTTCCCATGGTGTGGAGGGTGGGGTTTATGGCAGTGATGGCAAATTACTGCAGGTATGTTGCTGTGTCCCGCTATGTTGTTGCTGGTTATCCCTTGGAAAGTAACAATGGAAAGAGATACAAAACCCAAAACTGAAATTATGAGAGACTGAGGCTTCTCTGTTTTAAAAGGAGGGCTTGTAGGAGGAAAAGTACACGGGGCTGTCTATGAGAGGTCTGTAAGATAAAGAGTGGCATAGAAGGAAAGTTGCTCCATTCTCTCTTTGTACAAGTAGTACATAGAGTGCATGAACTCAAAACTAGTAGAGCTGGGGTGGAGGGTGGAAAAGTTGTTATGTGATGAGTTTGGAGATAAAGGAGAAAATATCAAGAGGTAATAACAGAAATAATCAGTATCTGAAGTGGGGCCTATAAGGATGCTGGGAAGGGACTTTTCATTAGGAACTGTAGTTATAGGACATGGGGTAACGGGTTAAAACTTAACCAGGGGAAGTTCAGATTGGATATAAGGAAGAAGTTCTTTACTGTGAGGGTGGTGAGGCACTGGGATGGGTTGCCCAGGGAAGTTGTGAATGCTCCATCCCTGGCAGTGTTCAAGGCCAGGTTGGACAGAGCCTTGAGCGACATGGTCTGGTGTGAGACGTCCCTGCCCATGGCAGGGTGTTGGAACTGGATGACCTTAAGGTCCTTTCCAACCCTAAGTATTCTGTGATTCTATAAATACATGGAAGCAAAATGAGACTGGGTTTTGCTCACAGAAGGCTGCAGTGAGTAATAGTTATCATCTCTCTTCTTTCAGTTGCAGGAGGCCTTCCGGCTTTTTGATAATGCAAACTGTCCAAATCTCCAGAATAAGCCCAAAATGTTCTTTATTCAGGCCTGCCGGGGAGGTGAGTGCCTAAATACTAAAAGCCATGTATTTGGCATGCCATTAAGGCTCATTTTACACACGTACACACCCTCACATTCAACTTGCTGTCAACTTTCCTCTTTGCTTCTCTCAGGTGTAAGTGGGACCCATATTCACCTCCCTCTGCCCTGCTGCTGCCACTGCATCTGTTGCTCTGTAAGTGTCTTTTGCTCTGCATGAGGTGTGTGCATTGACTTGCAGACCCCAGAGCACTTTAGTGATACAAAGCTTTATTATATCCCAACTCATATATTGAGGCTTTCTCTTGCTATGCCTGCAGTAGGGGGAGTGGGGCATATGGTACATCAAATTGCAGCACAGCATGGAGTGGTACACTAGCACTGGAGTCTTGTCAGAGCTCCTGTCTGTCTCTGGATCCTGGAGGTGTTGTGTCTCTTGTTTTGTCATCTATTGAGCTATGAAAGTTGGCTCCAAATATGTGGGGTTTTTCTTTTCCTTTGTCTTGTCCTGTTTTCAGCCTCCAAATGCTTTAGACCCTTTTCCACATACTATTATAGAATCCTTACCTACTGTTGTGCATGACAGTTCTTGATTCTCACAGACTTGTTCTTTTTCCACTCTTTGTGTTCACATTTTCTGTAATTCTGCTATTTGTTTTACCCTCGTTTTGTAACTGAACATGTCTGTAACAAACCAGTTTTCAGATTTGCTGATAACCAAATTTTTCCTTAAAGCATTTGGACTTTTTGAGGTCACTGAAACTGCAGATACTCTGAAGAGGAGTTCTGTCTTAGAAAGCTTTGCTTTTTACCTTGTGAGAGAGAAGTTATTGTTAGCATGTATGCTTTTCCCATTTCTTTTCCCTTGTTCTTTGGAATTATCTCCCTTCTTTTTCACTTGTAGCAGATCTGCTGCATAGGTCATCCTCTTGCCAGGTGGATGTTTCTTTTCCCTGCTATTTACTCCCATTTAATCCCAGTGCAGAGAAAAACTCGAAATCTACATGAAGTATTTTTACAATCAAAAATAATCAATTCAGCTGAGCATTTGGGAATGTTATAACATGCACATTTACAGTATGAATTGAATACAGATACTTTTGAATATGCAGACTCGTAACATTGTGCAGATAGGTGTAGGGAGCCACAATTTGCAGGTGACCTAATTATTTGATCAGGTTTATTTGACTGTAATCTTATAATAATGGCTCTGTCAATGTTGGCAAATCAGACTTGGCTTTCCTATACCCAAAAAGCTTTCAGTTGGAGTTGGAGCTCTCTATGCAAAATGCTGTAGAACTGGGATACTGCAGTAGGCAAACCTCTCTTAAGCCTTGATTAATAGCTGCAGGGGAAAGCTAATTACAAAGTAATTGAGCTGTCAACAGAAATGTGTGTCCTTTTGTTATCCTTTGAATGTTAGCATTCAAAGATTAGACTAGCCAAAAGAACGGTTTTTTTTTTCAATAGCAGAATTCAAATACATAGTGTAGGCAACTTTATATTAATACTTTGTCCCTCTGTGCCATGCAGGTTAGTTGGAACCAATTGAAACTGAATGCAAAATGCATAGGTTATTACTTTTCCCCTAAGTTTGTGTAATAGGCCTTACCTGTCTTCTGTTAATGACACATTAAAAACTGTAGATGAATAAGAGTTGTTACAGCCTACTTAATTTCCAGAGGGCCTTTGGCAGAAGTCTCCCAAAGAATGGAATAGTGCACCTACAGTCATGGATCAAAACCCATCAGCGACAGAAAGGAATGGGAAAGGGCAAATTGTCACATTTCACTGTGACATAAAATGAGATACTGTGCATGCTTAATATCTATGTTTAATGTAGTAGTTGATACAGAAAAGTGAGAAGCGTCAGCAGGCCGGTTAGCTCAGTTGGTTAGAGCGTGGTGCTAATAACGCCAAGGTCGCGGGTTCGATCCCCGTACGGGCCATTGTTTTCTGGCAGTGTTCAAGGCCAGGTTGGACAGAGCTGTGGGTGATGTGGTTTAGTGTGAGGTGTCCCTGCTCATGGCAGGGGGTTGGAACTGGATGATCTTAAGGTCCATTTCAACCCCAACTATTCTATGATTCTGAGTAACGACAAATGAGTGGTTAACCATTATTTAGATCAACTGGGAAAGGAGTTGTCTGGACCTTGAGTAAAACTTAAACAGGTTGGTTCAATCTGGGTGGCAGTTACCGTTGGTATATACTGGAGGATGAGTATGCAGAGGAATATCTAACCCAGTGCTTTATACTTTTTAATTACATTGGTAAGTTGCCTGGAATGGTATTTGAAGACAAAGGCATGAGGAAGACATCTAATTCTGAAGCTTTAATCAGAAAGGTTTTGACTGTATAATACGGGATGATGACAGTGTAAATAATACAGATTGGTTGTAAAATTGAGTCTTATTTGAAAGAACATGCACTGTGAACAGTATACGGAATTTTTAGGAGGAATGAAAAGCATTTGGAGACGTGTGATAAAATACATTTAAAAAGTGTAGTTCAAAATGGGAAAATTTGCATTGCTCCTTAAAGAGATGAAGGAACTTGATGGAGGCAATCATGAAATGTTGACCTGTGGAGCCTTAGTTATAGGCTCTATCTGCATGTCCCACAATCCGAGATCGGTGTGTTTGACTCTTCCTGCTCCTGCTTTCATTTTGGAGGAAAACAGCAACACTACTGACTTTTCAACTGACTATTTCCTCTGCCATAATTATGAGATGCCACCAATGTCACTGCCTGTAAATGGGTTAGGAATCCAGGTGCATTTCTTAAGCAAGATCTGGCAACAAAAACCTAGAGCTGTCATAATAGGAAGTGGATACTTACGCCTCCTGAAACTAAAATCTGACCCATGCTGTTAGGAAGCAGAATAATAGATTCTCATCTTGCAACAAAAGGGCAAAATTATATAAAAAACCCTGTAAAAATGTAGTTTTATTTTTCATACAACATAGTTGGGCTATTGAAGTTACTACTACTACTACTAAGTGCTTTGTCTAGAGTACAATGGGAACTGCATCATGTAAACAAGCAATTGAGAATATCTACACTTGTCATACATACTAATGAATCCTGAAAAAGATATTATATGTTCTCCAGGTTTTAAACTAACCTTCATGTACTGGAATTCTCTCTCCAGTTTGGGGTGAAATTACTTCACATTTTATTATTGCACAATTTGTGCTTTTGATTGAAGCAGAAATTATATATTGAAAGCCTTGATTTCAAACAGGATTTAGAACTAGGTGAGATATTTGGTCCGTGTTTCCTTGATGTCTTGAAGGTAGACCTTAGCAACTAAAATTACAGCTCTTGCTTGAGTTCTGCAGTAAGTCTGTAATTAGTATTGCAAACTAGACTAGACATTTTTGGACATTTCTAAGGTGGTAAAAGTGGGAAATAGAAACTTCAAGGTCTAGGCATCGAATCCTGCCATGCATGGAGTAGAACCATCAGGAGCTTTGCTTTCCAGTTATCCAATGATCTGCATAGGAAAGGAGAGGGGAGAAAAAAGTAATCAGCTTGTGGACTAATAGTCACATTAGGTTCAGCAGCCGATGGTATCGACATTAGTTTGTGCAGAAGAACTTGCAGATGAATTTTAAGAACAGCTAAACCCACTTAAAGTTAATGTAAAAGCTTTCTGCTTGGCAGCAATGTTGTGGCATTTCTGACCACAGCTCCAGACAAAGGAAGAACAAGATAACTGCTTCCAGTAAATATGGATAATTCCTTCTTTTTCTTTTCTTTTCCTTCTATCCCATTCCCTCTGTTTATTTGCCCCCTCAGATGAGACAGACCGGGGAGTGGATCAGCAAGATGGGAAAGAATGGTCAGAATCCCCAGGCTGTGAGGAAAGCGATGCAAACAAGGAAGAAAACCTCAAGCTGCGTCTGCCTACGTGCTCTGATATGATCTGTGGATATGCTTGTCTGAAAGGTACTGGAGAGAGACCCTAATTGTTAAGGCAGAAGGAGGTTTTGTGTGTCTGCGTTCCCCAGAAACTTCATCATACACAGTTTCTTCTTAGGCACTGCAGCCATGAGAAACACCAAGCGTGGATCCTGGTACGTTGAGGCTCTCACCTCTGTGTTTGCAGAGGACTCTCGAGACACTCACGTGGCTGACATGTTGGTGAAGGTGAGCAGGAGTGCCTTTTCTCTCCCACACTTACCTTGTATCTGAAGAGCCCTCTGGTGCTTCTCTTTGGTAGGATTAATCTACTATTAAAGCAATTGTTCTTGCCTTGTTTGTAGTAAAATTATTACTTTTTCCCCTGTTTATTTATATGCACTTCCACAGCAGTTTAACCAAAGTAAAAATGCTTTTTCTTTGACGCTGTCCATTCCTTGTGCAGTCCCATGGTGAACTTAAGAATCAATCTGCCAAGAATTACTTTCTTCTATAGAAACAGCTTTTCTTTCAGGTAGATTCATTCATTGAACTGGCTCACCACATAACCACACAATCACATAAGGTAAAGAGTAAGAAACTGGGGGTAGAGGCTGTGAAGACAGCAGTGTGAGGAACTTGAGCTGCTGTGGAACTGCACCTGAGGTCGTTATCCTTATAATTTAGAAAGACAATACATAAGGGACTGCTTAGTAAGGTAAACAGAATCATCTACCAGTACAGAAACCCATGAATTTTTGCTTCCTTGTCTTAATCCTGGTGTTTTGTTCTCACATCTAGGTGAACAGGCACATCAAGCAACGAGAAGGTTATGCCCCAGGCACGGAATTCCACCGCTGCAAAGAAATGTCGGAATACTGCAGCACGCTCTGCAGGGACCTTTACCTGTTCCCTGGTTATCTGCCAGGAAAATAACCCTGCCAGCTCTGTTGAAGGGAGATACTGCCAAAGCTGGACTTGGAGTATGGATGTCTGCGCTTTCATTCTTTAGGCTGTGACATGAGATGCACAAGCAGGGAGTGATGGTTTATATCTGGCCAGTCCGATTCTTGATGTCTTTAAATAATCTGGCAACTCACTAATCTGATTCAGTTCGGGGTTTAAAACTCTAATATCCTGACTTAATCCATATGTATTGATTCAGAGAAAACTCCAGGAACAAGTATAGGAATTGATGGAAAGAGGATCAGCACTGGAACTGGGAAGAAGTGGGAACATCCTTTGGAAGGAGACATTAAGGACATTTCTAAGAAGAGTGAATGTGAAAAGGGAAACAGACTATTCATACAATTTTTTAAAAGTTTAACCTTTCTGAAAGGAAAATTATTCATAAAATGCTACTTATTTTATGCTCGTATTTTAAAAGTTTTAAGTACTTTCTGCCTGGTTCTTCATGCAGGACAATCAGCTCCTGTGGACATTAGAAAAGGGCTCCCTTGTGAAGGAGACTTCTTCCTCTCTCTAAAATAGAAGGTTATTGTTTTCAGTACTTGATGCTTTCCTATCATCTTGATAACTAAAAACCTGGTTTTGCACATTCCTTCTGTAGCCAAGTAATCAGAAGAAACACAAGAACATCCCAAGTTACCAACAGAACAGGTTGAGATCTAGGGTTTCTCATACAAGCAAGCCTTCATAAACTGCCCCCAAATTAGTTTTGAACCTAGAAATTCTAGGTTAGCTTCCCTTAGTCCCAAAAGTGAGCAACTGCATGGAATATTGCTTTTGAGGAATTTGTTTGCCCTTGTATCTGTGTGTCACACCAGGCAGAGCACTCAATCCACCAGCTTCTCAGGAGACTATGAATTGCACTGTACAACTGGATCCCTGAAACCTGACAGCTTTGTACAAAAGGATCTTTTGTCTTTTGTTTCATTAACAAAAGTCTTCAAGGCAGCTCTTTACAATCTAAGCGTGTTGCTTGGACTATTTATCACTGCAGTTTGTTTCCCTTTAAAATGGAAGGGAAGTTTCATGTTACTACTGTTACATGTTTTCTTTCTTCAGCCTTGATCATTTGAAGCTGTTGTTTAGCTGATGCTGTTTGCAAAGTGTCATTTCAAACCCTCAGTAAGAAATAAGGCATAATCCATCACTTTTGGAAATTTCCTACGCAGTCTCTTCATGCATGTCTCTTGCTTGTGTCCAGTTGCAGTTACTCCCATTTGATGCGATGTGGGAGGTGGGCATTGTGCTCTTTTTGTTGTAGAGCCTAAATCCAGATGTACTCATATGAACTCCAGTCTGTGTTCAGCTGAGTCTTTGATCTCCATTTTGTAGCAGCAAGTTGGCATTGTTTCTGCCTTACTCCTCCTATGTTAGGTGTGGCTTTTAAAATGCTTTTTGAGGATAGAGTAATGAAAAGGAAGCACAAAGGGATATGGAGGGAGGCTGGAAACCTAGGCATGAACTGTTTTATTGTTTTGCTGAGGCAAATGAAGGCTATGTGTCCTCCAGCTGACAAAGGTGCAGCATCATGTGCTTACCTTACACACAATGTGATAAACAGAACAAGGATCATACTTGCCAATTGGTGCCTTACTCTGAAGTTAAGATGCTGGTTTAGGGGCCATTGTACCTCCATGGAGTATAAAACCCACTTTCTTCCTGAGTGCTCCCTCTTTGAAATGGTGCAATATTTTACAGATAGGTATATGAATTAAGTAGTCCACTCTGATGGATTAGATTCCTGTAGGATTGCATCAAGTTGCATTATCACTGCCACTTTCATATATTCTTTTTGTATACTTGTATTTTACTGCCTTGAGGTGTCAAAATAAAGGATTCTTGTTTGAGTAATCTGTATCTTCCATTTGGAGAGCTGTACCTTGTGCAGAAATGTAGCCTTATAGAGGCATGATTTCTTTAGATAGTACTTCCCAGAAGTGCTTTTGAACTCTTTAAGACAGAAGCCCAGAAGCTTGCTACTTTCTGACTGCAAGCAATATGGGCTGCTTGTAAGTAAGCTCTTTGTCTTTGAGAACCACCAAGTAAGAGGCTGATGTGTTTCAGCCCTGAGCTACTTAGGCTGGGGAAACTGTGGGCTTGAGATTCTTGAAGGACAAGTTGGTGCCAAAATGAAGAGTTCCTGAAGAAAGGAGTCTTGGAAGGAGGAAGCACATGGGGAGAAGGTCAAGATACCAGCTAGAGGTAAGATCCAGGCTGTTTATTTGTGGTGAGATTGTGGCCAGGGAATCAGCAATAATGGGTATGTTTTAAGAATCATGTTAAATGTGAGGACACCATGTAGTTTATATAAGGAATAGTTTTCCAAAGCCTGCTAGGCGAACATACCTTCTCAGATGCTGACACTTCACAAAGTTGTCTGAAGCAGGTTGTAGGAATAATCCTGCTCAAGTTGCAGGATGCTTCTCTTGTCTCTAAGTTTGGTCATTTTTATTTTCATCCTCTTCTTCCCTAGTCTCTCAGCCCCATTTTTCTATGGTCCTGCTGTTGACCCATTCCAAATGCAGTGAAGAATGATACTGAGAGAGGAAAGGGAAACTTTACCTCCTACTAATTTACTGAGCTGTCCTGGTGCCAGGGCAGCAGAGGGATATTAAAGCAGGGAAGCGGCTGCTGTGTCCAACCAAGCACAGACTGAACAGGAGGGGGCAGGGAGGCTCTGGTTACACTCTCCCCTCTCTGTCTTTCCCTCACCAATAACCTTCTCTCTCAGGGTGCTCTTTGGGATTTTAGCTGAAGCCTTGCGTCCATTTCACTCCATGATTTTGCTGTGGAGAGCAGACGGGAAGACATTGCCCTGACCAAGCCGTGCTCCATAGGACATTGTCGCTGGGGATATGACTGGGGATGCCTCTCCAACAAAAGCGTTCCGATACCAACAAACTCTGGTGAGTGCAATACCTGTAGACAGAATGTTTCCTACATGATGGCTGTTCCCTTTACTTAAGTGGCTGAAAATCTTCCTTGCCTACAAATATTCTTCCCTAACTGCATTAGGAAGAAACTGTGAGAGTCCTGCCTGAGCACATACCCCAGTAGTGTCTTCCTCCAAGAGCAAATGAGGCCATATTGTCCTTTTCTCAGTATGAAAATCGTTCCTAATCCTCATGGGTGAAAAAACTTGCATCACTGAATTCACCAGACAAGGTAAAAAATGCTGGAGAGCCTCAGGGCTGAGTCTGCAGGGATGCCTACTCTAATAGAGCTGTATAGAAGAGTAACTGCTGGTTCTGAATGGGTTTCTTTTTCCCACATAACTCCAGATAAGGCACTGAAACCTTTCCTTGTCCTTCATTACAGCTCCTAGAAGACATGGTTAGGATTCTGTTATGGTGGGTGTTAACAGGTGCTGTGAAAGCACCAAAGCGTGTTGCTCTGGGGCATCTTTTGGGCATACCCCAGTGGGGTCTTGCACTGCTTTGGTGTATGGGTATTTGGATGTAGGCTATCACCCTACTTTCTGGTACTTTAAGAGATTACTTAGTAGGATTACTTACTTTAAGAGATCTCTTAGTAGGATAACTAAGATACATTACATATCATGAGTCCTTACACTTCTCCAAACAAACTGAGGTAGCAATTTGTACTGCATCTAAAAAGCTACGTCCTGTGGTCACTGAAGTGTGAATTCGCATGATGCACTTCAGATTGCGTAAGGAGCAGCATGAATGGAGTCCAAGCCTGTAAAAATGAATGGTGGCCTGTTTGTACATGAACATGTAAAGTTTTGCTAGCAGTGTTTGGAGACAAATAAGCCCCTTTTAATCTGTGGAAAACATGAAATCTTTGAGCTACTGCAAAGAAAGATGGAGAGACTTCTTATAGAAGCTGGAACACCTAGCTTACAAAGGGGAATGTAGGGCTGGCTTTGGGAATGGAAAACTGAGGTGGGGACCAGGAGAGTAGCTTTCAGTCCAGCATTTTCTGCTGCTGAGACCTGCTCTTGTGTATGATGTACAGATGAATGAAGAATTGATTGTGTGACCATATAGCCCTTTATGACTGAAAGCTTGTGTTTTGAATCCAGACTTATGTAATGAATGTAGATTTCTTAGTGCTCCACATAGGCACATCACAAGCTCAGCAGTGTTTTCTAAGGATACTTTTATGACTTGTCGAGTATTTAACATTGCTGAAGGAACCAGTCATTACAGTGGAAAGGGTAGATTATGAAATATTTCATGTTTGCCTTGCCTTCTGTAGTACAATACAAAAAGGTCGCAGCCTGAGTGTCAAGATCAAGTTGCACAACAGTAGATCATTGAGACTGGGCTCACTATAGGACATAATGGGGTTGCAGTGGCCTGTTTGCACAGTATACAAACAGGTAAGGTTTGTGGAGGGAGAGCAGGAGCTGGGTTCTGGGTAAAAAAATCCAACTCTGTTGGTTTCTGAGCTGATCAAATTGCATGAGGCACTGAGCTGTAAGGAGCAAAAACCTGAACAAAAGTAGTGGTAAAGAAGAGAGCATGAGACAGCAGCAGTAGTGAGTGTACTACATGGGGAGAACAGCTGTGTTTGTTCTGTAGCTGTAACAAACTCATGAATCTCTAGAGTTTTCAGGTTTAGATTCTTCAGTTTAGAACCAGGCTGGTCAGAATATTTAGACTAATGACAGTTTTTCTGCATGCTGGTGGGAAGACACAACTGTGCTAAGTCAGGTCTTTGACAAAGTGTTTATGCATTGCTTACTAGTTATTCATGAGAGAAAGGAAGAGATGATGTACTGCATGGTCCTCATTTATCCATAAATTTATCCCAAATATTTGCCATTGAGAGGATTTTATGGCTTCTGGACAGGATTGTTTAATAAATGATAGCTGTTTGATCCCTTAAGTGTCTGCATAAACCAAAGCCAGTTCTTTAGCTGAATTCAAGTCACCCACATCCCTGATAAGCTTTATAATAAGGAGACAAGTATGCTACAACATATTTTGTTAAAGAGGTGGATATAAATGTAGGAATTCTTCATGAATGGACATATATACTTGAGCTCTTAGGGTCACACGCAGAGCAGCAGCTAGTTACCAAGAACAACTAGTTGCTGGATCTAGATTATGAATCACTAGCCTTGATGAAAGATTAATTATTTCTCAAACAAGAAAAATTAAGAGCTATAAAGATTAGGTAGCAAGTGAACAAGTGACTGTAATTCTGGATGTACTTGCCTCAAGTGGATCCCAGACACTTTCAGGACTTAAGTGTCTTAGCAATTGATGCCTTAAAATGCTATCTTTAGGAGCATACTCCTATCAAGTATCATCGTTACTGCAGTCCACTCCTTGTAGTCAGTCATGTTAGTTCTTTCTTGTGTACTGAGTGCACAATAGCAGAGAGCACTTCCAAACTAGTGCTACATAATCAGGTTTCGTACATAAAGCAATCTCTGCTCTCCAGGAATGCTGGTCTATTAGTAAAAGAGAGATGCTAGGTCATCAGTTGGCTTCCAAGACTGTAGGAATGACTTTTCCTCTGATTTAGAAAACCCATTGCAGTGCCTCAATGCAAAACCTATGCCACTTATGAAGCCCTCGTACCTTGGGATGAGGAGAGCTGGTAGCCTGAGTAGTTGCTGGTCAGACTTCAAGGTCACAAGTAATTTACATAAGAGTGCTGCTGAGTCAGCTGACCATTTCTTGCCCTTTGATTCCTTCTGTGTTTGAAGTATCTCTGTTTATTTATGTAACATGGCTACTCCATTAATTTGGCTCCTCCATTCCCATATTCTCTTAGCCATTTCTTTCCTAGGTGTTCATTGCCTCTTAGTCTTTTACCATTCCCTTGTTACCCTCACATACCTTTTTCTCACTCTTGTCTTCTGCTGTGTCTTCTCAGTTTGTTTCTCTGCTGTTCCTGCTTTCGGTATCTATGAAGCCAAGTGTTCGGTTTCACAGCTGTGTTTTTCTCTGTGCCTTCCTCACATCACTGCCATTGGATTCTGTTCTAAAAATATCCCATGTGACCCTTTCCCTGTGCTGTCCCAAGGCAGTGGGGGGATTCTCCACATCTTCCCTCTCCTCTTTTTCTTTTTGAAGATGTTGTCAATGTAATGTTAGAAGGGAGAAGAGACCTGGGAACTGAGGTCATGAGAAAGATCCCTTGTGCACATCTCTATTGCTAATTCCAAAGCTGGAGGGAGCAACAGGCAGATGAATACAGGGCCAAGCTCTACAGGGCAAATTGTAGGCTGCTGATAACGACAATATTAAAAACAAAGGAGAAAAGAAGATGTTCGTTCCCATCTTCCCTTAAGTCAGACTAGAATTTAATATCTACTGAAGCTAAAGGCTTCCTATTATCTACCATACCCATCTTGGCATCTGTTACCCTTGTTTTGACATCTACTGACTCAGTTCTATAGGCATATTTGAAGATCTGCATTGGTTTCTCTTCCCACTTCCTGTTGGTGAGATCACAGAATGAATACCTTGCCTTGTCAGAAATTCACTGCAGAAATCAGTGTCAGGGTCTTATCTTGGCTGCATGGTACAAACGCTTGGGGAGTTGAAAGTCATTCCCCTCTAATGTACACATAGTAGTGTTCCTCTTCTGTAACCATCAGCCAGTCACTGAACCTTCCAGTATCTGAAGGGGGCCTATAGGGATGCTGGGGAGGGACTCTTTGTTAGGGACTGTAGTGATAGGACAAGGGGTAACGGGTTCAAACTTAAACAGCAGAGGTTTAGATTGGATATAAGGAAGAAATTCTTTCCTGTGAGGGTGGTGAGGCACTGGAATGGGTTGCCCAGGGAGGTTGTGAATGCTCCATCCCTGGCAGTGTTTAAGGCCAGGTTGGACAGAGCCTTAGGTGACATGGTCTAGTGTGAGGTGTCCCTGCCCATGGCAGGGGGGTTGGAACTGGATGATCTTAAGGTCCCTTCCAGCCCTAACTGTTCTGTGATTCTATGAAACAGACCTCTTGCTTTTGTGCTGTGGGATGGTATAAGGGGAATCCCCCATTTGTTTGAAATCTAGCAGGGTAGCTGCAAGCTATAAGCTTTTTTACATGGACAAAGAAAGTTCATAATTGTGTCAGCAGCTGATTCTTACATGCTAATTTGGCAGTATATCAGGTTAAATTACTTCAGACAAGTTGAGAGGCACAGAGTTGGGGCTGGGATGGGAAGCCTGAGTACCAGCATTCCTGGGATTTCAGTAAACTAGACCTGTTGCTAGTAAAATTGTCAACAGCAGTAGAGGGGCAACTGGAATACAGAGATTTAACTGCCCAGGCTGTACAGCAGGTGGCATACAGAGTACAGTGCATGAGAAATAATGTGTCAATACAGAAGTGTACAGCAAATACAAATCCTCAAGGTAAAGCTGGCTACTGTTGTGAATCTCCACAAAATCACAGCAAAGAAGTCGCAGTAAAGACTTCATAAAAATTAGTTATTCTGTTTGTGATTGCTTTAGTGAAGTACTAGAAAGTTGCTGCTAAAGTTGCTGCTGTGTTAGTATTCATAGAACAGCTTCCACATACATTCATGGTACAATGGTAGCTGTTAACTCATCTTGTTGACACAGAATGAGGATAAACTTAAGCTGGAGACTACCTTGTCAGAACCTGCTTATTTAAAGTGTTGATTTACTATTAAGTGACTTAGGACTGCTTGGGGAACCAGATCTAATTGCTGGTTGTTTGCCTGGCAAGGCAAATACTGGATCTAATATCAAAACCTCTTTGTTAATTATCTAGGTGATGGAACTGAGTAAATTTGCAGATAATACAAATCTGGGGTGAGCTGTTGGTACACCAAAGGGTTGCACTGCCATTCAGAGAGACCTTGACAGGATGGAGGAAAGGGCAGAGAAGAAGCTTATGAAACTCAACGAAGGGAAATATAGAATCCTACACCTGAGGAGAAAGAATCCAATACATTACATGCTGGGGACTGACTGGCTGGAAAGCAGCTTGACATAAAAGGGTCTAGGGCACCTGAGGGACACCAAGTTGAACATGAGCCATCAGTGTGCCCTTGCTGCCAAGAAGGCTAGTGGTATCTTGGGCTGTATTAGGAGGAGTGATGCCAGAGGTTGTAGGAGGTGATCCTTCCATCCACTTAGCTGTGGCAATGCCACATTTGGAGTCCTGTGTCTAATTCTGAGCTCCCCACTTCAAAAGACATTTTGCTACTGGAGAGAGTTCAGCAAAGGGGTACAAAGATGATGAAGAGACTGGAGCATCTCACATATGAGGAAAGACTGAGATGTGGGACTCTAGCCTGGAGAAGAGTAGGCTCAAGGGGGATCTAGTTATCTGATGGGACACTGAAGATGATGTACCCAGACACTTCTCAGTGTTGCCCAGTGGCAGGACAAGATGGAATGGGCACAAATTGAAATACAGTATGACAATGAGGGAAAAGAGGTTTTGCTGTGATTGAGCAATAGCACTGGTTGCCTGGAGAGGTTGCAGAATTTGCATCTTTGGAGATCAGGTTGCCTGAAGAAATGGTAAGTGCTTCATCCCTGGCAGAGTTCAAGGCCAGGTTGGACAGAGCATTGGGTACCATGGTTTAGTGTGAGGTGTCCCTGCCCATGGCAGGGGGTTGGAACTGGATTATGTTAAGGTCCTTTCCAACACTAACCATTCTGTGATCTGAGTTCTGACTTCAATAGAACATGATGCATATTATCTGACCAACCCACTGCCTACATCCCAAGATGCAGCGAATTGAACCTTCTCAGTTTGCTTTCTCTGTATCACTCAGTTTATTCATGTGCAGCCCTTGTTTCCCTTTCCAGCCTGGGAGGTTCAAGTCTTCTTAGCTGTTCCTCATGCAGAAGCTATTCCATGATTTTGACTATCCTCTGAAACTCTTTCAGTTCTACTATATTCTTGTTGAGATCAGGGGAAACAGAAATGCAAATACCACTCAAGATGAGTGTTGCATTTAATTTGGACTTGTTTTCTTCATTTTAAACCCCTGGTTCTAGAAGAATCTTGAGGGAGTCATTACCATAACCATTTTGTTTATCCCCAAGACCTTATTCTTGAATAGTAAAAGCTTAAATAGTAACAGTTGGACGATTCTTGTGTGTGGAAAGCTAGAACATCTGTTCCTCCTCACAGTCATCACTTTACATTTATTGTGACTGTTTCATCTGTCATTTTACTGCTCAGGCATCCTGTTAAGGTCCTTATACAGTCAGCCTTTGTTTTCACTCCTCTGAATAACTTGCTGACAAACTGTGAGCCCTTTTCCAGGCAAGAAAGTTGTTTGATATTGAGCCGCTTGACATCAAGTTTATTATCAGCAGTAGAGAACAAGCCACTGAGCATATACTGCTTTTACTCCCAGTTCCATATAGGAATAGGGCATGTTGGAAATCTCATTTCCACTGATTGGAAATCCATAATGCTCCAGCCCCATAGGGTAGTAGAACTGCAGGTTCACTTAAGATTCCCGGGAATGGTAAAGGCAAGTGCAAGATTAAACATAGCACAGCTGTGCAACATTATAGTGGCAGAAGAAATAGCTAGTGTGGTGTAGGAACTTCATTCCACAGGTACATGGAAATCTTTCTGATGGGAAGATAAGAAGCTGTGAAGGTTCAGGCCAACACTGAAACACCTTGAACTACTGTGTATTCTCTGCTCTTTAACCCAGCTTCTCCTGTACCTTTCAGAAGCAGTCTGAGCTGCTTTTACCCCATGACCTCAAAAGAGTTTCTTTTTGGTTTCTGTTTTTCTCTTTTTAACTGCGCTCATACCAAAAGATAAAAGACCAGACTTGGCCCTGTCTGGAAAGGAGAACTAAGGGAGACTAAGAAATTTAAGGTCTGAGATATCACTGGCTTTTGATTAAGTGGGTGCAGAATGTGACAGGCAGGCTCTTCTGTGTAGGGCTTGGGTAGCATGGGCTATTCCAGTCTGACTAGTAGTCCTTCACTGGAAACCCATAGAAAGAGAGTCAGAATATCTGCAAGAAGTAGTCCTTCTCTATAGTAATTTCAATTTCCATTCAGTTCTAGACCTGAGCTACCCACTATCATCACTTTTATTGTTCCATCACTGTGTGAAACTGATAAAATTGTAAGCAGGCTACGCATAGGCATAACCATGTTAAACAAACACTACTCCTGAAACGTGATTTACAATAGCTTATAGAACCTGAGAACCTTATAGCAAGTACACAGTATAATGTTAATGCAATATATTCACAAAACACCTGAGGATACTCTGGCATACCTGTTATAAAGAGTGACTTTGTGCAGGAGGGACAGAGCAGCTGCAGGAATCAGGCTTCGGATGGTGAATGTTAAGGAGGTTATCAGTACACTGTCAGGTTGAAGATTTAGGAGAAAATAGCAGGTGCAGTTTTCTGCACTTATAAAAAAGTGTATTTTCTTTATAGCATGTAAAAAGCATATAACTAAACATATTTTCTTAGGAAGGATAGTGAAGCTACAGAGATCCTGTATTCTCAAATGCAGGGTAGATCAGAGTCTTTGAACAGTCAAACAGAGGAAGCACAAATGGTTCAATTTAAATAGAATACCAAACTAGGAACCAAAGTAGTGGTACACTTACATGTATGCAAATGCTAGAATTATGAAAAATAGCATATAAGACCAGTCTCTTGTTGTAACAAAAGATACACCAGGCATATTAAAATCTTTGTGGTAAGCAATCAATGGGAAATTGTAATACCAGCATTAAAAATATTCTTTAAGATAAAGCATACTAGTGATGGAGTAGTACTGTATGCTAATGAGAATCTGGATCAAACTAATGAACTCAGCATCCAAATATGTTGGCATTTCAGATGTAAGTAGGAATGGTATAATGTTGGATCTGTGTCACTGCCTTCTGAACCCAGACTGCTAAACTCATATGTTGATTGAGACTAGAGAGCAAGAAACAACAGTAACAAAAAACTGCCATGACCCCCCCATAGGCTTGTCCCTGGGTGTGAAGTAGATGCGATTGGTGTTTGTGGAATAGTCAGCTAGGAAGTGCACAAAATGTTATAGCTAGATACTGTGCTAAGTTTCACAACTTCATTGAAACCAGTACTTAGTGACCACAGTGTGCCTGGAGTCAGTATTCCCGTGGAAGCAGCAAGGATCAAAAGAATCCCCTAGAATAGATCAAAAGAAACCCATATAAAATGAAGAAGCTTTTTAATCAATTAAGAGACATGACCAAAAACATGAAACATTTCCTGAAGATCCGGGTTACTGAAGAACACCGTAGTGGTATCTAAAGAGAACAGGTCCAAATAGCCCTTAGTCCTTCTTTCATCTGCTTCAGATCCTTAAATGATCCTTAAAATCCTGGTTGTTCTCTACCAGGATTCAAATTATGTTTCCTAGAGCCCTCTTTTTCTTCAAGGTGTAAGAGCAATGGGTGGTATTATCTGTCTTCCAAGGAAGCTGCATGAATGAGCAGGAAAAAAAACCCAAAATCAAAACAGGCTAGGACAAGTAAACTTCCAAATCCTACAGCTTATCCTGCTTCTCCAAACACTGTAGAAAGATGGATCACAAGACAGTCAAACACCCACCCAGCTCCTAAACCAGTACAGTTGCTCTGTTGCCGCATCCTTATGCTGGCAGCTGTCTCTGTGTGTAGCTATGGCGAGATAGGCATGTACCATTTGCCAATGTCTTTGATCCTGTCTTTTCACAGGTCCTATTATGTCCATGTTAAAATGACCACTAGGCCAGCAAGAAGTGACAGCAGCCCTCACAGAGTGGGTGGTTGTCTGGAAGGGACAGCAGTTGAGTGTCAGAGGCTGCCTGTGAGATGTTCCAGTGCAAGATGCAGATTCTGTTTGGTCAGGGGTTGTTCAGCCTGATCTCTTGCACTTGGATGTAGGTGAAAGAAGCATTCCTGTCTGGTTGAAGGTGGTACCAGGTGTCCTTTAGGGAGAGCTGAACTATGATATCTGCCTCCTGTTTCCAATGCAGCTCTAGGAACAGGGCAGAAATTCACAGCCAAGGCCAGACACTCCTGTGGGCTAATACTGCTGAGGAAGGCATCCTGATAAAAATGACATTGCAGACCTGGTGCCAGAACACAGATGTTAACTGCATTAATGCACTTCCAAGCAGATCTGAATGTGCAGCAGCTAGTTTAGTACAGTGATTATGTTCCTAGCATTCAAGACTATAGGTCAAGAGAGGACAGGGATATAATGATCAGTGTGACAAAACTCAGTAGGAAATCATATAGACAGACGTCTGTCCAAATGGTAATGCCTTGAAGTACAGTTAAATTGCCACAGTGAAAGTCTCCTGCAGCAAACACAATGGAGAACCCTCCTGCAATGAGAGTACTCCTTAACTCCATCTCATGCTTTAATGACAGGATTTCAACCTGTTTCACTTGGAGAGAGAGAGAAGGGGGTGAGGGATCTTCTGGCCAGCAGTTGTGGTGCCAGTGATACCACCAGCATCACTGTTCAGGTTCAGAACCTGCTGTATTCCAGCAAGCTTTGTAGCCAGAGCTGTAGTCCCTATGTTACAGGCAGGCACTCTGCTTCTGGGGTCCCCTTCCCTCCTTGAATAAGGCAATGAAGAAGAGGTTGTAATCTGTCATAATGATGTTCAAGGCCAAGTTGGACAGAGCCTTGGGTGACATAGTCTAGTGCAAGGTGTCCCTCCCCATGGCAAGGGGGTTGGAACTGGATGATCTTAAGGTCCTTTCCAGCCCTAAGTATTCTGTGATTCTATGTTGATATTTCGGCACTCCCTGAATTCCCATTCCAGGTATAATATATTTAGATGACACAGACATTAAATGTCAGCCCTGGGACACAATGCCATTTGTGGGGCACCTTCTGCACTTTCTTCTGCTGGCTGATCTGGGCTTGAGATACCTGTCTTTGTGACACCTGGTAATTACTGCACCCTCATGGCACCTTTTTCCCCTTGTGACAGTCAAAGTAGGCTCTTACTGACTAAGTATACAGAAGCTTTAGTTTAAAGAGTTCCACAGAGAAAAGACTTTCTGTAGCCTTCATGGCAAAATGACCCAGTAATTCAGCCTGGATGCACTTGCTTGATGAAGTTCTTTCCTTCCCCCAGCACTTTCCTACAAGTCAAAGCAGGGGGCTGCTAAAAGAGGGAGGGAGTCAGTCCAATAAGTGCCATGCTGACTCTCACTATCATCATCCCTGTGTCAGCAGCCAGTGATAACAGGAAAGGTTATCATCGCAGGGGAATTGGTTTGCCCTCGTTTGTGATGGATTTATTATTCAGCTGCCAAGAGAACTACTATCTTCCCTCTGTTCACCTTCTCATGTTACTATCAGGGTTTGTTTTATGGGAAGCAGGCAAGATCCCTTGTGTAGGAGGGTTAGGTAGTTGTGTGTGGGTATCTACATTTGGATGTGGGAATGAGAGGAGAAACAGGAAGCTTAATCAAAAATGCACAAGATTTACTCATTTAACTTTGATAGTAAATATAGTATTTAAAAATGGTAGTGATGACATATCTGTGCTACAACTTTTATGTTGGTATTATTTTTCTCAGCTGGGACGAATGGAGAGGACAAACTAGTACAGTCAGCAGCTAGTACTCAGCAGTGATGAAGTTCATATAAGTAGTTTATAGCATTTGCTCTAAAAACAGGAAAAGTCTGAAAAGTAAGCAAGACCCACATGTTACCACCAAAAGGTTTGTGTTTCCTTATGTCTCATTTGTCCAGTATCTCTACAGATATCATCTATTTTGTCATGCACTGGAATAGTGCATTTCATTTGTCACTCTTCTCCTTGACAGAAATATCTGGGTAGAGAGATCAGAGGTAGAGAGACTGAGAAGTGCTCTCCCCTGTGGTCCTTAGCTGCAGATGTCTTTTGAGCTAGGTCCTTAGAGTGTACACATGTGCCACTGTTTCACCTGCATAGTTATAAGTCTGCCATTTGGTGCACTGGATGAGGTGTATTGTGTTGTGGAAAGTACAGCTGAGGATGCAGGGGGTTTGAGGGTTGTCTTCCTCATGAGGATAGTAAAGGCTGCTGGTTTTGAGTAACATCTAGAGCCATGTGGTGAACGTTGGCCTTGGGCCCCTTCATGCTTTTATTGATGGGGTGAGTGAGGCTGGGGCCAGTTTGGAGGCTGAGAGGGGACAGTTCTTGAAAAACCCAAACTTTCAGGATCATCATCTCATTTTCCATGGGAATTCCACACCAGTATCATACAAAACAGTGGAGGTTGATCAGTTGGCAGTAGGGGGTTCTTTTTGAAACTGGAGCAATTTGTGATGTGCTATTCTTGTGCCTCTGGAAAAACAAAAGCTAGAAGAGTGCACCTCTTTCTAAAGGTTCCCATTAGTTTTCTCCAGTAGCTGTGATCATGAGTGTTTGCCTCCAGTAAACATAACAGTAACTGAAGATGTGGTTCTGTGTTACAGCTTTGATGTTTGCTGGGGCTTACTGCGGTTGGTTTTTAGGTTTTCTGTACATGATACACACTTATATTCTATGTATTTTTATGTATTTTCTACCCTGTATTGTGTATGCTATGCATGATTTTTTATGTAAGCCATAATGACACTGGTCTTCCAAAAGCATCTTAATAAATTGTGAGCCTTTATGAAGGAAATGCCTTTATGAGGGAATAAAAGCCTATAGGAGGGAAACGTAAGAGGGTATCAGAATGCTGTTCTCTGATTTCCTAGACACAGTCACTTAGAAACTCTTCTTTAAGGTGGTTCATTACAAGTTTTGTCCTACTGATGTGTCACAGTCTTCCTCCAGGAAACATTGCTCATTGACAGCAAAGTGATTGCTGGTGAGAATGAAACTGATTTTGAGGCAGCACTGATACTGCTTTTGTAAATACTCAGGGCTTGCCTGGCCTGACACCATGTGTGCACTGGACAGAGCAGCAGTATTCATATAGGTATTATTGCTAATGGATAGCCACATGGGTATTGTTAGCAGTAACACTGTAGGAGGTAGGGAGATGGTTTATGGAGGAAATCAAGTGTGTGTTCCTCTCGGAGCCGTTCTTTGTACCCCATCCTGAAGCACCATGCATACTGAGAGAGCCTCCAGGAGAAATGTTTTACAGGGGTCTGCAAAATGAAATAGCGACACTACTGGACACAAAAGAAGGGTGTTTTGCCTCTCTCTTCCCCATGCTGCCTCCAAATCCCTTACCCTGAAGTGTGAGAAGATTGGAAACTGTTGTTCTATAGAGGTGATAGTGTACAAGAGGAGGAAGAAGGAGTTAATAGCAGCTCTTTAGTGATTCTGAGGCATGCAGGGTCTTCTTGTACACAGTTTCTAGGATCTTGAACTCCAAGATCACTGTAGATTAATAGCCATCAGAAGACGTATAGTTACAGGCAGGACACTGACAGTACTGGGAGCTATCCCTAGATGATGTTTTGGAGCATGCTTTTCATTCCTGTCACTGGTTGGTAGGTCACTGGTATTGGCTGAGCTCATTGCTTTTTTTGCCTGGCCAAGAAACACGTGCCATAGTGGAGAGGAGAAGCTGTTGAATGCTTTAGCCTGTGGAAAAGGGAGCATCAAGAAGAGTACATTTCTCTATATACCCATGACTGAATACTCACAGAGCAGTTTGATAACATTCTCCCAATGTGTGAAGTGTTTCCCACAAGGACACATGGCAAGGCTGAGTTTAAGCTGCAATGCCCAACAGTTTACAGGGATGCCTGACTTCTCCATTAGGGCTTGCTGCTTCTCTTGTGGACCATGGAGTTAAAAAAACTGGGACATTGAGTGTGCACCCATCTTGTTCTATCTCACCATAGTTGCTGGTATCTTTATGGTTGTCAAGTCTTTTGGACACCTGATATCTGGGGAGAGAATGATGAAGCCCTCTGAATTTTGTTCTTACTGCAAATATTGCTTGCTCAGAATAGGGAGGTGTGAGTGAAGAGATCTCCTGAATAATCATTTCTGCCTCTTCCTGTCTGCTTTCTGTCTCTGTACTTCTAGCTCTGTCTTACCACCTTCTTTCCACCCCCTCCACGCTCCCCTCTTCCCTCTCCTTCAGGAGTTCCCCTCTTGCTCACACCTGATATTCAATCCAGGCAGAGTTAGTGCCTTTTGCTGAGATCATGTGGCAGAAGAAGGTTGCTATAAATATAGTTGAACCCTGCAACCACTGCCTTTGGGTAGGAAGGGGGGAAAGTGAGAGAAGCACAAGGAGGAGGAGGGGCAGAGAGAAAGTGAGTGCAGCAAGAGGACAAATCAGAGTGGTGTGAGGAGAGAGGGAGCAGAATTAAGTGTGGAGGCCATGCACTTGGCCAGAACATGAGGTGGTTCTAGGTAAGGCTCAGAGCAACAGCTCTGTTACAACTGAGCGTGAGGAAGAGTAGAGGCGTGGAAGGCTCAGAGACCATGACGCAGGAGCCCAGATCGAAGTCAGCTTTGTGGGGGGGCACTCCACAATACAACCATGTCTGCTTTGAGAAATGCACCCGTTACGGGATACCTGTGGAGGCAGGACATGAGGCCAGGGGGACAGGGGACGACCTGCACTGCCTGGAGAACTCCCTCAGCTACCCGCAGGTAGGGCTGGACAACTGGGATGTTTGTGGCAGCACAGGTCTTCCAGGGATCACACAGGCTCTTGGGGTTCCCAGGATGGTGATGGTAGAGCGCCCTATTCCCAATCCTGCCACCTCTCCCCTTCACTTGCTGACTCCCAGGTCAGGCGTTAACTTTCATGGTTGTAACTACATCCATGAGTGCTATCAGCATTTTGAGTCAGGGGTCATTCCACCTGCCATGGACACAAAGAGTGGATGAGCTGGGATTGGGAAATCATGCAGCCTGTTAATGCATTTGTAATGGTAAAGAGCAACCAGAGCTGCATTGAGCTGTGTGGAGAGTGATATTAAGTACAGTAGAGGAGTGAATAAACCCAAACAGAACAGTGATGTATATGGATGGGTATCTATCGACACGGGTGTATAGATAAAGTGATGCAGAGCTCTGTTCTCACTTTTCTCTGACCAAAAACCACTTCATGATGACAGACCCATAAATGTGTTTTGATAGTTTTGGTACTTCTCAGGAGAGCTGTTAAGTTAGGATTTTCTAACCCTTAAACTTGACCTAACTCTTGCTCTAGTTCATACAAGCAGTGATTCAGAAAACATACTCTGCCTATGGCTTCTTGTTATCCTCTGTATCTCCTCTACCTCTTCTTCTGAAACAGCCTCTTGCAAAGGGAAGGTCTTACAGCAGAGTTCTGGTGTCTTATTTCCTACCACTCTGCTCAGACTAAGCTTAGGTAAGGGGGCTTTAGAGCAATGAAGGACCCAGTCAAATGGTGAAAGAGAACATATGAATGTGATTTTCATATAGAGTGCATGTTTCTCCTTACATCAATAGAAGGCCCTTTACATGAATACTTCAGTGAACAATCAGGAGATGAGGGAGGGGATCCATTAATCATTTCCTGAAGACTTCTGTGATTTAGTGATAGCAAAAAAGCCACATTTGCCACCAAGAAAACCTCTTCCAATAGATAAACATCCCAATGGAAATTACATGTGCCACATTGCAATAGGCACAGATGACACAGTGAGGCAAATATAACCCACCTCTGTGCTCTTTCTACCTTTCTTGCTCTGTTTTCAGAGGCATGCTAGTCTCATGCGCAAACCTCATGCACAAACAGGCACGTCATCAAATGCACATTCCCATGCATATCTTCAGGCAGTAGTGCCCCCAAGCAGCCCTGCATTTATAAACACAGTCTGTAATCTAAAAGTCAAGACAGCTCTATTTGTAGATTTACTATATGAAAAATTACTATATAAAAAAAGGATTTACGATATGAAAATTAGATTTACTATATGAAAAATATGCCCTAGAAATACTTTTATATAAACTATCATGTACACATGTGCATGTATGTTTATGTATGAAGCTTTGTATGCAGACATACTCTGACATAACCAGGCTTGCTGTACATACGTATGTTTTGCTAGCCATTCGTGCACATGCAGATAAACATGCACTCTAATGTCCATCATGTGCAAACATGCATGCTTACATCATTAGCATGAAAAACAATTTGTTGCACTTGTTATTATCCATTTCCATGCAGAGTAACCATTAAGATTTTGTTCCCCACTGTCATGTGTAAAAAGAGTTGGCATTTTGATTCTGTTGTGCCCTTTTCTTCTGCTAGATGTTGCCTTCTGTTTTATGTGTAGGTTAGAAGCTATTTTAGACTGGCTGTGTGCTTTGATATAGTTTACACAAGCCCCAGAACAGTGAAATCTTGGTCTTTGGCCTGGGACCTTCAAAGAACTGCTTGTCAAAAAACATAGTGGTTAATAGATAATAAAATAGTAAAATAATAGTAATATATATGTAATTTTTTACAATGAAGATAAAAGATAGCAGATATATGACAAATAACATAATATGCATTGACAAAAATATACATCATCATACATTGTAGGATTTTGTGTTGTGTTCTTTCTGCATGAGAAAGCAGCTACAGCTGGAGAAGTATTCAGAAGCTGTGTTATTCATGGCTTTAGAAAGGGTGGTCATGGCTGAGAGCTCATCCAGCAATATACAGATGGATGTAGTGGGAGGGATGTGTTATTACAAGGAATTGGGCTGTACAGTAGTATCAAATATCAGGTTCACAGAAAGATGTAGGTGGGAGAGGCCTCTGGAGGTCTCTGGCCCAAGCCAGATCTCCCCTTTGCCTTCTGTTCTTCAGGAAGAAGTACTGCTTTGTTGCTTCCCCCTGCCCCTCACAGGTATCTCTTTGGCTTTGTGTCTGATAAGTTGAGCCTAGACTTTTACCTGACATTGAAAAAGCTGACTTACGAAGTGAGTTTGGGCAGGTTTCACCTCTGGGACCAAGTATGGTAATGGTTTTGTAATCCATAGGAAAAAGAAATCTGGGAAGGTAGCTTCAGGAACAGCAGGATGGCTACAAGGGGGGAGTGAGAGCGATGAGCAGTAGAGCCCAAGGCTGCCTTAATGGCCAGAAGCAGTAGATTGAAAACAAGGGGTAACGGGTTAAAACTTGAACAGGGGAGGTTTAGACTGGATATAAGGAAGAAATTCTTTACTGTGAGGGTGCTGAGGCACTGGAATGCTCCCAGGGAGGTTGTGAATGCTCCATCCCTGGCGGTGTTCAAGACCAGGTTGGATGAAGCCTTGGGTGTCATGGTTTAGTGTGAGGTGTCCCTGCCCATGGCAGGGGGGTTGGAACAGGATGATCTTAAGGTCCTTTCCAACCCTAACTGTTCTATGATTCTATGCACTGGCAGTGCTGTGGGAAGGGATTTCAGGCCTGGAGTATGCAGTGGAGAGCACATTGTTGGAGTCTGAATGACATGGGGAGTCACTTAGGCTTTGGACTGTGAAAGAAGGGCAGGTTTATGTAGGTGCTGAGCACTCGGAAACAGCTCCCAGGGAAGTGCTGAGGTTGTGGTGCTGTACACGTGTTTTTCCCTAAGAAATGCATTCTCCCTGAACGGGAACTTCACCCTGATTGCACTTTGTCCCTGAATGGTTTCTGTTACACACACACCCCCCCCTCCCCTTTCCTGTGTTTAGTGGTATTTATACCTTCAGCGGGTTTGGCACCGTTAGCATTGTCTCACTCAGCATGTAGCCAAGCTAGGCTTGGTAGTACCTTTTCTGGCACAGCCTTTGAGGTGGTAATTGGTACCTTTTACAGTTCTCTTCAGTTTTGATGGGGCTCAGAAACGCTCTGTTCCTTGTGTTGAAGGAGCATCAGAAGAAGGAACAGTCTAAGTCCCACTGTGTTATATTTTTAGGTTTACATGCCTTCTAACAGAGTAGGTATTTCTTGCCTAACCTCATTTTGCTTTAAGGTCATCCTTTGGTTTCTGGATTCTTTCTGTCCCACAGTCTCCCACTATTTTAAATACTGCCAGAGTCTTGGGGAAGCAAAAGCACATGCAGGAAGCGTGTTGTATTGAGACTAACTCGTTCTCCAGGACAGAACCTTCATTTTTGTGCCTGACAAAACCCTTTTTTCCTGCATCCTGAATGCATAATTTTCCAGACAGATAGAAACAGTGAATAGGGATACTGCATGAGGATTTTTGCCTTTCATACTATTATACTGTTATGCTGTTCCATCTGGGCAGGTGCAAGACTAATTTGAACATCATACCTGGCACAGGTTTGAGTTCATAGTTTGGATTAAGCTGCGTTTGATGACCATGTAAAGGCAATGAAACGTTAGTTGAGGTGATGTGAAGATACATTTGTCTAAAACCTGCTAGTACTTGGCATTTCTGGCTGAAAATGGCACAGTGAGAGAAAGAAGGAGCAGTCGACTATTTAGGACTGGATTCTATATTTGACAGCTTACCTTGTATATGGACTTCTTCAGCCCGATGTTTCGCTGTCCTGTCTGTATTATGAGAGTGATAGCATGGGCATTCATCGCTGCAGAGTATGCATTGTGTAATTTGCCTACAGTATGCTGATAATCATATGATTAATAATTACATTACTCAGTTTCCAGTACAGTGGTGAATGGAAGAATGCGTTCAGGTGTTCAGATAGGAGCTCTTTGTTTAAGAGTCAGCAGGTAAGACACCTTAGGAGTAGGATGATTTAATGAAGCCTAGATGGTTTTGTTTTCACAGAACACACAGTAGGGTTTTTGAAGGGAGCTCATGGTTCAAGTGCCTCTTGAAGAATATATGCAAATAGATAAACTACTTATTACTTCAGTCATATCTGTTATGTGGAAACGAGAACTGCTAGAGCACTGAAACAGGTGCTTAGAGAAGCTGGAGAATGTTCAGGAGTTGTCTGGGCAAGGTTTTGAGTAACCTGATCTGACTTTGGAGTTTGCATGCTGTGAGCAAAGTCTTGGACTAGAAACTTCCAGACATGCCTTCCAGTGCAGATCCTTCACTGAGTCTCTGAACCTGTTTGATCTCAAGGAAGGGCAACATCTCCTGTGTTACTTTGAAAGGAGGGGACTCGAAGCTGTCAATAGATATGTCTCCTAAGTGCATGGCAGAGCTTTATATCTCTCCTGTGTGTGTCATCAGGTGGTAGCCTGACCTCAGGTAAAGCCAAAGCTTGTTCATAGAAAGACATGTAAGGAAGAGGGGTTTATTCTCTGCTTCTCAAATGCACACCTTCCCCACCTATGTTATAAAGGAGTGAGGTAGGACAGCTGCTCCTCATGGGGGTACAGTTAGGATCCTTGAAGCTCCCTTGAGATCTTGTTGACGAGACAGCACAACTGCCAAGTTTACTGCAGATCCATGTGTGAAATGTCACTGGAAAGCGCGTGTAGCTAGTTTTGAATTGCATATAACCAAGTGTGTTTCAAGATTAGTAGCTGAAGACTAGATTAAGTAGCTAGGAAATTCAGAGGAGCTGGATATATGTGAGGAGTTAACGTGATGAATTAGGTAAATAACAGGAGCTGTGCAGTACCCTGTGATATTTCTGAGCTGATGCTGCTTCTTTTCCTCCACAGTGGCTCTGTGCCCTGTTAAACATTCCTTGGCAGCAGGAGGAACAGATGCAGGACATTCATGCAGCCTGTTTGATAGTGTAATACCTCTCCAAGCCTTCAGAGATGCTTCACAGTGCTGCTGAAATCTATGGGACAGCCCTGAGGGTGGCAGCCTCATGTGAACTCTTTGCCCTTCTGTATTACCTCCAGAAAGCCTTGCTCTATCTGTTCAGAACACAGCCAGCTCTTTCTCAGGATGTTAGAAAACAACTAATAGTCTGTGATGATGATTCCCCCCAAAAGGGGATGCAGTAGCTCTGCCTTTTCATCTTTAATGTGATTTCTGAAGGAACTTTTGCCTTACTTTTTCCTTTTGATCTCTCTTGCTTTCTGCTCTTCTAGCTTTATGGCCAATACACGGATCAGGTAACCGACTTTGCAGACAAGGAAGCAGCAAAACTACTGAATAAGAAGCAGGCCCAAAAGAGCAATGAAAGACCCCTGAAACGTGATAGTCAAGTGCAGATCAAAGAAGAGCACTATTCCAAATGTCAAGGTAGGGACAATTCATCTTTCATTACCCTATGTCCTGATACTGGGTAGGCCAGCCAGAGAGATGGAATGTAAGCAAGGCCAAAAGACAAGGAAATTGTGACTGGGAAGAAGGAGGGAAGGAAGAGGAATCACAGTGGATTGAAAAGGCTTTTTCATGGGAGCTTTCATCCTAGGAAAAGCCAAGATCTGTTTGGAAAGATGTTGAATTCTGCTCTGTGTCATGTCTGTCCCCCCACAGGCACACACCTCACTCCCCCCTGTGGTTTTGGGGGTTTTTAACTGCATAAGAGTTTGCAGGACTGTGTAAGAGAAGGATGGGTACCAGTTCTTCCACACAAAGCCCATGATGCTTCGGAATAGATCCTTACTGTAGTCAGTCCTCAGCATAGGAGAGGAGAGACAGACACATGTTTCATCTGTGTTCCCTTGGTTTATCTGATTCACTCTTCCCTCCACAGACTGTGCTAGACGCATCCAGAAATACATTACCAGGAAGCTTGGAGAGGACTGGATTTTCCTGATTCTGTTGGGTCTGGTCATGGCGTTGGTGAGCTGGGGAATGGATTATGCCAGTGCGAAAAGCCTACAGGGTGGGTCCCATTCAGGTGTTGCAAAAGCACTGTAAGCAAGATGACTGTTTTACAAAGCTCAGTGATACCTTTATTCCTCCTTTAACATCAGCGTTCCTATCCTCACCCCTTGCTGCCTATGCTGTAGTACTTGCAACATAGGAGAGAAAAGATTAACTAGGGACAGGTTCTTTAAAGGGATGGCAGAAGCAAATTTGGGGGTAAGCAGGCAGAAACAAAAGATATGTGTCAAGGACAGACCACTGTTTTTACTCCCTTTTCCTTCTGCTCCCTTGAATATGCAGAGGCACAGGGAAGTAGTACTGCGGTCCTTCCTATTACACTAGTCCACATCCTTCCCAGGGCTATTGAGCACATGAGGAATGGGGAGGGGAAAGGGTTCTGAGGTGCCCTCCTGACACTGTTTCTGCTTTTAACCTCATTATTGTTCTTTCCAATATGTATTTATACAGTACCCTGCAGTTTCCTGCTACCTGGCCATGTAGTGCTCCCTCCTTTGGCTTTTCCCACAGAGATCTCCTAATCGCTATCTGGAGCAATAACAATTACAACACCTTTCAGTCCCCTTTTCTCCATCTCAATGTACACATGCACACACCACATTGCCCACATCCTGGTAACTGCACTATTTCTTTGTCCTTACCCTCAGTGTCCCAGTCCTGACCTGTACACACACTCCAACCCTTTCATGTCAGTGTTCTTGGCTGCTGATGTTCACTGAACACTGCAGTTTCTCAAAGCTCCCAACACTCCTTCAGCCCAGTGTTCCTCCATCTAAAGCTTCCGCATCTGCCAGGCATCTGCCTTGCCCTAATAGTCTCAGAGAGCCCCTGTCCTTTATACTCCCTACAGCTGAGTCCTTTGGGTATTTCTTTCCCTCTGCCAAATCTCAGCCTCCTGCTGTGTGGGGAGCCAGCTCAGGTAAAGGAGATGAACTGCACAGGAGCATCAGTTCAATTTGGATTGTCGGCAGCTTGTGCTGTTGTTCCTGGTTGAGCAAATGGACCCACTGCTGGTTTAACACTTGGCACAGCTCCCTTCATGCCCCATAGCTGCTCTAAAAGACAAATCATAATCAGAGCTTTTAAGCTAGTTTTTATGAAGGAATGTTTTTTTATGTGATTGAGATGGAGGAGAAGGCATAGCTATTGGTGGACCACTTTATTGTCCTTCATGACCCACATAAGGCCTACAGGCTGCCAAATGAAAAGACCCTGTACAGTGATACATCCTTACAACAGCATATAACCTCTTCCTATGTCACATTTGGGCACAGGTATTAGTGTCTAAGAATAGAGTGCCACTTCTGTCCACTCCTGCAGGATACCTGCTTTATTTGGGAACTCTTGCTCAAAATGAGTCAATGATTGTCTTAGAAAATGAGAGCTTTGGGATATAATTTCTCAGGGAGATTTAGTATGGGCAGGTTTAACAAGTGTGTGATTCTTTGATGTCTACCCACCTGTTTGGAGCACCTGTGGTTACTGACAACTTCTTTCTTTGTGTGCCTACAGCCTACAAGTGGATGTACAGAGAGCTGCACCCGAATGTTCCTATGCAGTATCTGGTGTGGGTCACATTCCCACTTGTTCTTATTCTGTTTGCGGCCGTTTTCTGCCACCTCGTCTCTCCACAGGCTGTTGGTGAGGGCAGAAGGCATGGCAAGATCTGTTTCTGTCTGTCTCATTTGTCTTATTCCATTTGTCTGGGGATTTTGTTCACCCCCTGCTCTCCTGTTGTTTTCAGGGTCTGGGATACCAGAGCTAAAGACCATTATGAGGGGAGTGGTCCTCAAGGAATATCTCACTCTCAAAGCCTTTGTGGCCAAAGTTGTTGGCCTCACAGCCGGGCTTGGAAGTGGCATGCCTGTGGGGAAAGAGGTAAATATTGCTGTTTTCATGTGCAGTAGTGGCCAGAATCTGGAAGGTGGGAGGGAAGCCAACTGTATCCTGGGCTGCATCACCTCTCATGAGACCCTACCTGCATTCAGTTTTTGGGCTTCAAATACAAGAGGGATGTGGACTTACTGAAGCAAGTCTAGAAAAGGCCATGAAGATGATCAAAGGGCTGGGGAACCTCTCCTATGGAGACAGGCTGAGAGAGCTGGCATTCAGCCTGGAGAGGAGAAGGCTCCACAGAGACGTTATTGCAGCCTTCCAATGCCAAAAGAGTCCACAAGAAGGCTGGAGGGGGACATTTTGCAGGGGCATGTAGTGATAGGATAAGGGAGAATGTCTTTAAACTGAATGAAGATTTAGATTAGATATCATACTGAGCTGTTAGGCACTGGAACAGGTTGCCCAGGGAAGCTGTGGCTGCCCCATCCTTGGCAGTGTTCAAGGCCAGGTTGGACACAGGAGCTTGGAGCAACCTGCTCCAGTGGAAGGTGTCGCTGCCCGTGGCAGGGGTTGGAGCTGGATGAGATTTAAGGTCCCTTCAACCCAAACCAGGCTGGATTCTGTCATTCTATGAGTTGTCTGTAGAAGAAGATTCTGTAAATGTTTTACTTGTTTGCTGCCATTCTTCTCCAAAGCTCTGCTCTTTCCAGCTGCACTTGCCTTATGTTGGCCATTTTCCTTCTAGTTAGAAAGGCTTGATATAGAAAACATTAATGGAATTAAGTCAGGTGGTATTTTAGAGGGATAAAACCCAATGATTGGAGGACTGGCTGAGATGGCCAAAGAGAAATTTGAGCTCTGCAGTGGGTAAGTGGTTGTCAGTAACCAGATGGTCACCCTCTCTGATTTCTTCCTCTTCTTCTCTTCCAGGGTCCTTTTGTGCATATTGCCAGTATCTGTGCTGCAGTACTCAGCAAGTTCATGTCAATCTTCTGTGGTGTGTATGAGGTAAGGCACATGTCCCTGCATACAAGTCTTCCACAGGCTGAACTCCTAAGTCACACAGCATAGTATTGGTAGGCCACAAACCAAAAAGGAAACATATGGATTGAAGTTCACTCTACCCTATAAAGCAGTAAAATACACGGCAAAGAAAATGATATTGAGAAGCCAGATACACAGTCAAATAAGACCAGCAGTGTTATCTACCAGTTACATGGAGGATGGTTAGGAATATGCATTTAACAAGTTTTCAGTCTCATGATGCTGATACTTACGCACTGTCATTGTCTGTATAAAAAAGTAGCTGCAGGCAAAGATCAGTTTGTCTTTAAGCCAAATTTATACAGCATTGCTAATTATAGACACTGACACTGTCTCTGGGCTTTTGCTGTCACAGCACAGCCTCTGCAGGCTGATCACTGTATTGACTAGTTGTATAAAAAAAATCCATTCACAGTGTAGAAACTGCTTCACATAGACTCTTAGCAGAAACTGGCTGTGTAATACAGCAATGGGAGATGCTGTTCTACTTGAGTAGAGCCTTTCTGCTGTCCTGTCATCAGGACCAGATGTCACTGCTGAAGACCAGCTGACAGTACTAAAGACTGCACTAAATGCATAGGGCCTGCTATTGGTAATAGCAATGGCTGAGTCTGCTGCTGGCTGTTGCTTTGTTTCATTGTTCTGGATCCTAACCCTCTGGCTTTGCTCCCTCTAACCCCAGCATGCCCTTCTCTGGCTGCAGTCTCTGTTCCAGAATGTGCATAGGCAATTCGACCTCCTGGTGGCGGCTTGTGCGGTTGGAGTTGGATGTTGCTTCGAGGCTCCTCTTGGAGGCAAGTGTCTTCCTATATGACATTCAGTGTACGACCCATTTAGCCTCTTGCAGTGAGATTTTGTGCTCTGAGGAAAGGCTCTCCACAGATACGTCTCCACTCTAGCAATACGAGTTTCTTTCTGTGTGTAACTGGTGGCAGTGAGAGAAAGGGAAGGTTACAGGAAAAGTGACACTTATTAATGTGCTGATTTCTAACGATACAGCTTGTACAGTCCCTGCCTGCCATGGGCATTGTTCAACCTGGAGAACACTGAGGGCTGTCCAGAGGAGGCCCACGAGGATGATCAGGGGCTGGAGCACCTCCCATATGAAGACAGGCTGAGAAAGTTGGGGCTGTTCATCCTGGAGAAGAGAAAGCTAAGATGTGGAGACCTCATAGCAGCCTTCCAGTATCTGAAGGGGGCCTACAGGGATGCTGGGGAGGGACTCTTCGTTAGGGACTGTAGTGATAGGACAGCGGGTGATGTGTTCAGACTTAATCAGGGGAAGTTTAGGTTGGATATAAGGAAGAAATTCTTTACTGTGAGGGTGGTGAGGCACTGGAATGGGTTGCCCAGGGAAGCTGTGAATGCTCCATCCCTGGCAGTGTTCAAGGCCAGGTTGGACAGAGCCTTGGGTGATATGGTTTAGTGTGAGGTGTCCCTGCCCATGGCAAAGGAGTTGGAACTTGACAATCTTAAGGTCCTTTCCAAACCTAACTATTCTATGATTCTATGAAATGTGATTTTCTTTCTAAGCTGGCTTTATTTCTTCCATGCACTACTTTCCTGTTAGTCTTCAAATGGATGAGTTACCTGACAATGCAACATGGTCTTGCATTAACAATAATTGTGATCTTTACTCTGGTGCTGTTTAAAAAAAAAGGAAGGAACATCGTTTTTCAGCTACAAATTAGAGGCTCTGTAGATGTTAACTTGAGAAAAGATGTGCCAGGAAGACAATCGGGTTTAGCAGAAGACAGGCTGAGAGCTGTGTGTATGTGGGTAATGTAGCAGGTTAGAAGCATCCTGAGCTGAAGCCTGAGGCTTCAAGATAGAACTTGTAAGTCTGCCAAAACCCTTGAGAGAAAGCAGGTTCAGAACCAAGGATTAGACCACACTCAGGTGGAACCATTGATAGTATGCAGGAGAATAGGGTCTCTTAATGGTAAAAAAAACCCAGTGCAAACAAAACCAAAAACCTTCCCTAACACAGTCTACAGCTCTTGTTTCTTTTTCTGTGACTATATTCATTAATATAGTCAGAGACTGCAGGACACATCCATAGTTCAGTAGGAGAGGCTAGAGAAGAAAAGAGAAGGCTAAAGGGACAGTAGTCTAATTCCTGTCTTCCGTGGCTAAAAGGGACGTTAGAGGTACAAATTCTTCCCAGAGAACAGTGAAGGGATAAGAAACAACAGGCACAACTTGCAGCAAAGGAAATTCTATCTATGCATTGGAAAAACTTCTCCTTTAGCCCCAGAGGAGGTTCAGGGTGGCACATGTCAAGAGAGGCTGGGGAATCTCCATCCATGGAGGTGCTCAGGGATCACCTAGCACCCTGATCCTGAGCAGCCTGATCTAGCCTTGTTAGCCCAGCTCTGAGCAGACAGTTGGAGAAGAGGTACCTTCCAGCCTAAAACTTGCTGTGCATCTATGATAACATTGCAGTGTGAGAACAAACTGAAAGTTATCATAACTTTTGTAGCCCTAGCTGGGTTCCTCTTAATGATTCACACTGGGAGATGCCTTATGCCACAGGCTGTTCTCAGCAGTTGCTATAGATTGCTCTATCTCATTGTGTTCTTCAACGGTGTCCCATCAAGCTTTGCACCTTCAAACTAGTCTAATAACTTCTTGCTATACTGCAGGCTGTGTTGCATGTACCCTCAGTTTCAAGGTGTTAATTTCCACGCTGGTGGGCTATAACACAGTCCTCCCACTCTGCCAGACACTTCAAACTGAACCCCATCACTGTTTGGGACATAAGTATGTCTTAAGGTCACAGGGGCACTAATAGGGCCCACAAATTACCTAGGGCAAACCTGTGAATAAAGAAACACTGTTCTGGGTTAGGGAATGTTCTAAGGTCCTTTTTGCTTGGTTGTGCAGAGACAGCCTTGAGACACCTTTTGGTGGAGGCTGTATCAAACACCCGCTCAGGTAAACAGGAATTAGTTGCCTGCCACTCTGTTTCCCATCATAACACAGGCCCATCCTTTCTGAAAACTCTCATGGGAGACCTAAGGGGATACTTTGGGAACACACGATAGTAGAAAGTAACAAATACAGAGGCTTTAAACACTGGTGCATTCAATATCACCTGGGGTTTAGACCAAGTAAAACAAAACCTATACGCTCATCTTTCATTGTTCTCAGGCACTTCAGGGCCAAATGTTGGACAAAGAGTGGAAGAGCACTTTCTATCTTTCAATAGCTCTGTGTCTTCCAAAGCTGTCTTAGGAGAGATTCTACCTTTCATGCTTTCCATTTCCCTTTGGTATCATGATTGTTTTCATCAGGACAGCACAATGCTTTACTGGGTGATCTGTTACCCACCTACCTGGAGTGACAGGACCTTCAGCATCTGTCCACACTTGGTTCTGGACATGCACATGCATTGCACACACATGGTCACAGGGCAGGTTTTTTGATGCTCTCTCTGGTACATGTTCATCCTGAGATTCCCTGTCACAGTAAAAAAGATGGAACAAAGTATGCACCCTCTGGGGGACTTCCCCACTAGACATTTCTCCTATAGCAACAGAAACCTGCATGTTTCAATGAAAGATGAGATGCTGTCTTCTCCACGTGTCTTGGAGATGTATTGCAGATATCTGCCTGCCTTGTGCCAGGTCTTGCCTTTTGAACATTTTCAGGCCATCCAGAAGGGAGAAATAAATATAGCTATAACCTTGAGACTGGTGACAGAGCTGGGTGACATCATGTGACTGCTGACTTTGTTACTCACTCTCTGCTTTCTTTCCTTCTTCCTTCTGTTTGTCTGTCTCTCTTTGTCTCTTTCACCAGTAGCAGCCATATTATTACACAGATGTCCTGACTGTGGGTTGCGCCGTGGGGGTCGGCTGCTGCTTTGGGACACCACTTGGAGGCAAGTGGCTGTTCTCTTTCCTTTTTCTCAGGTACCTAAATCCTCTCCTGCCTAGTTCTCTTCCCTCTCCCTTTCCCACACTGTGTTTTTGATCTGTCAGTGACTTTCACCAAGGAAGCTTGCATTTTAGCATCACCAACTTCCCCAGCAACTCTGCAGAACTCATGGCTTTCTTTTTCCATGTGTTGTCAGCCTTCTGGAGGCAAGAGGGGAAGGCTCTCTAGAACAGTGGTCTCCAAATTGGGATGTGTGTACCCAAGGAAGGAAGGAAGGAAGGAATGGAAATGAAGCTTTACTGATATTCAGTATGCGTATTGGCAGTATACGTGGTGCCCTCTATGTCAGATGGCCACTTATCACATACAGTGCATGAAGAGTCCTGGGTGTAGGGTTGTTCACAACACAGAGGGTTGACTGTGGTACCCTCACTCATTTGCAATGGTACTGCAATAAGTGTGTGCCCACTTCAGTGGATTTATTTATTATATTACCTAGCATTAACTAAACTGACCCTTACAAAATGGACAAGTGGCTTAAAATGATCCCTGCGAAGAGACTGTGGGTTGAACATAATAATAATAATACTACAAACACAGATAAATGACAAAAAATGGCAGAGCTGACACTTTCTACAGCCTACTACAGGCTCCTCATCAGCCACTCTATGAGGTACAAACAGTGACCAGCTAATCGGGTCTGTGTAAGTGTACGCTTGTAAGTCTGTATTATGCTTTGAGAAGTCAGCTAATGATGGTATGAAGCCATCAGAATTAGCAAGATGTGTAAAAGCTGAGCATCCAAAGCAAACCTCTAGTTTTCTCAGTGGTGTCTCAAGCCATGTGCTATCCAATCCAGTACCTTTCAGAATGTCACTGAACTTCATGATAGATGTTTAGAAGCTTCTGTTAAGGTTTTTTGCTTCATACAAAAGACAGAAATCCACATACCACTGGGACAATGCTTGTTCTTCCTGCCACGGTAAAAAAAGGCTGAACCAGCGCACAGCAATACAGCAGCAGACTAAACTGCAAGCACCATTGTCAGCAAACACTGTTGGAAGATGCATGGAAAGCATTGCTGAAGGTTTGAAGAATGAAGTATCAGTACATATTATACAGTGTGAGAGGCTTGCTATGCAGCTGGATGAAAGTACAGGTGTTTCTAACATGTCTCAGCTTACGGTATTTGCTAGATTCTGTTTTGATAGTAAAATACATGAAGAACTATTCTCTGTGAGCCACTAAAGAAAGATCTGCCAGAGAATCTATGTTCTCAACAGTAAATTTCCTTCTTTAATAAGATCTTTTCATGAAAGAGCTGTGCAAGTGTAACAGCTGGTGGAGCAGCTGCTTTGACTGACATAAGAAAAGGATTGTGCAGTAAGGTTACATAGAGAGCATCACACCTGAAATTCATTCACTGCACTGTTCATAGGCAAGCTACTGCATTAAGGAAATCAGAGCCAAATATGCACAAGTGCTGCAGGATGTCATTGATGTGGTTCATTTCTTAAAAACAAGACCTTGAAACTACAATCTTTACAATACTTGGAAATGAGACAGGGAATGACTCTGAAAATCCTTTGTAGCATACAGGCATTTGCTGGTTATCTCATGGCAGTGGGCTTTTGAAAGCATTGTTGAATTTAAAGACCAGTTATGCATTTTTAATTTACAAAGAGACAAATGTTCTGAATTTGCTGATCTTTTCTGTGATGACAAGTGCTTCTGTCAGTAGCATTTAAAAAACACATGTTTCATGTGTATATACTTGGATGCTGGAGAGGGACTCTTCATCTGGGACTGTAGGGATAGGACAAGGAGTGATGGGTTCAAACTGAAGCAGGGAAAGTTCAGGTTAGATATAAGGAAGAAATTCTTTACTGTGAGGGTGGTGAGGCACTGGCATGGGTTCCCCAGGGAAGCTGTGAATGCTCCATCCCTGGCAGTGTTCAAGGCCAGGTTGGACAGAGCCTTGGGTGACATGGTTTAGTGTGAGGTGTCCCTGCCCATGGCAGGGGTTGGAACTGGGTGATCTTAAGGTCCTTTCCAACCCAAACCATTCTATGATTCTGTCCCTTCCAGGTGAAAGTGTTGTTCTAACAGGGAGTGAGTGCTTTTCAGAAGAAACTCTGTGAAATTGTTGCCAAGCAGATTAAGAGTTTCAGTGGGTTTTGAACCCATTTGTTAAAGATGTAAAATGTAACACCTCCTGATCAGTCTGCAGGAAGAGCTGACATCAGGGAAGATGGAAATTTACTGTCCAAATCTCAGCAGCAGTCTTTGCATAACTGGTAAATGGAATTGAAAAAATAGTGCCATGACTAAGTCAGCACAGCCATTTCTTTTTTGCTATCTTTTCAGCTTGGTGAGATCTCTTTTTCAGCCACAACAGCCATCAAGACAAAGTGTCAGGCAGAAAATAGAAACAGACCTTTGAATCACTGTATCATGGTGTTAAACTGAGATTTCAAAACTAGAAGATAATATTTTTAGTCATAGCAAAATATTTTTTGTTCCATTAATAAATAAGTTTAAAATAAACCATTTTTATCTCCTCCTTTTTTTCTATTTCTATTTTTGTATATGTTTTCTGTTTTACGTACTATATTACAGTACATGAATATGGTTTTTCAATAAATATATTGGGGAGTACATGCTCAAAACTCTTACACTGGTAAGGGAGGGTGATCAAAGAAGTGAGGAGACCACTGCTCTAGAAGGCTGTTTAGAAGCCTTTCTCATGCTTGTCATATTACACTTCTGATGTTAACTTTGCTCCTTTTCCAACTCTTTTTAGGGGTCCTTTTCAGCATTGAGGTCACTTCCACCTACTTTGCTGTGCGCAATTATTGGAGAGGTTTCTTTGCAGCTACCTTTAGCGCCTTCATTTTCCGAGTCCTTGCTGTTTGGAACAAAGATGCAGGTAAGCTAAGAGCCATTCCTGCTCTCTCTGTATAAAAGTTGCTCTGTTAGTGTATTCTTTTCCATCTTCTTTAAAACCACCACCTTGTATAATGTTTGAAACCTCTGCCATGGCCTGTGACTTCCAGCACTGCAGAGGGAAAGAGAAAGGGAAGTATCTTATGTTATCAATTGTATAACTCAACTTATTCCTGTGTGTGCTGGGATATGACTAAAATACAACTGAATATGAGTCGCTGCAAGAAAGAGAGCCCCTGAGGAGGGATTGTTGCTTCTACTCAATGTAATATCAAGGCTTCAGATACAGGGGTAGTCCACCACAGAGGATGCAATGCATAGTACAATGTATGCTGTGGCAATCTGCTGGTAATGCCAGGGTCTGCTTTGGTCATCTCTCAGCTAAAAGCATCAAAACCAAATAGTCTAGCAAATGGAGGTGGTGAAATGATCAGCATGCTACAGGATTGGTACGGTCTGACTGAAAAAATAACCCTCTCAAGTAACTGGAAAGTGTGAGTGCAACATTTGTACAGACAGAAATAGCACAGCACAAGCTTGCTCAGAAGAGCATTTCAGATACTGTGTCAGTGGAGTTCCAGCTGATGCAGAAGGCTGCCGTGTCTTTGTAAACTTCTTGCTGATAATTTCTGTGTGTTTTAATATTACATTTGTATGTATTTTGTTGAGCTGAGCTCCATGGGGGCAGTTCCCTTACTTAAAACTGCTCTTAGGTCTCTTGACTCTACAGGGTTGGATTTTTTTTGTGTGCTAAGATATCACTTGGTTTGCATATTCTCTTGAATATAGAAAGCGACAACACAGGACCTAGTATTGTCTGACCAATTCACAAATAATTAATGCCTCTTGTAATTATTATAGAATACTAGATTTTCACTGCTTTTTTTATGTCCTCATTGTGCTAGTATTCCTTTTATCCAGGGCAAGATGGGATTGATATCCATCCTCATTTAGCTGCATTTCCACTCTGCACTAGATTGCTAATCTGTACTTCACCTCTTGGTGTGCAGATATTTACTGTTTCTAAATAACTAGGTACCTCCAGGATGGGTTTCAACTTCTGAGTCATTTTAGCAGTGTGACACTACCAGGAGAAGTGAGCTGGAGAAGATGGGTTTTTGCTGACATTTTACATCTCTTCATTTCTAAGACTTCCATTCTTTTGGTAGCAGTCAAATATTTTGCAGATAAAACTTCAGAGAGTATCTGAGGGCTTTAATCCTAGAAAGCAATCACAACTGAGGGACACAGCTTCTCCATACACAAGCACTGCCTGCCTTGGCAAAGAGAGCTTTCAAAGTCAGTGAATATAATGGGAAGAGTTCTTATTTTCTGGCATTGTATCTAAAAACATATATACATACATTGTCTGAAAATAAACCTATACCACCTAAAGTGCTAGGGTTGCAAGTGCTCAAAAATAGGCACTACTAAAATCAGAGCAGTCTGCCAATCTGGAAATTGTATGTAACCGTGGTCATGAAACCACACAGGAGCATGTATATCTAGTTCCTTTGTCCCTTCCCTTAGCTTTTATGCCATTTACCTTCTCACCTCATTATTCCCTTTCCTTCTTTGCCTCTTTTTTTCTCTCACAGATACCATCACAGCCCTATTCAGAACCAACTTTCGCATGGATTTCCCCTTTGATCTGCAAGAGCTGCCAGCATTTGCTGTAATAGGGTAAGTTCCCAGGAACCTGGCTCCTTGCCCTATAAAGGTTATCATGTAAGCCCTATTGAAAGCTCTTTTGCAAAACAGTTACATACATCTCTTTCAGACAGTTTGATTGTCACAAATAAGGCCTCTGTTGGGATTTCTCCTTCAAAAATGGTGCTTATATGGCACAATGGGTAAGGAAGGAAATGTGGGTATTGTCAAGTTGTGTGTTACTTCCTTTCCATGCATCTTCTTCAGCAATTAAGTTCTGCAAAAAAAGTAAGTCCGACTTGGTCTAGGTTCTGCATATATAGATTCCCTGAATGGCCTTTTAATTGTTGTGGTGGCATCGCATCCCAAAATGAGCTGACCAAACAAGTCTGGTCTTTTCACTTGACAAAAACAGGACAGAAGATTTAACCAGGAAGTTTGCCTTTTGTGGGATCAGAATGGTTTTCCTTTTCTAGAGAGGTTGGAACACTCAACATGGTGGCAAGGGTGACTGAGCAATAATAAGATTCAATGAGAACAGCGATTAATTTGATTGTCAGATTTATGTTATTTATGGAGATATCTGAGTTGGCTTCATTTGTGGAGGAAATTTGGGAAAATGAATGAATTTTAGAAAAATTAGAAGAGAATTGGGAAATATTTGAGAAAAACTGAGTTTGGAATTGCTGTGAGGAAAAGTCACCAAGAAGTTAAGAGTTTGAGAGAGGCTCCAGAGAAAACACTGCAGAACAGTAATGAAGGGAATGGACTGGAGAGCAAATACCTGTACTGGTGTTGTGAACACGTTCTGTTGCAAGACCTGAATCCAAGATCAGAAATATATTTGTGGTTTTCCAGCTTCTTTTAGCAGGCTGCCCTCATATTCATTTACTTGAATATGAACTCAAGTGGGTTTTTTGAAGGCACGAGGCATGTTGAAAACCTATGAACATATAGGAGGTTTGTTATTAATATATTATCCACTTTGTTCTTCTTAAATAGACTTTGCTTGCTCAACTTGGGGGAATCTGTTTAGACTGGCAAGGAAAAAGATAATCCTTACGATTTACAGCTGCTAGAATGCACAACTTCTTGTCATTGTGGTTTGAACATAGTTGGCAGAGCTATTTTTTTAGTAATGCACATAGAAAGGAGTATATGACAACAGTGAAATGCTTTCAAATGCCTAGGTATCCAATGTGGTATGTTTTTAAGAAAAGCTAACAACTTGGATTGGCTTGGATAAAGCCCTGATTCCAACTTGGAATGCTCCAAATTCTCTTAACATTAGGTCTCGAAGTCTTTTTCTATCCAATATGTTTCTTCACTTTCAGGTAGGACAAAAAAAACCTGAGCCAGCTGAAGCACTAATAGCAGTTAGATCGTATTCTTCTGTGTCAGCCAACGGTGTTAATTTGCATATATATACTATATATATATATATATATATATATATATATATATATATAAATATATATATATTTATAGGAGGAGCACTTCTATTGTATTGTCAAACTGATAGGCAGGAATGGAGTGATCTATTTTCTTAATACAAAGTATTATAAAGAAATTCAGTTCACTGTGCAGCCTTTAGGACTGGTCTGTTTTAATAGTAGCACTAAGCAATGCTGGCTTAAAATACTTAAGAGAAATTCAATGGACACATTTGTCTATGAGTAGCTTTGTATTTAGTTTAAACTTGTTTCTGTGCATTTCTTAAATGACCAAGCAGGGTTTTTTCAACATGCATCTTTTTAAGTAAATTAAATGAATCTTTGAATGAGATTTGGCAAGAGCCTACATAACATATAAGAAAGGAGAATTCTATTAAGTTTACAAATTAATAGAATCTATTTATCCTCAGTATTCTGTGGTCTTGCAGGTCTCACTAACATGCAGAGCATTGCAGCTATAACTATTTTGACTTTATTAGGATAAAGAACACAGGCCTAAGTAATTAGGATCACAGAGATGACATACTTTGCTGTAGGAACAAGAATTGTTACTACTTTTAGTATTTGATGTAGGTGTATAGCTTTGATGAATCAGAGTTAAACTCCCTTCATTTGTATTATTTCTTGTTGCAACCTGATGTCTGAGTTCCAAGAACATTGGTCTTTGCCCAGCTGCTCTTTGTTAGTTCCCACTAAGATCTCTCAGTCCTTTTTTATAGATGATTTGTCTAGATTATGTTATAGATCTTTATAGGTGAGATTTCCCTCCCTGTAAAAAGAAAATTGATGTGGTAAAATGGCAGTGTGTGTGACAAAGGTCCAAAATAACCTCTCCCTTTTCATCAGGGAGTCAGTATCTTCCAATGAGTTGAGGTAGGAAGTGACTTCTGCAAGACTTCATGAACAGCAGAAGGTGAAAACCACTTGAACTCGTTCTCTTGGTTTGTGTATTATCTGTGGTTTGGTATGATTTTGTTTCATTTTATCCACTTCAGGATATGTTCTGGATTCCTTGGAGCATTTTTCGTTTATCTCAATCGCCAAGTGGTCCTGTGCATCCGGCGTCATACGGCTCTGAGCCAGTTTCTCACCAAATAGTGAGTGCCTTTGAACATACTCTCTTTAGGCACCAGATCTGTATACTCTACTGGTATTGGACAGTAATGAATGCTTCCTGAAAGCTAGTGGAACAATGTCAAGTGTAATATAGTAAAACTATGAGAAACTGAATTTATATGAGAGTTGGATATTTACAAACATCAGAATTTGTTCTGCACTGGATTTCCTTTTGATCAGTCCAAATACTTTTGCATAGCTTCTTGATTTAGAAGGGGGACTGTAATATTCAGTAAGAGGACAAGGGAATGTATTCATTGGACAGAAAATGGTTTTGATTAGAACATCAATGCTTATGCTATTGAAGATTATGCCTCTCCTGGTTTGGATTTTTATTAGAATATGTAAAAAAGAAATTCAACATTTATATCTCCAGAAAATTAAATACAGCTGAAATCTAAGTCTTTAAAATCTAGTTGTTTTTTAATCACAATGTAGACAAAAAGGTAAAGAATGTGCTGCAGCATTGCAGTTACTGTCTATTTACAAACCAATGGCTGAAACTGATAGTAACCAAATGGTGTGAACTGCAGCATGGAAGAGAAATACAGAACAACATAAAACTCTTAGCAATGAAGGTTTTACAGGGCAATTGAAGATAGTTTTTTCTCCCTCTCTATTTAAGTTCCAACACTTATTATAATGGGGAAAATGGTTTTGCTGGCTGTCAAACTCTGTGAATGATGATCAGTGGAGCAGGGCATTAAACTACCAGTAACAGAACTCCAAACCAATTGATACATATGTGACAGAGCTTTCACAGGAGCAGAATTCATAGTCCTCAAGTGATAGCACATCAAGAAAAGAATATGAGGTTGTATTTTAATAAACTTTACTTTCTTTTCAGCCGCCTCATATACCCTGGGGTTATAACCTTCTTTATAGCAACTATGACCTTTCCTCCTGGATTTGGACAGTTCATGGCAGGAGAGGTGAGAGTGGGATATGTGTTGGAAATTCTGTGCAGTTCTGTGGAATAGTCTCTCCTTATCCTGTGCCCCAATAACTTAATGTCATGGAAAGAGGAAGAAAGCTATGGGAGGAGTTTGGGTTGAGGAGGGACTATATTCTGAGGCTCATGATGTCTGCTATCTCCTGCATATAAAACTAGGAAAAGGTCCACTCTCCTAAGAAAGTAATAAGGAAGATGTTACCCTATGTGTAAAGGTAGTTATGTTTTTCACCAGACCAGTTAAAGTACTGCTCTCTTCCAGATTAAAGATTGTGAATTGAGCCTTATCATTATGAATTAGCAAAGTAAAAATCTCCACTTTCTTGCAACAGAGGTAGAATGTTTACTCCATTCCATCTCATGGCTCACGCCTGGTTTTTTGCTGTTTAGTTGATGCCACGGGAAGCCATCAGCTCTCTCTTTGATAACTACACCTGGGCAACATACACAGGGGACCCTCAGATCCTGGGGAAGTCTGCTGCCTGGATCCATCCAAAAGTCAGCGTCTTCATCATCATCTTCCTCTTCTTCTTCATAAAGGTAGGAAACCCAGTGAACCATCATCCTTCTCCACTCAGAGTGAATGTTCTTGATCATTTGTAAAATAGTTTTGAACTGCCAATGAGAAGCTGCTGGGTATTGAATGAAGCACTACAATGGTTCCTTGTATCTTTTGATGTGATGTTTGCCCACCTTGAATTAGGTTGCCAAAATTATTACTGAATCATTCCCTGGCCTTACTAGTGACCTTCTTCACTGCTCCCTAAGTCATCTTCCTCATGCATCCCATTGAGTGATCTTTGGTACCCACCAATTGGTAGGGACAATTCCACCAGGAAAAGATTTCTTGAGTTCCACAAAAATAAACAATTGACTAAAAAAGTCTCAGGTACTTTAGGTTTGTTCTAAATAAAGTCTGATACAGCCTACCTGATAGTCCCAACTATAGATAGAAGACAAGAACATGTAAGGACAATCTATAGCTGTGTTAGGCTCAAGGATTTGTTAGCAGTACTGTAACTTGATGGGCAAATGCAGCTGAAAACACTTCTGCTCACTTCTTGGAAAGCGACAGCAGGTTAGATGTTCTGAGCTGACATGGTCTGTGGAAGCTGCAACTGTTCAGCCTCTGAAAAGATCAGCTGTGTAACTTATACATGACAGCACAAAGAGATTTGAAAGAAGAAAACCTTGTATTCCAGTGTTCAAAATACAAGTAGCAACAAAGACCTTTTTTACCATAAAATAGTAAAAATATCATAGAAACTGTGATTTTTGTTGTTGCAAGGGAGCAAATCAGCTGAGGCCACCTTGGTGCTATCAGTTGAACATTTTGGCAGATCAGAAATGGACAGCAATGATGGATTGACACATCTGATTCCATCTAAAGTAAAAAAAGCTGTGCTGAGTTTCTGACAGGCAGTTAAGGGGTTCTACTTCTGTGATGATTCTGATTATGTGTACCAAGCAGATAAGGTCTCATTTACTTAAGTAAAAGAGGGATGGACTATGTGGTATATCTATCCTGAGTATATCTGTTCTCCTTTGGAAGAGCTGTATCCTCAGACACTAGATTCATTGGCCTTGTCCCATTAACTAAAACCTTTCTCAGTTCACTAGACCACTGTTCCATTCTGGATATATTCAGAGCTGGGATAGGCCATATAAATAAGAAACTGCTGTTTCACCTCTGGGCAAATGCTTAGCCTGATTCTCCTCTGCAGTATAGTTCCAGTTGTCAGCTGTATGTATGGCTTGGGTTTGGTACTATAAAGACAGAGCTTAGTTAGCTCTGTCTTTAGTTAGCAGTAGTCCATGTATGCAGCTTGCTGGCCCCAAAAATCTGGGGAATCTCCACCCTTCAAGATGTTCAGAACTCACCTGGATAAGGACCTGAGAAACCTGATCTAACTTAGGACTTTGCCCCTTTGGGAGCAGGGTTTTGGGGGAGAGACCTCCAGAGTTCATTTCACCCTGAAGTCATTCTGAGTCTGTGAAATCTTGACAACTTTGTTCTATGAAAAGCTGAGCTGTTTGGAGCAGTGGGAAATTGCAGTTTCTGAGGTCCAAGGCCAAAGGACTCTTGTTCATCCATCCCCTTGGTGATTCAGCCTCTCTGCCACCACAGCAGTCAACCAGAGGTCCTCTGCATCAGTGCTGGTGTTGTCAGAGTTCCTCCAGCTCCCCTTCACAGTTCCTCCTTCACACCCCACAGCCCCTTTACCCTTCACTTTCTGGCTGAACCACCGGATCCCTCATGGATTCACAGACTGGGCAGTAGAGTGGGGCTGCAGAAAGTGCTATTGCTGCTCAGTAACAACTGCACCCTCTGCCTCTGTTCCAGTTCTTGATGGCTGTCATTGCTACCACGATGCCAATCCCCTGTGGAGGCTTCATGCCTGTTTTTGTCCTAGGTGAGTTTCAATTCTGTGTTGCTGCGTATAGGCCTGACAGGGGGAGAGGATGAAACATTGCAGATGTATCCAGGCAGGTTTCTTCTAGTGCATGAGGACTGATCACTTGGTTCCTATGGCAAGCTCAGTTAACAGTCCATATACCAACCTTTGAGTCTGCTTCCGTAATTTTCCCACCACCCAAGCCCAAATGTTAAGGAGAAATCCCTGTTTTTTACATAAGGAAAGCCACATTGTGGGGAGGCATGCTGAGCCAGGCCTCCTAATTTCTCTGCCTCTTCACCTACAGAGAAACTTTCAACCTATCATTAGTAGTAGTTGCACCTTTCACCCCTGAAGACCAACCAGAAGAGACCAACCTCAAAACTAGTACCTCCAGTGTAATCCACCACTTAATAATTTCTTCTGACTGAAATATGGTAACATGGAGTCTGCTGGTTTTTAACTTGTTTTAATTCCAAGATCAAAAGTTAAAAAGAGTATGATTCTAAAATTAAGAAAGAGAGGTTATGTTAGACTCAAGTGTACAAGCTCATGAAGTTCAGCACTAAGTACCCCCAGTTCTTACATGAAAAGCTGCATGCTAAGGACCTCTGGGTTCTGGCAGGCAGCAACTGAACACAAGTCAGTAGCATATCCTTGCAGTGATGAAGGCTAACACAAACAAGGCTGTATTAAGAAGAGCATAGCCAAGAAGGCAAAGAAATTGGGTATTCCCTTTTGTTCAGCATTTTGGACATATTTTGTGTCCATCAGTACAAGAGATTTTGACAAAGTGCAATGAGTCTAGAGAAGGACACTGAGATTGGTGGTCCTGGAGCTCAAAACAAATGAGATTCTGAAGTTTGGCTTGTTCACTCTGCAGAAGAGAAGGGAAGAGGGGATCTGATGGTGACTTTCACCACCTAATGCAGCACAGGACAGAGAGGATGGAAATACTCCTCATATAGACACACAATAAGAAATAAGTAAAGGCACAAGTTGCAACAGAGAAAATTCTGATGGGACATAAGGAAAAAAATGTTTCCTTGGTTCAGGTGCTCAGAAAGGCTGGAGAACCTCCATCCTTTGTTAAAGCCTGTCTGGACAAGGCCCTGGGTGACTTGATCGCACTTTGAAATTAGCCCTATTGTGAGCAGGGGTCAGAACAAGACCTCCATATGTGTTCAGACATTCAGTGAATGAGTGTGTGAAGAGCCTCAGCTGTGATCTGGACTGATACTGCAAGTATCCTCCTGCCTTGGAGGAAATCACAAATACTGCTGTGCCTAAGTTAAAGAATGAGGGGTCAACTCTATTTCCATATCTTAGTACCTTTCTCTCTTCTTGAAGTCTAACTTCTGTGTGTTGTGACCCTTTAGTTCCTGGTGTCATTTTAATGTAAAGTTTTGATTTTGTTTCCATTAGAAAATACTCAAGTGATTGCACAGCACAAACTGGGTGTCCTTTAGATGGTAATTCCATAACTGTCAGTGATGTTTTCCAGGTGCTGCCTTTGGGCGTCTTATTGGGGAAATCATGGCATCACTCTTTCCCAAAGGAATCCTCTTTGATGGTATTGTTTATCAGATCTTACCTGGAGGGTATGCAGTCATTGGTGAGTCTCCATGTCCTTGTTTTCCTTCACCTGGTCCCATCCCCATGACTTTCCTGGTTGACAAGACATGTTGTTTCTGTATGACAGTCATTGTCTCTCTATTCCTTTTGCACCTTACCTGTGAAAGGCGCAGCAGCAATGACAGGAGCAGTAAGCCACACTGTCTCCACGGCTGTGATCTGCTTTGAGCTGACAGGTCAGATCTCCCACATCCTCCCCATGATGGTGGCTGTCATTCTTGCCAACATGGTGGCCCAGAGTCTGCAGCCCAGCCTCTATGATAGCATCATCCAGGTGAAGAAGTTGCCCTACCTGCCGGACCTGGGCTGGAATCACATAAGGTATAGTGGTAAAACAGAGGTGGAGGTGGGGAGAGGCAAAGAAATAGAGAATGAGATCATGGGAGAATAAAAGGTCATGAAAAGGGGATAGTACTACAAAGAAAATAAAAAGGCAGAACATGCCTGCAGCTAGAAAAAACCCAAGTGGTCGAGTAGAATTAGAGTTCATACACAGAAATGGAGCACAGGTTTGAACAATCTGCAGTGTTAGGAATCTGTAGTAAAATTACCCCATTGCACTGGTTTCAGAAGTTAAAAATCAAGTGTCTCATTTCCATTTTGTTCTGGATTCAGTGGGGTTTGGGTTTTTTTTCTCCAGCAAAAAATAATGCTATTTGGATGTTTTGCTTCAAGCAAAATTCAGTTATTCATGCACACATCTTTCTGTCTTTCATGATATACATAGGTATGTGTATATAAAACATCTATACATAGATGTAGGTATGTGTGTATATATATACAGATATGTGTATTTTTATCATGAGGGGTAATGGAGTGGAAAGCAACTGTCAGGAAAATCCAGTTAATCTGTGTTGATTCTGTTGGAAAGTCCTCTTTGTTCCTCTCACAGAAGATTATTCTTCTGTATATTCTGTTCTGAGCTGTATTGAGAACATGTTCTAAAGAATTGGTCATTTACATATTTCTTAAAGGGATTTATCTGTTAGACATTTTTAATATGCTGATTATTCCCTTTATTGTCCATAAATTCACAGCAAATACAATATCTTTGTTGAGGATATTATGGTCCAAGATGTGAAATTTGTCTCTTCCAACTGCAAATACCGAGATTTGCAAACTCTCCTCCAAAGCACCACTGTTAAGACTTTGCCTTTGGTGGATTCACCAGGTAAGCAAGGTGGAGGACCTGGTCCTTCCTGAAGACTGTCTCAGGTTAAAGAGACATAGGATCTAGCTTTCAGCTAACATGTGAAGGGGATAGTGTGACCCACTACATAAAAGTCATCCTAAAACTCTTCCACTGTGGATGGTGTATGACAAAAGGCTGTTTCAGCTGGTCAGACAGGTAAGCTGGAGTGTGGGTAGTGAAGCAGATAGAGCAGGTAAGGGAGGTGTGAGAAGTTTGCAAACTGAACTGTGGCAACAGGGAGGGATCTTGCCTCTGATGTGGTGCTCAGGAGTGGCACAACTCAGGAATGGTGAGCTTCCCACAGCCACACAGAGTACTAGCAGCAGCTAGCAAGGCTGGTCAATGACTTTTGCATAGCTCTAGACACCATGAGTCCGAGCACTTTGAAGAAGTTGGAGGGAGGAAAGGGCAGTGTGTGGCAGGGGATGCTAGAAAAAACCTTAAGTGGCTTAATGGTTTCTTGCTCTGTGTTCTGCAGAGACCATGATCCTTCTGGGGTCTGTAGAGCGATCTGAACTGCAGGATCTCCTCCAGAGACATATAAGCCCAGAACGGCGACGGCTCCTCCACAGAGAAATGCAGCAGAAGCTGTCTGAGGCACCCTACGATGGGCACAGCAAGGGACCATGGGCAACCCTGCCAAAGCTGAAGCATGACTCTTTTGCTTATGTTGATGAGGATGAGGATACAGATGAGAAGGGAGAGGTGAGGGTGAGAAGTGAAGATATTACAGCACAGAGACTGCTCAAGAAGCAGTAAGGCTTTTGGAGAGGTTGAGAAAGAAGTGACACAGGGTGGACTTTATTTTCTTTCCTTTCCATAACAGCTGCCTCAACCCCCAAGTCCCACTCCCAGTTACCCAGAGGAGCCCAATGGCCCAACAGGTCCTCTTAAACAAATGCCTGAACCTTCAGAGCCACAGCACCTCGCAGGTAACTTCTGGTGTGCTTTCATGCTAACTGTGTGTACATGCCTGGGCAAGGTGCTGATTTCTCAGAGACTGAGGGAAGCTTTCTCTGCTGTTCCTGTATTAAAGGTTCTTTGTTAATGCGCTTCAGCATATCTGTAAATATGTTTTTGTTTGTGACCCCTCAGAGAGCATGGCAAAAGTAAACCCATTCTGGCTGCTGTCAGTGCTCCCCATTCCATCCTTTGCAATATTATACCCTTGGACATTTTCTGGAGTCTGCATGGAAAGGTCCCAGCCTCCTCCACCCTCATAGCACATTTCTGATCCATGTATCATGTATATTTGATGCAGGATGGTGGGGTTCTTTTCCTTTACATGTCTTGAAATGTGCAGAGAGTGAATAAGCACAGAGGTGTAGCTCGATCTCAAGAATGAATACAGAAAGCAGGGCTCTGGCTCTTTGAAACATGTAATATAGCATGCAGCACATCCTGGTTCCTTAACATCATTCACATGACTAAACCTCTAAGGCATAGGAAAATCCACTTTATGCTTCCGAGGCAGAGTGGTGGGACAACCACCTACCAAAGCAAAAAGGAATCACATCAAAACAAGGACAGTGTGTGAGACATTTTAGGTGAAGCTCATACTGAGTGATCCAGGAGTGACAAGAGGAAGCAGAGCAGGAGTGTCTTCTGCCATCATTTTTAGTTCAGTTCACAGCTGTCATTGTTTCTGACCCACCTTCCTCCACAGCCTTGTTCACAACAGCACCAAACCCTATCTCCTCTTCTTCGCTAATTCCTGACTGTCCTGCCTGGGAGAATAACTCTGCGGTGTTTTTCATTCCCACCATTGCACTGCTGGCACAACCCGTGGATTCCTTTGTACCTGTCACAACATTCAGGCTCTTGATATGTTTTCTCTTTGAAGTCATTTCTATGTTCTCACCTCCCCTTTCCATACTCATCCTCCAAAACTCATTCTCTCCGTGGACTGCTCTCACCACAGCAGTTTATCCCTTGTATCCGTGCTGTATCAGTAGTCTTGCTTTAGTTTGGTTGGTTGCTTTTTTTCTTCAGGGACACTGATATATAAGCGATATCTGCAAGGGCTACTGTGTAATGAGTTGTTTCTTCTCCTTGAGGAAAAGGCATTGCATGGGAATATTTATTCTGGCATGTCACAGACACCAAATTACAAACTGAATGCTAGATAGTGCCTAGCTCAGCTCTGTCGTGTACCATGTACTATGTCCCTTGTATGATTTCCAAACCTGCTTTGGGCAAGGAGTTGGGCACAGGGCTTTATATTTTTGTCTCTTATTTGTTCTCCTATTTGTTTGTTTTCCTTCTTCAGGCAATTTCAGGAGTTGGAGGCAACTGATCCAGCAGTTCTTGTGCCATTACAGCCATGCACGTGAAACAGAGAGTGCCGTTCAGGTTAGGGATACAGAGAGCCCTGTAGTCTGAAGGGGGAAGAGAATGCAATGGTAGTAGAACCTGCTACTTAGAGCCATTCAGCACTTGGCCAAAGCATGGACACACTTCTGGTCCTGAACTCTGACAACATCAGTGGGGAACTCTGTCCAAGGAGAAGGGATGTGATTCATGTAAAGGAGTATGCCTCTTCCTAAAAAACCATCTGTGCTCAGGTGTAAAGGCTGCCATCATGACTGAGTGTTGGCAGTTTTTGTCAGTGAATAACTTATGCTGTTTTGGCTAACCTGGGGTAAAGTGCAGTTCTATCCCATTTGGCAAACAGTATTGGTGAGATAAAAATAAATGGTTTTACCCTGTGCCATGATAGATGCCCTTGGGTAGCCTGATATGTCTGCACAGGGTGGGTGGATATCATACAAAGCCTATAGATGCTTCTACTCTTAGGGCCATGGTTGGACCCCATGTGGGATATCTGGGAGCATCTAAAGCAGTACTAGATGTTTAGGCATCTGAATTGGGCCACCAGCATTCCATAGTCAATCTTCATTGGCAAGGGAAGCACAGCCAGTATAGAATACACCTTATAACGTATGTGTATAAAGAAAATCAAAGCACTCAGTAATACCCCATTTGGAACAAAAAGGGAACCAGATGGTGTGAGGAGACTGTGCATGTTTTTCCTTTCTGTACTCAGTGAAGCTCTGGGTTCTTTCTATGTCCTGAGCAGTGTTTTCTCCTACAGGAGCCAGTGGAAGTTGTTGAAACAATGAGGCCAGAAGAGGTAAGACTGAGTGCAGAAAGAGAGTGAGGTTAATTAAGTGCTTCTTTTGCCCATTTCCTATCACTTGTAATACTTCAACAACCTTAGTGATTGCCACAGCCGTAGCTAAAGCCATTTTCTTCTTAGAATTGCACAATGGGCTGCTCTCACCCAGTAAGTGTTTGTTCTGCTAGATGTGACTATCTAGCTTTGAATTCAACTGTGTTGTGAGCAGGGTTTTGGACTAGGCACCTCTGCAGTTTTCCCCTCACCTAAATCTTTCAATGGATAAGTGTTGTTCCTTCCTGTCTTACACAAAGGAACAATTAATCATCTTGTAATAATAAGGGGAAGATGCACTCAGAAGTGGAAGCTAAGATGTGGAGACCTTATAGCAATCTTCCAGTATCTGGAGGGGGCTTATAAGGATGCTGGGGAGGGACCCTTCATTAGGGGGTGTAGTGATAGGAAAAGGGGTAATGCGTTAAAACTTAAACAGGGGAAGTTTAGATTGGATATAAGGAAGGAATTCTTTGCTGTGAGGGTGATGAGGCCCTGGAATGGGTTGCCCAGGGAAGTTGTGAATGCTCCATCCCTGGCAGTGTTCAAGGCCAGGTTGGACAGAGCCTTGGGTGACATGGTTTAGTGTGAGGTGTCCCTGCCCATGGCAGGGGGTTGGAACTGGATGATCTTAAGGTCCTTTCCAACCCAAACTATTCTGTGATTCTGTGTTCACTTCCCCTTTAGGCAGGAAGGATAAAAACCTCATGTTCTCAGAACCTCTGAGATATTGGGCTTGCTCTGTTTCCACAGGGACTTGACATCTGGCAAGGAAGGGATGGGAAACCTGAGGGGTGTGATATAAGGGGCAAGAGGAATGATCTATATAGGAAGGAGGAAGCATTAACAGGAGAATGGGACTAATTTGGATACACAAGACAGCAACACTGCTGATTACTACAGGAGATTCCCCTTTTTTCCTGTATCAGATAGATGCTTGGGAACAGGAGGAACTGAACAAGAACGTGTGTTTTGACAGCTGCCGCATAGACCCTTCCCCTTTCCAACTAGTGGAGAGAACTTCCCTGCACAAGGTGAGTACAGATGTCTCCCTGAGGCATGCACTGTTTTCTCTCCACCCTATCTGTCATTGTGATTCTAGTCTATGACTTATTTCTCCTCCTTGTCTTCAACTACTAACCCCTTCTACTTCCATGTCCAGCTACAGAAGTCAGCTTGTACCTATAACCTTCTGTGCATACCTCCAGTCTCCTGTAGAATGAAAGGCTACATGATAAGAAGTCTAAGTCCATTTACTAAAATAGATTTGGACACCACATATGATTTTTCAGCTGCTGCATTAACAGAAGCATTGTATGCCTTGCTGCTGGGGGCATTACACTGAGATTTACACCAGAAGGGATTAGTCTGGGGGTAGAATCTGCCTCAGTGCTTGAGAAGAGTTGCTTGAAACCACCCCATATCATAGGCTATTCATTTAGGTGAAGAACAAGGAATCTCGATCATACAACTTCAAGAGTTAGCATGGGATGACTGGGGATAAAAGCAGTCATTGTAAGAGAGGACTGAGCTTTCACTCAGTGGAAAGGGAAAGCAGTCTGCTGAAGCCAGAGTGCACAGTGCATGTCCTTATCAGTATTAATTTAACATGAATAGGCAGCAAATGCACAGAATTAATTAATCATTCTTAGCAAAGGGGTAAGATCTCAGCCTTGAGCAAAATAAGAACAGGTTATCATATACTTAAGATGAATTTGGTGTTTTCTAAAGGGCTGTCTGAAGTCATCTGAAAGCCATTAGTATTTATCTTTGAGAATATAAGAAGTTATAACTAAAGACTGCAAATGGGGACAGTTTTATACCTCTCATAAAAAAGAGCAAACTGGAAACTCTGAAATAACAGACAAACCAACTTAGCTTGGATGCACAAGAAATGCAGGAATAATCAACGTGAGGCATGTACAGTTAGAGCTACATGTAAGGCTACTGATAATGGCAAAAATGTCATGCCTGATCAAGATCAAATTGTATTTAAGCAGGCTGATTTTCTTTTACATTAGGGTAAAATGTCTTCTTCATACAAAAGATTGTCCCTAGTTTACACTTGAACATGGCATTCAATATCTCATGTGATGTTAAAAATAAGGGCAAATACCAGCTGTGAAAGAATGACTTCATGTAAGGCCATAGGTAAAGTCCAGGTAGAGCTAGGCTTAAAGAACTTGGAGGTTGGAAATACATGACAGAGCAGTGAGAATGCTGAAAGCCTTAGGAAGTGTGTTCTGTGAAGAACTGTAAACCAACATGGCCTATTTAGGTTAAAGAAATCATGACTGATAGCAGCATGATAGCTGTCCTTTTCAGGAGGCTTCAGAGAAGGGAATATCTTGTTCTCAATGTTTCCACTGCGCTGGACAAGCAGCAGCAAAAATAAGTTTTGACAGGAAATAATCTAACAGGAAAAAGAGACATTTTCTGGTGTTAAGGAAGGCACTGGAATAAATAACCTAAGTAGGTTCTGGCTTTGCATATTCTTATGTGATAGTTTGGTTTCCAGCAGCAACATTAAATAGGATCTGCATAAATCCCCGGATAAACAGGATGTTGCATGTGAATCTCTGTTTGCCAGATGCAGGATAGGAGTAACCTTGAGAATATGCTCTCCATCATCAGCACACTCCCAGCTATGGCTGCACAGCAGAAGGACCAAGGGGTGGTATTTGCTAGCTGCAAAAAGGGTAGAGAAAAGGTAGTTTCTCACTGAGATAACTGCAGACTCATGTGCCTCTGTGATTCCCATTTCTACATCCCAAGTCCCAGCTGTAGTATTATGCTACCAGTCCAAAATCCCTGAAATGGTCTTTTGTGGTTTTGCTCATAGACACATACATTATTCTCATTACTGGGCCTCAGCCATGCCTATGTCACCAGTATGGGGAAGCTGAGGGGAGTGTTGGCATTGGAAGAGGTAAGTCCAGATCCTTCCATCTCCTTTTAATCAACTGCAAATATCCCGTGGACCAATGCAGTAACCTACAGGTGCTGGAGGATCCAACTGGGAATATTTTAATGCATTTTCAGCCCAGTGTTGAAAGCTTCAGAGTCATTGCTTTGGAAGCTATGAACAGATGACTGTATTTCAGGAGAGGAAGCAGGTATCATTTACAGGGATGTTGGATAGCGCATCCTTTTGTTGAACATAGGGCTCTTAACTGATGGCTATTACTGTCTCTGAAAATTGTATGGAATTTGTTATTTACCAGTTATTTACACCACCAGTCCTTTCCAATCCTAACTATTCTATGATTCTATGATCTCTGCAGGCCCTAGAGGTAGAGCTGTGACTCTCTCTAGTTGTGATTCATTTACCATGGAGAATAGATGAACTTCTGCTGGGTTAGGGCTGGGTCAGCCTCCCTCCCATCCATTTTTGCTGACCTTTTCCTCTTCCCATAGCTCCAGAAGGCAATAGAGGGCTCCACACGCTCTGGGGTTCGCCTGCGCCCACCACTTGCCAGCTTCCGTGATACCAACCGGAATTCCATCAGCACGGAGAAGGCCACTCAGGCCACTCAGGCATGGAGCCGGCAGGACAGCTCCATGGCAGCAGCACAGCAAGCAGCGGACTTGCACACAGAGAGCCCACTGCTTCCCAGCACACACTCCCCACAGCACTCACACTTCCATGAGGAGGGGGAAGTCCCATTCTCCACTTCTGGCACCGATACCGAGTTGGAAGAGATGGAGCTGACAGGGCCAGTTGATGAAAACATCTCGGACATCCTCAAGGACATAAGCCTACGCTCCACTGACCTGGATGAGGATGAAGATGAGGATGAGGATGTCCCCTTATAGCTGGTGTGAGGGGAGTAGTCATTCACACTCTTCAGTTGAGCCAGTTTTCTTGTGTTTGCTCCTCAAAGAGAAGCTTTTGGATGTTCTTTGCAATCGCCACAGAGGATTGATTCAGCTGGGAGAAGGGGCATCAGACTGACCCTTTCTACTGCTGCTCTGTCTGTGGAAAGGGTATTGGACTATACGGGTGTGTGCAGGAGTCAGATGTGGACTGCAAGGTGGTTAAGATTGGGCTTATAATACTTAGGCTTCTGCCATGATTATATAACATGGTAGAAGGGATTGTAACAGGACGTGAATACTGCTGGGCACCATCAGGATGCTCTGGTTCAATCTGCCATGTGGAAACTGGAGAAGGAGCAGCTTATCTCATTCTCAATTGGTGTCATCTTGGAATTGGTGTCATCTGTGTCACAGCTGGCTGCACGTACCAGTGTAAACACAGCCAGACCTCCAGCCTAGGAGCATATTGCTGCTTCTGACTGCAATCCTGTCCGTGTTGCCACAGTTCCTCTAGCTCTTATCTTGCATCCCCCCAACATTCCCATGTAGAACATTTTTCCTCTTTCTGTTTTAACTCTGGGTTTGTCTTGGGTGGGTGTGCAGTTAGGAGCTTCTCCTCTGTCCTTTAGCTGAGCCATGCCCTAAAAATAGATAGGATGAAGATATTTAGTCTATGTTTCATGTCTTGAATTCAGCCATGGCTCTAAGAAAAGCACTAGAAGGGAGGAAAGCCTCTTTGTTTTCCCATCATGTCTGGCATCTTTAAATAGAATGGGAAACTGAAGTGGGGGCATCCTCAGTGTTGGAGGAAGAGGAGTGAACCAGCCTGTGTGCACCTGTATTTCAAATACCTGTGTCTGTCACTCTGAATCACCATTTTTACAGTCTTAAAATATAGGAACTAAATAAGGAATGACGGAATGTTAGCAGGCTGACAAGAACTACAGCAGAGGGAAGCCACATTTTCTACACCTTGAAAACAGGTTTATCCCTGAAAATTCCTGCTCTCTTTCCTGGTAATTCTCCCCTGCCTCCTTTCCACATATTTCTGCATATCTGGAATTCCAGCTCTCACTTTTTCCAGCTTGTCTCCGTTGTGACTAACAGTAAAGACCTCAGCCCTTGTCTGCAGCATCCCCCTCTATTCCAGTTCTAAATCTGGAGCAGATCTTCATCTCTATCTTGCAAAAAGATGTCTTGTCAGTTTGTGTCATGCATGCAGAACCTCAGCATCCGAAGGTAAGATGCTGCTTGGTGTAACTCACTGGCCTTGTGAGGTTTTCTCAGTAAATAGGCAAAACCAAACTCTGTGTCTTCTGTGGCTTTCCTCTAACGTTCTGCATTTCTCTCCATCACGTTTCTGGTGTGTCATAGCACTCAGATGAAGTCCCATTGGATGTGTTTCTACTTACCAGCAACAGAGAAGAAATTTAGGCTCTGAGAATATGTTCTTGGAGGGTGCTGGGGCACATTCTGATATTAGCAAAGCATCACCTAACTCAGAGTGACTGGTTTCACCTTAATGGGTGATTTTTTCATAAGCAGTCTCTCTAGGAAAATTCCCTCTTGGCTTTCATGCCAAGGATTGACCCTTGTGCCAGCTCTTCTCTGATGATGCTCATGGGAGAGAGAGTCTGTGACAAGGGAAATCTCCCCTACCTGGCTATAAGGAGCATGAGGAGCTCCTTAATGAGGGAGAAATTAGGTTTTGCTCTCTGGAATTCAGAGCCCACCAGCTCCGTATTGGTTTTGACACATGATCCCCCTCTATAAGCTAACTGGGAACAGCCTTTCCCTGGCTAAATGATCACCTTGTCCTTGTGAGCAGATTGTGGTGATCTGAGAGCAGGTCTCTTGCACACACCAGCTGCTTGCCTCCACCAGAGGCTTGTGGCACATTTCTAGCTGCCAGGCATTAGCACACAGCCTCCCTCCTAACTTTGTGTCACCTTCCCCTGCCTACGGAGAAGGGGCAAAGCAACTGCTGTTTTTCCTTAGGGAATGGTGGTAGTGTTTTAAGGAAGCGCAGGGGAAAGGCTGTTTAAAAACACATACATGTGTGGGGAGTGGCAACTCTGAGACCAGATCTGATGTGAGGATCCACACGCCCTCAGGAAGGACAAGTTTCTGCAGGTCAGCCCCTGCCTCAGTGTACTACCAAGTACAAGACTTGCATTTTGCAGCTTAGCTCTGAGACAAGGAGGAATTTTGAGGCAGGAGTCAATCCACCTCCCCCTCCTCTCTCCTGAGTACAGAGCTGTGTTCTACTCCAGTCCCACACTTCTCCTACGGTGTGCTACAGAAGAACTGGGATCTGACTGGCTGAGGAAGCAGATGGAGTCTAAATCAAAGCCAGAGAGTGTGTGAGTCATGACAGACAGATTGTGAGCTGGGGAAGATGAAGCTGGAACAAAGATTGAGCACATGGAAAAGCTTGGGGAGCTCCGAGTAAGACACAAGCTAACCTGGAAAGCTTCTTGAGCCCTTCACCTGAGAGTACAAGCGCAAACACACGTATGTCCGCATAAGCACATGCACATCTCTCTCCATTCCTATTGCCTTTAGCTGTCCTGCAGTTACCATGAGGAGCTGGACTGCTCTCTGTGGGGAAGCTGAAAGGTGAGTGTTAGTGCTGCTCTTTGGAGGTACTACTCAAGATTCATTCCAGGTATGCCCTCACCCCTGGAGCAGAAGCAGCATTCACCTGGACCATCTTCATACCTGCAAAGACGTATATATATAAATACTTCTGTGTACACGGAGCCAAGAGGGGACAAAATACATCCTGCAAAGATGGTTTGCGATGGCTGAAGATGTTTCCATTCGGTTTTACTAATACAGCCTTCACTGAGCTAATGCCGAGTACTGTAATAGATGTGAAATGTGAAGTAAACTGACACAGGACCTTTGTCAAGGCAACTCTGAGCTTGACCCTCTCAGGCAATCCCAGGAGGCCCCCTCAAAGCTTAAACTCAAAAGCTTTGTCCAGCAAACAAAGTCACACTGATCTATCCCTCTAAACCCCACATCTCTCATCCTACCCAAGTAGTGCAGACTTGGCTACCCTACACACACAAATCAGTTTTGCTCTGACTCAGAATGTCTCCAGAATCTCCATCATCACTGAAGCCTTCCCATTCAGTGGGGAAGTCAAATCTCAGATCTGCCCCCAAAGCTCCAAGCACAAACCTTGAAAACCAAGAAGCTCTGAGGCTGTTTTAAACCACAGAAGCTTGCTTGTCTCCTTAATGGCACTTGCAGTTGCACAGAATCATTAATTTAATCATAGATTCATGCTACAGCAGGCTTGCCACTACCACTCAAAGCACTAAAATAGAGCTGATCTTTTTCATCATTTCCAACTCCAAGCACATGTCGAACTACATTTGGTGCCCGACATATAATAGTGTGAGAACAACATGATACTGAAAAATATCCATCAGAGCAGAAGATGTTGGGAAAACACTACCACCACCACCAAAATCAGTGAAAAACTCATTTGACCTTGTATCTTGAAGATCAAATTAGTCTTGAGCTCATCTAATTGCCATTTACTGATACTCTGTTGATGAAGGGAAGAGGTTATCTATTAAATTTTAGTCTAGCAAAAAGCTGAACCCTTCCTTTTCCATGGCATGTGAAAGCAGAAGTCTTATTGCTAAATTCATCAATATAAAGAACTGAAAAGAAATAAGGAAGACTTAAGGTTGACAAGACAACAGATAGGGCTTTGGGTCTAAGGGACTTGGTCATGATTAGGATGAAGGAGAAAATGCATGAAGATGGACAACAAGAAAAGTCTACCTGGACAATGTAACTTTGTTGTGGTTGCCAGATTACTTCAGACTAAAGTTCTAGCTTGTTAACCCTATGGACAAAACCAGTCAGTACAAGCAGAAATAGGGACAGAATCGAGTTCATAAAAGATAACTCTCCCCATCTCTCCCAGCTATGAACACAATGTATAGAACTGTGTCTTTTGTGGCCAGAGAGTACAAGACAGAGCAATAAGCAACTGAGCAATTAAAGATCCCTCTTGGACAAGTCAGTCTAACCCAGAGAGGGTGTAATCAAAACCACACTATTAAAAATGCTGTCACAGCAGATGCTAAGTTTTTCATGGCCACATAAGCAAGGATTTGGGCACATAACAATTTAATCAACACTGGAAACCAATAATCCATATGTCTGCCCAAAAGCCATGCCTGGGCAGTAGCATTCTCAAACAGAGAAAAAACTGCTTTACCTTAAGCCATGGGATGCAAAATGTTGAAGGCTTTATTTGTGGGAGGGAAGCTTAAACTGGTCCTGACCATCAACCACAACCTCATTGTGTGCCCACAACCCCCATACTGGGCAGACAACCCTGTGCTCATGTATCCATGCGCACAGCCCACCTCTGCCAAATCACAGGTGTGCAATAGCAGGTAGCTCTGTGATTGGGTTGCCTGTGGTTTGAGCCGCATCTTCTCCCTCAGCTGGCTGGAAGTAAGTCCTGTGCAGCCTCACAGCATTAAAGACAGTACTGTGGACACTGGGATTAGTGTGCTAGCTAAATGAAGCCAGTCTCTGCCAAACCTATTCCTTGTTCAAGCACTGGCCTTTCCAATGAGCATTTGCTCCCATCCCAGAAGCTTTGGTGTGCTGCTTGTGCAAGCATCTGCAGCTCCATAGTAAAAACAGTTACAGAGATGTATGTGGCCAACTTGAAGGATTGCATCTGACACGGAGGACAAAGTATGTTGAGGCAAATTTATGAAGGAAACAGAATATAAAGAAATGAAAATGTGACTTGTCTTCTGTATAGGCACAACAACATAAAAGCTGCTAATAGTTGGCTATTTACTGAATAGCTACTTACTTAGTTTGCAGAACAGAAGGTAAAAATAGAAGACCTATTCAGATATGTTCAGAACTAAAGGCACACAAAAGCAAGTTAGAAGCTTGCAGTTTTTCCACACAGAAATGAGTGCAAAAGACAGCAATGGAAGGTTTATGAGGAATTTGCAAGAAAAAGTAAACCTGCTTTCTCCCACTTCAGCAAATGAGCTGTGAAAAGAAATGGGAGCTGTGAGATGTTGGATTATGACCAAATATGCCACAGAATCTTATGCTTAAACCAAATTTGCTGTTTCTCTGTCTGAGGAACTGCACAGAAAATACCCTTGCAGCTGGCAAAGTGCAGAGCTAGTGAAGTGTGCGGCAAGAACGGTCTTATACCTTTTTATTTACTGTTTTCATTCACTACTGGAACATGAGAGCTTGTAAGAGAAACGTGTTCTAGATTTACCATCCAGTCTAAAGAGAAATCAGCAGAAAGCAGAGATCAGCATTTGGGGCAGATACCACAGAACGAATTCAAGTTAGGGCTTAGCAGCTAAAGACAGAGGAGATGCATTTATCTGAGGGATAACTCTAAACTAGTATGATGGTAAAATAGTTATGTTGGGTGAAGCACTCAGCAGCTGCACACCATCTTTGGAGCATAATGTGAAATGTAAAAGAAGAGACATTCTTCCTATGCAGAGAAGTATGACTTCCAGGTCCAGAGCCATGTTATATTCACAGAGGCTCACAGCTTGAACATATGTGGAATAGCTGATTCCATTTGACATACCGCATTTAAAAACAAATAGTGACAATTTAGAGGCTGTTCTGAAACAAAGATGTAAAAGAAACCAAAACCCAAGAACCAAGAGCTGGGACAATTACAGGATGGACAAAACCAAGTAAGTAAATAAATAAAACCCCAGAAACCAAAACCCTAAAGGAGTTAAATATGTGTGTCCTATAGAAGTCACAGTTAATTGTATGAACACAGTTATGCAGACATACATGCCAAGGGGAGGGTGGAAATCTGTTCAGTAGCAAAGGCAGGTAAACTGTAAGGAAGCAAATTAACTTCAAATGGAACACAGGCAGCAAAGATTAGCTGATTAAAGCAGGACAAGTGACACTGATTAGCCCCTGTAAGAACCAGGGGAAAAGTGTCAGTATCTTCACAAAGGAAATGGGTTTCTTTCATGGCTAGAACCTAGAATTCTTGTATGGTAAAAAAAGAGCTACTAGATATGGCCTAATGGCCTGCCTAAATCAGAAGCAGATGATACAATGATGCTGGAAGTGCAGAGATGCTCCTCTCCCTCTGGATCAACCAATTTCCCAACCTGCTATGAGACCAACAGCCTGAGAAGCACTGATTTCAAACTGAAAAGTGAACCCACAGTCTTGCTACCCAGTGCCAGTCCCTTTCCCAACCCCAGCATCAGACTCCTCCTCTTTGTGTCCTGTCCTAACCTGCTGTTGTGAAACTTCCATCCAGCTCTGTACCAGACGTGTCTGTATGTCACCAACATCAGGACAAACCTTATATGTATTATCTGGAAAGTGCTGTTTCAGTGTTAACAGTGAGGAAGACTGACTCTGTGCTAAACTAGAGTGTCCCATCGATGTGATGCTAGCACCAAATCTGCCACAATGGCCTGGCATTTATGTCACAGGCACATAAGAGATTTTAGCCCTGCATAGTCAAACGAGTGATGCTCTTATCTTCTTGATTAGAAATAATGTATCATATATTTCCTGCTCTGGAATGCTTCTTCAAGCCACCATGGATCCTTTCCAATGTCCTCCATCAGACTATCTCAGTGAGACCCACCCCCTCTTCCTAGGATCCTCCTTCCTCAGACGCACCTCCCCTGGAACCAGTCCCATAGAAATAAAACACTTCCACCAGCCAGGACGGCAAGACCACATTCTGTTTAATAACAACTCCATAAAGGACTGTACATGCTATTTTGAGCTACCTCCCCTCCTTTACTGTGGTTGTTGCCACATACAGGCATGGAGGTGTATAGTGCCGTATATTTTCCTAAGTCTATATGCAGTGTGTGTACATGTATGTATGTGCTTGTACATGTATGTATTTATATAGCTTTCCAGAAGTGTTATCTCATAAGTCACATTATCAAAACATGCGAAGTATATCCAACAAAAATGTTCAGGCAAACATGTTTTGGAGCTGGAAGACCAAAGGCAAATCAAGAGTCATTTTAGTTACTAAGGGCTAATGTGGGACAAGTAAGGATGAAAGCTTTCAATACTGGGTCCCTTTCCCTTTATGTTTTTCTTCCATTTAGTACTTTCCCCCCAAACATCAATGCACCTCTGTAAACACTAGCCTGAAAGAAAACATACAATCACCATGCAGCTACCCCCTACAGAAAACGTTTACAGGCTCTGTAAGCTCTTTAAAATCGCTTCACAACAACCTCTGTTGTCCCATACACTTAATGCTAAAGCAGTTTCAGATACTGAGATTATAACATTTGAAGACCCAAGTCTTTAGTGATTTTTAAACATGCTTCAGGAATCCATTCCACATGCCACCGAGACCCCCATCCGCCACCCTTTTACCTCCCACATCCTCAGGCTGTACCCTCCCATACCTGATAACAGCTGAAACAAGAGAAACCCTGTACCCCATAAAATTCCTTTGGAGTCCAAATGTTATAGCATAGGGATTCCCAGAGACATCCAACCATGCACAACATCCACAAATCAGAGAAGGAAAAATGAAGCCAAATAAGAATAAATACCTGCAAAAGAGGTTTTGGCTTGCTACATTGCTCACACATGCAGTATTGGAAAAGAAGGGAAGTCCACCTGCACTGGGAACATGGCAGAGTTCTGGAAAAGGGTTCTCAGCCTTTTGACCTCCAACTCATGACTGGATTTCCATGTCCAATGAGAATGAATATAGAAAGCCAGGGAATGTGGACTAGATGCCTTTACCTTATTTGAAGTAAATCTTGGCTCATGATCTTGTCTCCGTAATGGAGGAAAGCCTTTTTAGATGTTTTTGTCTTGCTAGCATGGATATTTGATCCCTTATGGTAAAGCAAAAACAAGACTTGGTTTCAGAGGGCATTACAATGTCCCCAGTCAATGGAGATGAGGAAGATCCTCAGTAGCATTCTTTCCACAGAATACTGCAATCTCTCTCTTCCTATAAGACAGCAGCTGCTACTCATCAGTAGTAGCTCCTAAGGGAGGTTGGAGCTAGATGATCTTTAAGGTCCCTTCGAACCCAAACCACACTATGATTCTATAGTATCTGCAATGAGAACAGTCTTGATACAAGTCTTTATAGTTTTAGTAAGCAAACTCTTTCTCAGAGTCACTGCCCGACTACATTTTTCCTCTTTCAACTATGTGTATCTGTGCCAGAAAATTATATCTTTTTGTTGTTTCTTTGTCTTTCTCTTCCTGCACAGACCAACACTGATGATCACAGAGCTGCTCTTGATTTTCAAGGAAAAGATAACACTTTGTTCTGCTTATGCTGCAGAAAAACATCAGTGCAAGGATATCAAATAGACCCTAATTCTCTAAGCACAGGTCTTCCATGTCTACTTGTTAACACCATAACCATTTGTGTCCATCCCTACCCCAGTGAATTCATGAAGCTGGCTGCACTGCTGGGAGAGTGTAGTATTCCAGACAGCCTTAGCCAGGGTCCATGACATGTTCTGGGACAGATGTTCTGCTCTTCTCTGCTGCTCCTGTGCAGGTGGTTCACTACTACTTAGCCTGGAAATAGCCTGTGATATAAAAGAGGCACCTGACATTGACTTTACAGCTTGCATTCGTATTTGAGACTGTGCTTTAATGACTGTAGGCTGTCCTACACATACATTTAATTCTAATAGGCACTACTTGACTCACATTTCCCTGTTTATTTGTCCTTTCCCTGAGCCATGGCATAAAAACCTTTCCCTGTCAGATTGCTACAAGGGAGGAGAATCAAAGATGAAACTTCTTTGTGTTTTCCTAGGTGTACTGGCATCAGTTGCTGAGAATCCCTGTATTTGAATGGTGGTTGGTTTGGTTGGTCGATTTCCTTTCCTTTCTTTTCATTTTCCTTTTGGAAAAAGTCAAACAGCTTCTTTAAGGGAAATCCCAGATTGTTTATGGTTGTCTGAACAAGGAACATGGGACATTCCATCTGGGAGAAATGAGAAGGAAGAGCTTAGGCTATGCCAATGTTGCTCTGCTCTCTACAGAATTTAGAGGTGGGTTTGTTTTAGTCTGTTTCTCCTTCTAGGCAGTTATCAATACAGCAGTTAAGGCAAACTGAGCTAAATTTAGATACTTGGGGATGCCAGTGAGCACAGATCACACATTATCTCCATTTGGACAATGACTAAGTTCCTGTTTGGTGTATTTCTTACATGATTTCCCTGAAGAATTAAGTATATTGCAAAGTGTTTCGCAACCATGATGAAAAAGAAGCCAGCAGGTGCCCAAATTCAGGGAGGTCTCTCCTATCACTGTGTCTTTCAGAAAGAAGTGTGGCTTGGACCAAGGAGCAGTATAAGCTACACCAACCAACCCTGGAGCTACAGCTTGTGTACCAATTCTATAACTGAACCCTTGAGTCTGCCATGGTAAATACAAGATGTTAAGCCTTTCTTGATCTTTCTCCCAAGCCTTTCTCTCAATGTCTTTCCCTCTCTGGCTAGACTTCTCCTTGCTATTGCACTATTGCACAGAGCACACAAAGCTATCCACAAGCCTGTACTGTCACACACTTCTTTGCCTCACCACCATACCTCATACCTTTGTGAAATAAAGAGAATAGCTGCCTTCTCTCCAGTTCTCTGGGCCTACAACTGTTAGTTTTCAGTTGTTGTACACAGTACATCATGCACAGACTCTGCCTAGTGTGAAGTGCTGGATCTCACGCTTAACTGGAACTAGATTAAAGTTAGGGATAAACCTCACGTCCAATAGCTGTGCTTCACTCCTGCACAAGGCTCTGCCTCTTGCCATTACAGGAGAAGACTTATCAGTATCTTTAGCTGCCATGGATCACTGAGTGCATATGATATTTGTGCATGTTAATTTTACTAATTCTATGCATCTATCACGGTCCTCATCTCCTCCTGCCCCATTGCAAGGGATTATCTCAAAAAAGCCTGTGGAAGGGGAGAGAATAGTGAGGGAGATAGATAACAGGGCATTAAATAATAACAAAACCCAAGTCAGGTAAGAGCATACTAGAAATTCTAAGGAAAACACTAGGGAAGGAAGGGGGGAATATGTCCTCCCTGGTACACTAGCTGGGTTTATTCTTTTCAAACAGATATTTTACAATCAGCTTAAGCTAATTTAAATTGCATCTGCAACCAGAGAATATTCTTCAATATGACTTTCTGCACGCTTCTCCAGCCTGCAGTGATGCTTGCCTTACTGAGTAAACTAATACAAAGAGCTGATCCCACTGAAGTCAAGAGACTGGTTAGTTTTCAATGGGGACAGTTCCTGAGCAGCCAACGAGTGTCAGCACTGTGCTTCTTAGGCAGTAGAAGTATACAGCTGGTGGTGACAGAAGGGAGGAGGCATGACAGCTCTTTTTAGCAGCTTAGACTCATCATGAAGATGCCATTTCAAAGTGTGCTTTCCCAGTCTCCCTTAACCTGATATAAAGACCAGCTGCTGAGACCAGTGCTGCCTCTCCCTCTGCTCACAGCTGTTCCCACTTCACTTTAATGGTAAGCTAAAAGTGCATTGGTTTGCTGTGGGGTCAGCTGTGCACCAGTATTTGCACCAGAATTACAGATGGAAGGTGGGCACAAGCAGGACAGAGAGCTGCCTTCTTTATAGGAGCTTACTGCTTGATCTGAGGTATGGATAAACCCTGTTCTCTGCTGCAATCTTATCAGGAAAGGGGATGTCAAAGTTTTTAAGGGGGAAAAGCAAGTGTGTGACTTGTCAGCAGCTTCCTGGAAGCAGATGATTTAGAGGCATAGAAACTGAAAGGAGCAGACTGACTTTTCCACCCCAGAGCCTAAAGTAATGGAGTTGAAGAGAACTCACAAGGCTTGTAAGGAAAGCTTAAGATTTATATGAAAGAAAACCTGATGAAATAGTGTAACTTGTCAGATATGAGCAATCATGGGAAAAGGAATAAGGGAGAATTTGCTTGCAGTGGAATGTGAGGTTTTTTCAGTTATGGTCACTTGTATTTAAGCCTTCCTTTGTGTTCAGCACAGTAATTTCAACTAGTTCCTGATGAAGATAAAGGCTTGGGGGGAAGGATGGGAATCTTCTCCCCCCACTACTTCAAGAAAACCTCACCTTTTTATGTTGTGCAGCTCTGCTTTACAAAGGGTTTGTGTACATGAACAGCAGGGCTTGGTTTCTTAGTAACTGCAGATCAGGGATACTGAGCTTACCTTTCCTTTTTCAGCCCCACAGATATAATTTGGGCTCTGAGTATTTGGCTGTACTCACTCCTCTGCACCAGGATAACAGAACTGCAGGCCAAATTTTGCTCACAGAGCACCTGTGCCTTCCATATGCTTGAATAGGTGTAGCTATATAATAACAATGGCTTTTCTGGGAAATGTACAGTAGGTTCCAGGTCCCTCTCTCTGATCTTGGATACACACAAGCAGCAGGTCTGTTACGTAAGAAAAGGCCAGGTTATACAAACCATTGTCCATTTGCAAAGAGATTCAAACTGCCTTTCCAGTTCAGCTCAGGATGCTCACTTGGGTAGCAAGTGTGGATGGGCAGACCTGCTCTCTCCAGTCAAGCTCATGGCAAGTGTAGATATATTTCTCCTTATGACTGCAGAGAGGTCATGGTAAACAGCCTTTTTGGGTGAGGGTTTTGGGGGGCTAGGGGGTGTTTTAGTTTTGTGGTGTTTTTTGTTTAATTTTGGAGGTTTTTTTGAGGGGTTTGTTTTTTCCTTTTTTCCAGAAAAAGGCTGAAATTGTATTTTTCACAGAAAATCAAGACCTTTATGAAAAAAAAATGTATAGAATTTAGTAAGCTTGAAAGATGTTTATAGAGAGTAGTGTTCAAACCAGTCTGGATGATAGCCTATCTACAGGTATCCAGAGACCATGTTACAGAATTATACAGCAGGGTATAATTTTCTATCCCATTCCACAGAGGTTAGAAAACTCTACAAATAGGTTTTGTCCTCCTATTGAATTCCATAGAATCTTCTATAAGGTAATTTTGTTTCCCCACACTTTTTCCCATGTGGCTAATTCCCTGTCACTGCCTTGTATGGAGATGATGTACATCTTATAGACATCAATCGGGCATCTTAGTAAATGTACCACACGTGGCCACATTAAAAGAAGTCATGGACAAGTTGACCCACTTGTCCCCTAAACAACACAGAGGGATCATTAGAAGCTACTCTGAAAGCTACTATGAACATCCAGATTGGTCCTGGAGAGGCACATGAGAACAAAATGGTTTGGAGGAAAAAAGCAAGAAGCCACCTAAGTCTTCTCCCATAAAGGAACATGCTGAACATTTTTGTTCACCTGAAGCCTTAAATAAATCATAAATAAGGAAAAGTTAACACTTATTCATTTGTCATCTGCTGAGGTGCTCTTGGCACTTGTCCCTTCTTGATCTGGCTACTGGGATTTCCTAGGTCCTGCTCCATGGCTAGACCCAAACCACTTCAGGACAATGAGCTAGCACTGACCCTTTATCTCTCACCTACACCAAATTACCAGTCATGCTTAAAACATCCCAAATGTCTTTCCTTTTAGAGGTGGAACCACGAGGGAAGACAGAGCCGCTTAAGTGGACTTGGCTGGAAAGACTTGGGTGTTCACAGAGGAGACCCTCTTCATGCAGCTGCCTGTGTAAGTGGGGAAAAAGCTGAGTGGGGTAAAGTTGTACCTGAGAGTCCTATTCGTACTTTTCATAGTTCCTGGATATCATCTGCTTTGCTTGCTAGGAGCTGTCTGAATTCTGACACTTGATGGTATTACTTCAGGCACATTATATTCTCCTTTGACATTGTTCCTGGCAAATACACTGGGACTAAACCTGAACCAGGGAAGCAGCACATAGCACTCCCCTGTCATCCAAACAATGCACAAAGCCTGAAGAGGAGGCAAAGAACAGACAAATGTGTCATGAATTAAACAGAGTAGATATGAGTCAGTGTGAGTGAGAAAGGGTTGCCCCTGGGACAGTATGGCAGTGCCCAGGCAAATTCCCTTTCCCTAGCTCATCAGATCTAGCTCTGCTCTGAACCCATGTTTCGCTGATGCTTCCTTACGAGTGGTATTGCAGTTAAAACTCAGCACTTGGTTAATTTCTGCTGGTTCTGTTCACTCCTCCTGCACAATCGATAGCTTGTACATTTCTTTAGGTTGCTTTTACCCCTGTTTGTTTTCTGCTGAGAGCTCAAAAGGAGATCACTCTTTCCATTTCCTTTCAAAACCCCTCTCCCTCAAAAGGAGGTCTGTAGAAACATGGCAAGGAATTCCAAGAGACCAAATTCCCCCTGGTCCGTGAACCTTATTTTTTAACAACAACCAAAAATAGAACCTGTACAAATAGGTAAAACAGCTGAAATCAGCTCTCTCCAGTCCTAAAAATGAGACAGAAGGGAAAAACAGACCAAGTACTGAGCATTATTTATATTGCTTGAGGGAAGGAAAATGAAAGAAGAAAATACAGCAGGAAGAAGAAATAAATAGGAGGAGAAAACTTCATCTCGCCCCTTTTTCTTCCAACTATATTTGGCACTGCAGTGGATAGGCAGAAATGGGAAAGGTGCAGTATCTCTATTACGTGATGACCGGAGTACAGGTCATTCCCACTATTAACTTGTTAGGAACACTTATGCAGCAATATAAAAAGGTTAAAAAAAACCCCAAAACAGAAAATTCCAATGTAAACTGGGTATCTGTGATCTCATAGCTGTACACACTGCTCCTGGATCTGCTGCCTATGCTCTAGGTCTCCCCATAGTGCTGATAAGGGAAAAGACAGAGGGATACAACAGCAGCAGCACCAAGCTGGACATGTTCTCAAGCCCCTGCAAGACTCAGGTTTTATGACTGTCTCCATAGCTGAAAACATCCTTCCCACTGGCATCAAGTGCCCAATGCCAAAAGGATACATGGCTCCTGCAGCTCCTGGGAAGGCAGGAATCTCAAGGAAAGGAACAAATAAATGAAAGAGACCAAAGCACAGATATCTGAGAGCAGGGTTAGATTCATATCTGCATCCATTCTTCCATGCCACAGCAGAGCCATGCGCACACAGCTACAACATCTGTACTGCAGCACAACCCGTGCCCACAGAGCGCAGTTTGTATCCATCGAACCTACAATTTCATATCAAGGTGCTATTGAGGATCTGGTTACCCAGCGAATCTTTCCTCTCAGTACAGCCTGTATCAAATACAGCCTTATCCTCTGTATGAGCCACAATCAAAATACTAGTGCAATCTATATTTGTAAAGCCATATCTTCATTTTAAACCAGTTTATACTCATATATTCTAGCAAAGGGGACCATGTCCACAGAGCAACATCCATTCTGCCAAGACGGATTCTAGCCACACAGCTGCTCTCTATACCATGTCTGTTTCATCAGCAACATCCCCAGTACCAGAAGAGTTTGTATCCACAGCCAAGACTTTGTATTAAAAAGGTTTAGAAATTATTTACCAATCCAGACCTCTCCAAGCACCTCACATGAGCAATGAAAACCAACATGGTGTGTCCATGGTAGAGGGGAAGGAAAGGTCTTCATGTGTCAATCACGTTGAGATTTTCCTCTTGGTTAAAAAAATAATTCAATGTCAGGAAGGGAACATGTGTCTGCTCAGAAGTGTGGGGAGCTGGAGAATCCCTGTGATTTCATCCCTTGCCACCCCTTTCTTGGTTCAGCAGCGATGAGAAGCTCCCAGAAAGCATCAGTTGTTTGTTTCCCCCTCTTCCTCATCAAAGGACTGCACCCCAGAGGAGGTGACATCTGAGACTTTGCGGCTCAGTGCAGCATGTTCCATCTCCTCTCGAGGAGACAGAGATTCCAGGTCCCGGCACACTGCATCATCCTCCTCTGGAGACGGCTTCTTGTTTAGGAGAGGAGCCTTCTCCAGCTGTGGGTTCCCTTCATCCTCAATGTGGTCCTCCATGGACTCTGCCCCACACTGAGCAGTCTGCAGGGGCCACACGTGGACCAGCCCTGTGCTCTGGATGAAGTTCTGCTCCTGCCGCTGTTGCTGCAGCTGCTGCTGCTGGAGAAGGCTGCTCTGGATCAAAATGCTTTCCTGAAGGTTTGTCTGGGATTCATCAAAATTCTGGCCTAAGTAGGAGGCAGTTGCTGGGGAAGCAATGAGGGACTGGTCACTGGTCTCCCAGGCATCGGATGAACCTAAGCAATACATGCCCTGTGAGACGTAGGAATGAGGCCAACTATCATACTGCGTCTGGGCCATATGCTCTGCAAGTGAGGGAGAGAAAGAACACAGTTAGACACTTTGTCTAAGCCAAGCTGGCTTATACAGGTAGCTTATGTGCCTGTGCATGACACTGTATTGTACGGGGTAGATAAATCCTTTAGAGGAGAGGAAAAGTCACTTCTAGGCAGTAGGCAGATGAACTTGGTTATACCCACAATTGACTGCAAGAACTGGCAGCTTTCCACAGTTGTGCCCAAAAAAGGCAAAGGAACTGGACTTTGGAGCCTCCCTATTAATATTAGATTCCTTGGACAGCTCCACAAATAGGTGATGCCTCTGCTATATCCGAATCACAACAATTGAGGCTACAGAATAAAACAGAGTAGAGCGAAACAGGGCAATATGAAAACAAGAGGAGGGAAGGGGTGTTCAAGACCAGCAAGAGGCACCAGAGCTCACCTTGGCTCTCCATTAGTTCTTGATAGTTCTCAGAGTAGTTGCCTGCTGGGTTCTCCTGGTTTGAGTTTACACTCACATCCTCCCCATCCATGGAGGACCAGGCCATGAGCGTTGCCTCAGAGATAGCAAACTGTTCCATCACTCCTGTGCCAAAGGAGACAGGGAGGGGAAGCAGGGATGTGTGAAAGCCTCTACTTCTCATCACACTCTTTAATCTCATCTCTTCACACTGTCCCACTCAGCATGTCCCATCCTACCTCAGCAACACCCATCACCCACAATTGGCCCTCACCCTCTCCACCTCTGCATTCCATTGGCAATACCCCAACCACAGCCTCTCTCCTTCAGCCATGTGAACTATCCACAGGCTCTAGACTCCTACACTTTGGTCTCTCAAGGTTTCTGCACTGGGAGATCCCAACCAACCCAACCCACATGCCAAGAAGTTAGTGCTACCTGCAAGGAACCGAGCTTCCTTTTCCCCATCACTCAGGTCTGAGTAGGCATCAGCGTCTTTGCGTGCTGTCTCATGCGTGTGCTGCTGCTGCTGGCTGCTACCTTTGCCCCAGCCTTGCCATTCAATCATGTGAGCCACCCGGCCTTGGCCCATAGCTGTTGGCTTTGTGACATGGTCCTTCATGCTGCGAGATATCCCTAAGGGGCCAGACGTTAGAAAACAAGCAGGGGCTATTACACAGCTCCAGGGATGTCTGCCACACATGGAAGTGGAGTTTCTCCCCTCCTTTCCTGACAGGGTTCATGCCTGGGGTTGGGGTCTCCCACCTTTCACTGAATCACTCTCCATCTTTCCTTAGAAGGAGGGAAAAGGGAAACCCCAAATATGAAAGACAATTTCCTTCCTTGCCTAGAATCCATTTAGGACAGATTTGGGCATGAAGGATGAAGCCTGGAAGTGAACAAACTGAGAAATAAAACATGGGGTTAATCCCAAGGCTGTTTGAGGGTAAGCAATTGAAGATGTCTGAGCTGGGGTTCATGGTGCAAAGCTGACAGGAATCAGACAAAGCTGCTCTTTGAAAGGGCAACAACTAAGAGATTTCTGTATCTAGGACCATAGCAAGGGATATTCCTCTAAGGCCTCAAAAAGGCAAGACTCAGAAAGGAGCAGGTGGGAGAGCAACAGAGGGATATGTGAAGAAGCACAAAGGCTGCCAAGGATAAACCCACATTTTGAGGACCTCACCAGAGAAAGATGATTTAGCCAAAGCCCCAATCCCATAAGCATTAGAGTTGCGCTTCAGTTTGGGAAGGATGGAGGTCGTATCTTCCATGGAGAGCTGAAAAGAGAGAGAATAAGGAAAATTACGTACAGAAAGGAGAAGAGGAACCAAATTTAAGTGAGAAATAAGTACAAGGACTCCAGAAGGTAAGGGGAAGATGTGGAGGAGAAGCAAGAAATAGGCAAAAGAACAAAAGAAGGGAAGGAAAAATTAGAGACTGTTTAAGCAGGACTGGATATTGCATTGGGACTGAGTGAGGCAAGGTCAGTGGGAGATGCAGAAGCAGTCAGTGAGGAGCTTCCTTTGGCTGCTGCCAGTCCTCTATAGACATGCTGCACTGTTCCCAACTCTGTTAAAGATGTGAGATGTGGCTGAGGGATAATTCAGGGAACTTAAACTGGGGAGCTGACACTGTGATAGTCATGACACAGTAATGCATCATACTAGACATATTAATTTTTATGTTACTTTGGGGTTTTATTTCTTCTCATATGATCTTATACAATTAATGTGACTGTAGGAGCAATGCGTCCTGTTTTGAGCACCTACAACTACCTGTAAAGAAATGAGGTCTACAGCTCTGCTTAATTCCCTTTACTCTCTTCTCTATGTTCATCCTCAGTCCCTGAATAACAAGGATAGGAAACTATTGGGACAGGCAGCATTTGCAAACATCATCATAAAACACAATCCCTCACCAGGTTTCTTCAGAGATGCCAGGCATTGCACATAAAGAGTTGCTCTGGAAACTGAGTGTAAATGCAGCAGCTAAGGCACCCCTTAACTTTGAAGCTAGGAATGTCTGTGTGTAACGTGTGAGCTTAAGAGCTCAGGAAGCAGGGGAAGAACAGTAAAAGGTGAGAACACAGCCCTGTTCCATGGTACATTTCCTTTAGGGATGAAGCTGGTCATTCCTGCTTGGGCACTGCTGTTCAGAATCCACCCATTGCAGAACGTATCTACCACTATGAGGGTGGAGAGTTGTGACACAAACACAGGAATGAAGGGGAATGAAGAAAAATCATAAACCAGCTTTGATACCAAGAAAGAGCTATGAAATCACACCGAGAAAGAGCTACATTATGGGAGCTGACTTTGTGTACCTTGTTTTCACCTCATCAGTAAGGAAAAACTGACAAATTTCTTCTAGTTGGTGCATACACCATTCTTTTCCTGCACAAAACTGTTTCTCCAAGCAAAAGATCCCAAGCCATAAGTGCCACAAGGAAAGAGATGTCAGTAGGCCGAGGGATAGTTACGAACATGGGATTCCTTGATATTCAGTGTCACAAGTGCTTGCAAACCACAGAGAACCAGAAAATGACAGCCATGACTACCAAAAATGGAGCTTCTAATCCTGCCTTTCCAAGAGTAAAAAACGATCAAGCTAGTTTATGTTTTCTCCTGAGCATAACAAATAGTTTGGTGGCATTAAGACACATGATTTCACTTTTCAGATGGTGCTTTTACATTAGTGAAAATGAATCACATAAAGTCATATTTTCTTTCATGGCATAGGTATTAAGAGCAAAATATGTGTTATTTAAATGTTTGCTTGTTTCTTCTTCTGCTTGCTCACCAGAGTTAGCTGGTAATGAGCATCTCCTTCAGGGGACATTAAGAATTCTTTTACAGTTGAAAATGAGGGATGCTTTTCTCCCCACATCCTGGAGAAGATCAAATGATGCTTTAAGCAAAGAGCCCTGATTCTTTTAAACATGCTGGACAGACCCCATTTTTATCTATTAGTGCCCCTAAATCTCAAAGATAAACCTACAAAATGACACACGTTAGTCCCAAAGAGGACCAAGGCAATCTCATAGTCACCTGCAGACCTAAATGCCTTCCAGACAGCAAAAGACCCAGAGGATAACAAGAATTCATCACCATTCTCCAAGTTCCAGACAATTCCCTGAATTTCAGTGGCTCTTAAGGTCTTTTCCAACCCTGACTATGATTCTATGTTTCCATGCTGCTCTCCACTGTACCCAATGGCAGACAAATCCTGGTCTTCCTATGGCTAGAAAAGTGAACAGTAGTGTGGCATGTACTCACATTGATACCATCCCAGGAAAAATCTGTCCGTGTTTGCTAAAGAAAGCACAGAATGAGATCATGTTAATGTAACAAACAAGTTGCAAACATCAAGATGCATCACTTTGAGGCTGACACAAGGAGGAGCTAAACCACCTGTGTATTTTGAGTATAATACAGGAAGTTACAGGCTTACTTCTGATGGCATTATTTTCTCTTGTATTTCGGTTTGTCCATCCTGACACATTTTCCCTACACAGACTAGATCCATTTCATCTATCAGTCATTACAGCACCAATTCATAGTGCATTTCCTTCAGCTGGGAGGCTCTCAGCATCTTGGCTTTGGGGATGTGGATGCTCAGGAACATTTAGATTAATCAGCTACACCTATGGTACACACTCACATTAAATGTTCACTGAGGTATAGTTTATGTTCATTGATTCCCAGATTTGCATTTGATTAGACTGAATTTTCCATACAAGGTTGAGCCAAGGAATAATAAGGAAACAAAAATATCTATACATTAGCATTTTGAAAAGTTTTACAAATTGTGTGTTATTTGCTCATGCTATTTGCGAATGTCATTTGTGATTCCTCAAATACTATGTGCTTAGAATAGGTTTGACCTTTTTATTCATCATGATTGCATACCCTGAGCCTTACAGAGCTGAAAATTCAGGTATCTGACATTGAAGAAGCTGCAGTAATTCAGAACAGCAAATGAATCAGCCCTTGAGATGCTGTGTGGTAAATCAGTTGGCAGCGAGTTACTAGGGGGTGCATCCCTAAAATCAGAATGGATACAACTGTGTTTCTTCAGCAGACTTTAGCTGTACTGAGGAAGCTGGGGCAGACATTGTGCTGGACATTTCAATGAAGCCTTTATTCAAGGACTGCAGACCTACAGGCTTGTCAGACCTGCCACAGTTTTCCCATGTTCTGTTCCACTTCAGCTGTGAGTGGTTAAAAGCACTTTCATTTGCACATTCTTACTGTGGATATTGTGAAGGGAGTGACTCAACTCTATTCAGTGCCAGCCAAACTGCACGGATATGAAAGTCTGATCCTTGAGTGCATGGTGGTGCTCTGGTCCTCCCCCAGGCTGCCCCAGTAATGCACAACACCCATTTCTGAGCTCAGAAAGAACTGAAACTTCCCAGTCCCCATGGGTAACTGGGAGTGGGACAGGCTCTCACCTCAGTGGAAGCTCGATGGAAGCTGCTGCCATGCAGTGAACTGGTGCTGTCCATATTGATTTGGTCCACATCTTTCAGTCCTTTCCAGTCCACTGCAATCACCTCGTTTCCTGTGGGAACACATCTAGTCAGGTTTCTGAATGATGCTACAACTTGTTCTAGAAGTCTTAAGCCAGCTCAGCATACAGGAGAACCACTGAGTTTTAGTCCACAAGAGCCTTAAACTGAACCTTCTGATTTTAATCAGGCTACCTGTACATCATCAACTGTTATATTTCACTCAGTTACCTCCATATCATCCAGCATCTGAAGGGGGACTATAAGGATGCTGCAGAGGGTTTCTTCATTAGGGACTGTAGTGATAGGACAAGGGGTAATGGGTTAAAACTTAAACAGGGGAAGTTTAGATTGGATATAAGGAAGAAGTTCTTTACTGTAAGGGTGCTGAGGCACTGGAATGGGTTGCCCAGGGAAGCTGTGAATGCTTCATCCCTGGTGGTGTTCAGGGCCAGGTTGGATGAAGCCTTTGGTGACATGGTTTAGTGTGAGGTGTCCCTGCCCATGGCAGGGGGGTTGGAAGTGGATGATCTTAAGGTCCTTTCCAACCCTAACTGTTCTATGATTCTATATGAAGACCTGTCATTTGTGTTTTTCTCAAGCATAACATATGTTTGGCTACAGCTCCTCAGAAAGAAAAAATCTAGTCCTGATGTGTGACTGAGAAAGAACCAACTCCTTTGATATTCCTTTGATATTCTATTCCAGTATTAAACCATCATCACTTAAGAAGGCATTTCTCCTTTATAATTTGTATTGGTCTGATACCAGCTTAGGGCTGCTGGTGCCCTTGCTTTGCTGTTCTCAGCAAGATTAAAGACCTTTTTAATACCCACCATTACATTTCAGGGAAGTTATTCATATGCTTGTTTTAGTTCTTGACAAACTAAACAGAGATCATCAGATTTCTTAGTGTTGAGCACTTTTCCAGTCCCCTTAAAAATCTATCTCTCTTTTTGAAAGACATCTCAAATGTTTCAGTTCTTTAAAACGTGGACATAAAAGCATATACAGCAAACCTAAAACCAGTTACTTACTGCTGCTCTTCAAATTAACCCATTGTGCCATAACCTCACAGGAGAGTCCCACATTCAGCTGTTTGTTCACTCAGATCCCTAAGCACTTTGCACAGCTTTCCAGGATTGTCACCCATGCAAAAGCAGAGTCTGTGCCATTTGATTTTACATGTGTTTTAATACAAATTAAAGTAATAATACTATGAAATGTATTTATTACTGATTTTCTGCAGCTGAAATTACCTAGGCAAGGGAAGGGAATGAGTAATTTGTGATCTTGTGTGCACTATAGTTATAAAGACATTGTTGAATGGTCTAAACAGTTCCACGGGGAGTAAGAAAGAACTAAATATACTGGGAGAAAATAACTAATAGATGTTTTTAAATGCAGTGATATCTGCCGAGGCATTAACACCACCACACACTGTGGTTAAAAAGAAGATGTCTGGATTTTAATTGGCATTGGGCCTGGGGCAATGTTACTTCCTCTTACTGAAAGTTGGATAAAGGTTAGCAGTTAGGAACAGCAAAAGCAACTACATGGAGCCTGGTGCTCAATACATGCAACTTGAAAGGCCCAAAGTCTGTCGATTCATTAACCCACAGACATGAAAGATCAAGTTCTGCTCTGACACATGGAAGGAAAAAACCCACAAAAATCAGAAGTATGGGCAGTGAAGCTGGAGAAGAGAAACTGAAGGCAGAACATTATATTTTAGTACTGTTTTTATTCAACCTCTTTCTTCAATTAGCATGTTGTGTTTTCTGCTTTTGCAACTGTACATTTCTTCTCCAATACAATTTCCTTTCTCAGCCAACTTCCATTCCAGCTTCATGACTATTCCATTTGTAATTCCATCACCAATCAGCTCTTAGAAAACAGTATTTGCCCTTCTCCACATAGAGCTGATAAGCACTTTGAAACATGAGAGGGTCATAAAGCTGATTTTAAAGTGGGATTTTTACAAACAATTGCTATTGAATTTGTCATTGAAATGGTCTGAAATGAGATGATACAAGTTTTCGTGGCATTGTTTCTATACTGTGTGTATAGGAAGGATACAGAGGGCTTCCCTTTTCCTTGGACTTCTTAAAGATTTCTTGATTGATTGAAAAAGAAGAAGTATTATTTGTTTGGGTCTTCTTTAACATCACAAATTCCACTCTTGCTTTGGAAAGCTCAGTAGATGACTGAAGAAGATGTAGGAAGCTAATTACATGAAGCAGTGAGAGAAAATCAAAGCAGCTGAAATATATTAAGCAGCTCTACTTGCAAATCAGGCTTGCTTTGTATTTTTAACACAAATCTGATAAAAAAGCTCTGACAAACACCCATCAGAAAAGGATGTCTCCATCACAAGTGAAGCAATGTTCCAGCTCCAGTCCTCTAAGCCTTTTGGGGAAGAAATGTCATCCCTTTTTCTGTTACAATACTCTGATGGTAAAAATTAAGATTTATTATAAAGTTTGGCCTTTTTAAATAATAAAGATTAAAAGCATTTAAAGAGGAAAAAAGGTGGGTGAAAGAAAATATCTTTTCCCCTACTTTCTTACTAGTATCATAACTTCTTACTCTCAGATAACAGAAAATGTGGGTACTAAGCATTCCCAAGTAATGACCATTTTGATGAATGCTGGAAACATCCAAGAAATCATCTGGATGACTGCATCCACCTTGCTGATCAAAAACTATTACTTTTTTCCTTCTTCAGTAGTTCATTTTGCCACATACTTTAATTTATCATGAAGACCCAGATTTTCTTGGACTGATTTCTTTGCATGTCTGCAATGACAGGAAATTCACCTTGTTTTGAAATACACATTATTTAACCTAAGCAAGTCCATTCTCTTTGGGTTTCCTTTTGGAATTTTCTCCATTTCTATTACCTCTGTGTATTTGTTGATACTATATTTTGTACCTCTGCCCATAGTTTGTTCATTTAACAAGGTACATGCTTGAACCAGGCATCTGCATCTATACAGGATGCTTTAATAATCTATTTTGTTGTAATTTACATGCTGGATGCTAAACATCTCTAATTTATCTTCTCTCTATTGCTCCACACTATGTAGACGAATACAACTTTAGGGTCTTAAATTCTAGTTTTAACTTCTTGACATGATGCTGGCGAAGGTGTACACCATATACCAAACATGTATTTTGTCAACTGCTTTCTGATGTGTCATGCCAATCAAGAAACATGCTAATGAAACAATTAATTTCCAACACCACTGTTAGCAAACTTTCTTGTTTCTCAAGGTTCACTTTCCAGCACAGAGTAGAAACATGATCATTCGATACTGGTAGCCAATGTTAATGTTGGTAAAGATCAATATTTAGAGTAAATGGTTCAATTATTCTTTTGCATTCCCTTCTTTTCCCTAAAGGACTAAGAAAACAACAAATGTAATTGCAGTAATTATGATCGGTCTTTACATTGTTCTTTCCCCGATATCAATTTTCATGAATCTTGTGGGAGTACAGCATCTTTGTCAAGCACAGCATCACCATGTCCTGTCAAATGTTGTTGAAATACAAGCGTTGAAGCTGCTAGAAAGGGCTGATGGATGGATAGCATAATCATAGAAACCCTTCCCTCCCTGAATGCTTTACAGATCCATTCAAAGCCAGCCAAAAGGTCAACAGCAAGGAAAGGAATAAATCTGTCAGGCAAACTGTCTCTGAGGTGAACCTCAGATGGAAGCATTCAAATTCTTCCAGGTAAAGGTGAGAAATGAATTAACCTGAGTTATTCACATAACTGTGTAAGTGTTCTAGCTTGTGTTGCATAAGGAGATTAGTTATCTGCTGCTGGCACCTACCAACAGAATCGCTTGTGGAAGATGAACAGAAAAGAAGTCTGTTTTCATGGGTAAGATAGGTCTGAACAGTTTGCTGCTCAAGGCAGAGAAATGGTCTTCTCCAGATGAATATCTTAGAATCATAGAATAGTTAGGGTTGGAAAGGACCTTGAGATCATCCAGTTCCAGTCCCCCTGCCATGGACAGGGACACCTCACACTAAACCATATCACCCAAGGATCTGTTCAACCTGGCTTTGAACACTGCCAGGGATGGAGTATTCACAGTTTCTTTAACAGTTCTGATCAAGAATGAAAATGCCTACAGCTCTGAGATGTCTGTAAGGTTAGGGATCAAATGGGCATCTCTCGGGACCTTTGCTTTGGATTTGGGTAATCTAAACTCTTTGCCAGACCATTCTGCCTCTTCTTGCAGGTAGGTCCCTTTTTAGAGCTGTTTAGGAAACACTTTCAAGCCAATACTAAAGGCTACTGCACACCATGTCCATATAACTAAAAGGATGTGAACAGAAAATCTAATGTTAGACACAGGCAGTTCTGTTCTGAGAAGCAATCCTGTCATTTAATCTAAGGAGATACTGTAAAATGAAACACATCAAATTAATACAATTAAAACAAGAAAAAATCAAAGCCCTGTCTCATTTGCAGAACAAGAATCAGCCATCATGAACAGCATCGATGGATTTATCCTCATTCTTCACTGCTTCTCTGAAGTGCAAGGAATGTGTCTCCAGGGGCTTCATTCAGCACAGTAAGTATGAAAATGTCAGTATGAACCAAGGCCCTTTTTTTGCTGGCCTATAGCTAACAGTACAGAAGTAATAATGCATCAGGTTATGTCATATGTTGATCTCCATTTGTGTTTAATCTCTGTGGCCAGCACGTCACATGGGCACTGTCCTAGAGCATAAGAATACTGTGAGTTGTGACACCTATGTCCCATAGTTTCCTCTCTACCATCTCTAGTGTTTCCAGTCAGGAAGAAAAATGTTAGGATTGGAACTTTGTTCATTAATTCTATTTCCTAAAGAAGAACTATCCCAAATACTCCTTGGGATTCAACCGGCAGATCACACTGCACCTTTCTCAACCCCAGGGACCCTTCTGCTCCCCCTCTGTAGTGTGGGCAACCCATTGTCAAGGTGGTATCAACAGGCCAAGGCAATTCACTGCCGCACCATTGGGCCAACCACCATCCCCCAGCCAGCAGCACAAGTTGGAGGAAGAAGTGGGACAAGAGCCTACTCAAAACACCAGCACATGATTCACACAGAGCAACCCATCAGTTCCAGACTTTGCCTAGTTTCAGATCCAGCTCCTTCGTGAGATGTATCATGGTATTTGCTTTATCCAAACACTGTTTGCATCCTTGCGAAGGATACTGCTCCTCACACTGATACGGAGCAGAGGCACAAAAGAGGAAGGACTTTGTGTGCAAGCCCACTTCTGTTTGGATAACATTTATTTCTCCATTTGCCTATGGCTGACCAGAACTCACCGGAGCCCTTCCTACTGTGGCTGAGATCCCAAAGACTCCCTGCCATACGGGACCTCTGCAAAGGGAGGGACTGCTGCATGGTATTTCTCCTCAGCACAGATTACTGTCATGAACTCTCCTCCTCCTGGTCCCCCAACCAGGAGAAAGGGTTTAACAGAATGGATAATGGCTATTTTGTGGGGCCCCTGAAAGGATTCAGTTTCAGCTTCATGGGGTTACTTCAGTAGTACTGAAGTACTGTACTGTTACTCTGCAGTACAACTGCAGAGTGCTTGTTCAAGCTCAGCAGGGTCCTCTTGGCTTCAAAAGTGGAGGGAATCAGAGCTGCCCTATTCCAGCCATTGCTACTCCAATCACCATGGAGTCCTTCCTCTGTATTGTCTATTAGGGTGTAATGGGCCTGCTGCTCACAGAACTAAAGTTGTGTGTAGTCATGTGGGTTTAATTCCACTGACATGCCTCTTCTCCCTCTGGTACCAAGAAGACCTGAGACACATGAGTCAACCAAGACGCCTATGTAGCATCTTCCTCTGATCAAGTCAACTGAGTCAAGAGGTCTTATCGCATCTTTGGAAATGGTTGATAAGCAACCTCCCACCAGGAAGGCAGTGCCTCCTGCTTGGAGAGCCTACCTCTGTGCTAACAGCCACTTTCTGGCTACTAAATGGGCTAAGAGGGAGGTCAAGGTGCCTGAATAGCTGCAGAGGTGGTCAGAAATGATGCAGCAACTTTTCCTTCAAGGAGGATTATGATCATGAACAACCAATGAGTGCTGACTCAATGCTTCAATACTGCATCAACAACCTAGTGCAACATTGACCAGCCCCCAAGAGAAAATACTGGATTTGGGGGTGGTCTTTTATGATTTGGACAATCCAGCCAGGATTGTGCTGGCATGTGCCTTCCCCACCATTGCTGAGCTGTCTGCCATTCTACACTAATGATCCAAGAGGTCTCTTCCAACACTTCCTTGAACTACAGGTGTTTCACAAGGCCCTCCTCAGAACCTGGAAGCTCTCTGAAGCATTCAAGTCCCTGGTGATCACCAGCAAGGGGAAATCTCCCTGTTGAGCCTCAGCTGAACAAAACTCACCTCCAAATGCAGGCAGAAACCTCATCGCTGAAATGGAAGGATCATCCATGCAGCATCTCTAAAACTGGGGACCACTGGGTCTACGATCAGTGAGTCTCAATCAACCCCACACTGCTCACCTCAGGCAAGTCCCATAGGAAGGTAGTCTCCTCCAGCACCTAGCTCCAAGGATATGTCTCTAAGGCCTCAACCTGTGACTCCCCTGCCCAGTTCACACACCACTTCAGTAAGCTTTGAACAACCAGATGACCCCCCTTGAGAACACTTGTAAGAAGAGTATGAAGATGTATGAAGACTATGCAGATATTCAGAAGTAGATAGTATATAGTAGGAAGATGTAGATAGTATGAAGAAGAATGTGTAGATATTCATGCATTGATTGCTCAAGTTCTTCCCCCTTACACCCAGTCACGATGTATGGTTGTAGGGACACCCATTTTCAGGAGAGGATGAGGAACCCTGATGGCCAGTTTCCACTCTGAACTAATTCAATGGACAACTGTGAATATAAGCTGGAAAAATCTTCCATCAAGCAGAGGCACATGTTTGCTCACAGGACACCCTGACTCATGTCTCTTATGCAATGAGAGGGAGACTGGCATCTCTGTATATCAAGTATGCCAGTCTTCTGACTCCTCCAGAATTCATCATCAAGATTCTGGCTGCACTTCTCACATCTTTACTTGCACAGTTCCCATCCCAGGACCTACTAAATTATGGGCCCTCTTTATCAAGTACCTCGTTTCTCACCTCCAGCTCTAAGAAGAAGAAAACCCAAGATCCCAGCAACTAGCAATGCTATTTCTATTCCCTTGTTCTGAGCAGGGCATCACTAGGCAGCCTCTACCAGCCCATGGATACCATGGAAATACAGGGGTGCTCTGCTAACTGTTCCTCTCTGGTTCACTGTTGTCCTGGGCTTAGCCTGTTAGTCTTTACCCTGTTCTCTTTTATTTTTCTCCTTCTTCTCCACTATAACCCACTCCATCTAAATGACTTTCTCCCTGGTTTCTTCGATCTCTCCTTTTGGGAGTTAGTGGGAAAGCAGGCATTTAGTGTTTGTTTTGGATAGATATCATCTTGTCCCTAAAGTGGGAGGGGATGTGTAAGAAAGAGTATAAGAGCAGGGTAAACAGTACTGATACTTTCACAGAATACTTATCCTTGGTTTCTCCTCAAGTAAATCCTGAGACAGGGATTTCACCTCTGTATTTAGTAACCTTTAAAGGTGTTTTCTTCTATTCCTCTGTTCACTTTTTAAACTAAAGAAAACTTTTAGTACCCATAGCATCCTATGTCAAAGAGCTCCACAATTTAACTCTGCGTTACATGAAGAAGCACTGAGTTTTGCCACTTGCTAGTTTCATTTGAGAGCTAGATTCTGTTTTGAAATAGGTAGTGTGAAATATTCCCCCCTCTTTGTTTCCTCTGTGCGGCTCATATCACAGAGAAAATACATGACTTTATGGATGTCCGTCATAACTTCCCCTAATCAATCTCTTTTCCATACTTGAGAAATCCCTATCCATTTAAATGGTTCCTCACATAAATCACACCATGCCTTTGCTGCCCTTTTCTGAATCTTTTCCAGTTCGATTGTGTCCTTTCTGAAATGTGAATGGACAATCAAGGGCAACACGTTATATTCAAAATAAAGGCATAGTATGGATTTATGCACAGTATAATGTTGTTTCTCATTTTATTCTATACTCTTTTCCTAATTACTAACATTTGATTGGTATTTAGAATTAAGCTGCTCATTATAACCCCAAGATCTCCTTCTTGCATGGAAATAGTAAACTCAGAAACCCCAGCACTGCAAATGTAACCCTAGAATCACTTCACCTATGTGCATCATTTTACATTTATCTACCTCAGATTTCACTCATAAATTTAACATGTCGTCATTCAATATCGTGAAATCCTTTTGCAGATCTCTACAGATACATTTCTGGTTTGCTCCCCCAGATGATTACTGTAATTATCTTACTTTGTTACCTCATTATTCCCTCCCTTTTTTCATATCATTCATAGATATGCACAGATCCGAAAGCTTGCTTCCTATATTTTACCCAGCTACTTCCTAATTTCAGGAAGTTCCCTTTGATCCAACAGCAGATTCAAGTCTTTAACAGCCTCATCTGAGTGACCCTTACAAATGTGCTCTGCAGATTCAAACAGACTATAGCCATTGGATCTCCTTTGTCAGTATGCTTGTTGACCCCCCTTCTAAGACTTACAAGGTGTGCTATTCCTTAACAGTAGTGTTGATGCTTTCTCAGTACATCTGCTTTCTCAGTCCATGCATACACTAATTCTATTCTTTAAAGTAAACTCATGTTTATTAGCTTGCCTACTAGGTGTATCTTGTTTATTAGCCTACAGTTTCCAAGATATCAAAATAACCTTTAAAACTGGCATCACATTAGCTACCTTCCAATCCTCTTATACCAAAGTCATTGGAAGGCTTTACAAATCATAACTAGTAGTTCAGCTCTTTCAGCCTCAAGTTTCTCCAGAAGTCTTGTATGAATACCATCTGATGACTCGATCCATTCTTGTCTACCTGCTCTACAACCTCATTTACTGCAGCTTTGATTTGAAGCTGATCTTCTGATGTACCAAAGTGCATCAGAAAGTGCAACGTCCACAACTTCTTCCACAGTGAACAGACACAAAATAGTTGTTTTTTAGAGGCTTGGGGTGAGGGGTGGAGTTCTGCTATGATCTTAATGTATCACTAAATCCTCCTAACTATTGCACAAGGCAAGTTACTTGTCTTGTACGGGCTCCTAGAATGGCTCCTGAGGTCAACATTTCATTTGCCAGCCTACACATAGGGTTAATTGAAGTCCTTGTTCATACTAGGCTTCATGCTCTTTGATCTCCCTCTGGCTGTCACAGTTTGCTGTCACAACCCTAGCCAATGATCGGAAATGGTCAGTACTATAATCCCTACAACTAATTTTCCCATGTGGAACATCGATCCATGTGCTAGCCATTTGGATCACCAAATTATTTTCTCCTTTAAACCTCTAATATAATCCTGGATTTGAGACTTTTCAGTTCAAACTCACACTGAAGCATCCTGATCATCTAATTTGACCTTCTTAAATGAAGAGGCACTAAAGATATTCCCTTTGTTAATTATACTTTCTATTGCTGTGCTTGAACTAGAGCTTTTGGGGTGTTTTTAATCTTGGTTTTCATGTGTTCAGGTAACAGAGGACTCAGTACAACCCTCAGTAAATTATTCCAACAGTTCAGTATTTTTACCACTTTTTTTGCCTCATTTGTGTGTCTGCCAGCCTTCCATCACATCCTAACTGTTCTCTGATAGGTTGAAGAATGAGGTGGTTTTGAGGGTGGTTTTAATTCGCTGTAACACTTAGATACTGCCATTGAGTCACTTCAGTATGTTTTTATTCAGGGTTCCATGTTTATTTTCTGGCCATTCTTCAGTTTTGCAGTACTTCTTCAAGTGACAATAACAGAATTAGACACAGTGCATGTAAAATAATTCATTTTCACAAGTGGCAAATGCAGTGAAATTATAACCTCCTCTCCTGTTCAATACTCAGCTCTTAATACATCAAAGAATCACATTAACTTCTTCAGCTGCAGCATATCAATAGTCGTTGTTGATTTACTGATTACCTGTTCATATGTCTCTAAGATTTTTCAGTGTGAATGGTTTCTGACATAGAGCTCTGGTAATGTAAATGCTGTTCACACTCTGTTGTTAGACATATGAACTCTTATCTAGTTAGATTGAAACACACACTGTGTGTCAAGAGTCAGTACTCTAAATGAATGAAACAGTGATTTATCTTTTTCATTTTTAACAGTTCTTCCAGTCTTTGCAAATTGTACCAAGATCAGTATTTTACTGACAACTGTATTGAGAAATGTGGGATCACATGAGGAACACAAGCTTTTCAACAATGATTCCTTCTTTGTTACTATTTTGCTATCGATTGAATTTTGATACATTTAAAACTTACTGTATTCATACATTATTAGTCCAAGAATCATATGGTACTAAGTTGGTTGCTAACTGATTTGTGGGTTTTTATCTTTTACCAATCTAGCATTTTAGAACCATTATCATCATTGTAGGTAAAGGCACTTCTATCTTAATACTTGGCTGCAGGGGGTCCCATGGAAGTCATGAAATGAAGTTAGCTTGACAGGATCTGTTTTGCACAACCCCATTCTGACTGGTGTATTGTCATCCTCAGATTTTAGTGGGGATTTTATCAGATTGACAAAATTAAGTACCTGGATCATCTCATAGAACTTTTAAAGTTATAATAAAACCTCAGCTTTTCACTTCCAGAACTTCCTCACTATTTCAAACCTTACTGAAAAACAAACCTTTGACTTTTTATCCAATGGTTTAAAAACACTTGAGGGCAAGTTACTTTGAAATGGCTGTTGTACTTATCAGTTTAAAATCATGGTTGTTTGCTGTTAGAGAGCATATCTTATTACTGAGCTGAAAACTATTTTTCTCCTACATCCCCCCAAGAAAACAGGCCTAAAATATTCATTTATTAGTTCACTTTTCCTGCTTCAATACATGTCAGCCTAGGAAAGTCAGACTCCCAGCTCAGTCATGCCAATGAAATACTATTCATTACTCCCATTTTCCCATTAGCTCCTTTGTAATTTCTCTCATAACTCTTTCATATCACTGCCCATAGGAGTTCGCAAAGTCAATATGCTGTCCTTCAGTTCTGTTCATCAAAATCATGTCTGTTGTGTTGTCCACCAAATAACCACAAAAGGCTTCGGTCAATCAGCAACATGACAAAGACTGCTTTCTTGTTTTCTTATACTAATGACAGTTGCTGATACACTTGCTTTACACATGGTTTTTAGCATGGTTTTCTTTTAAAGCTAGGCTTAAGCAATCATGCTATTTATCAGCCCTCTCCCCACAACAACTTCAAACCCTAACCTATCTCAGTAACCCTGAGAAGAGAGGGGCCTCAGAGGTCATCAGTTTGTACATGCTTCATGACAACTGGCTGCTAGGTCCAGGAGACAATCTTTGTTCAGGTCCTATAAGTTCTTACCCCAGAGCTCTTTAGTTGATGAGTTCTTAAAGTGATCACATTGAGAACTGCTTCAAAGAAGAAAGGCCAGACTGGGAAGAAGGAGGAATAACAAAATGAGACTAAGAACAAAGCAGTCTGATCTAGAAGGAAAGGTGTCCTTTTGTCCTTCTCTTCTGCTTGTCTCTCCTCCAGGTAAAGAGGAACAAAACACCCAGATGCCCTTCTTCATGCATTCCCACTCTTTTAACCCACATTCCCTATAAAGTGGAGGTTTCTGTGCAGAGCTCTGCGCTCCTTCCACTTCCACCTATGTGGAAGCAAATAAATGAACATATTTGGAAGGCCATGACTCACTGTTCTTCTACGTTACCACTTCCTTTCCAAGGCTTCTCCCTCTATTTGTTTTCACTGACTCACTTATGTGTTGAAGGTGAAGGAGGGAGAAACTGGACACTGGGCCCCCTGACGTGATGAGTCTATGCAGACTTTATGTCTCACTTTTTCACACTCCATGTGCATAGCCTACACTTGCCATAGCAGATCTCACTCCACACACCCTCAGATGTGTGTGGGGGGAGTGAGTAGGAAGAAAATGAAGGGGCTGCTCATTGATTGCTCCAGCTGCTTACCCCCCTCTCCTGTCAGTATCTTACTTTGCTCCCACTCTGCTAAATGTAAAGTGGCTAGATTCAAAGTAGGTGGTCTTTGGCTCCACTTCTCCTACTGTGAATGCTATAAGCCACACATTTACATTTCATATAGCACATGCAGTGAGAAAACAACATAGAAAGTATGTACTCCTCCCTCTGATGGTACACTGACCATTCCTTGTAAAGGGCAGTCCAGTGGGCCAGCCAGCTAGCTTTGGCAGGTCAGATTTGACCCAGAGATGGCTAAATGAAGAGCACTGCCTTTTCCATTCAGTGTGGCCAATGACTGATACTGAATGAGTCTGTTACTTGAGCTGTTTCTTGCAAGATTGCCAGACCAAAATAACCCATGGGGAGGACTTCAGCCAACAGCTGGAGTTGTTATGGTGAGGGAGGTTGTGGCACATGGTGCTCCCACTATTGTCACTTTAACTACTGAGAGCGTACAAGAGTGTAGTAATGACATGTAGAAGAGCTGGGATCCTCTGGCAGAACAGGACTAAAGCAACAGGTCTAACCTGACTCAGAAAGGCAACAACTCCAGGCTTTAGATCCGTATAGAGCATAGCATTACAGGATAATTGAGGTGGAAGGCACCCATTAAGGTCCAAACTGTTGCTCAAAGTAGAGTCAGCTATGAGGTTAGACCAGCTAAGTCAGGGCTTTATCTTGTCTGGTCTTGAAAACCCCAATGAATGGACACTGCACAACCTCCCTGGGAAACCCCTTCCTGTGCTTGATACTCCTCAGTCATAAGCTTTCTCCTAATATTGTGGGAGCATCTCTAGTTTTCTTTCCCTACACACCAGAAGTACTATTAGTGCTCCATTTCTTGGAATATATTTCTACTATCTTATATCACTTCACAGAACGTGTTTGCTGCAGCCTCTCATGCAAAGAGATGAGAGAAATCAGAGACATCACTGGGAAAAAAAACAGAGAGCAATCTTGAGTTTAATAGGCTTGAGCTTTCTATTCATTTAAATCTATTCAAGGAATTAAGAGAGATCTTGTCACAATATCTGGAAAAGGCAGTTTCAGGGGATGTCCAAGCCGTGGTCAAAGGTACACTTGCAGTGCATTCAGACATCTATGCAGGCCTGAAGTCTTAGATTTGGCTAATTCAGTTACTGACAGTAATCAAGTGAATTTTGCATTGAGTTGGCAGTCAAGCATCTACAAGTTCCCAGCTGGATTTTGCAACCTTGACTGTCCAGGAACTTCAGTGAAAACCTTTACATCACTGAAATCACATCCCAGCTGTGATGAGTATCCCTAGTCAGCTCTTTGGGAGCTATCATGGAGTAATCACCACCAATATACAGACCTGACTTGGAGCTATTATCAGAGGAAGAAACCATCTGTATTGCTCACAATGTAATTGCTATCATGCCGTGTAACACAAAGCACACGTATGACATTGAGGTGTAAGTGGGTGCATCTGTGGAGAAGATGACTGGCTATCAGTTTAACCTTTCAAGATCACTTTTCAGCTTTTTTCATGCCCTAGGAAATCCTAATTTGACTATTACCATCATGATTTCTGGTGTCCTCTAAAAGACTGAAAGATCACGCAATGCTCGAGCCTTGGGGAAGAGCAGCTGGAAATCTGCTCATGGAAAAGGACCTGGGGGTGCTGAATGACAGGGCTGAACATGAGCAGCTTGTGCCCAGGCAGCCAAGAACGCAAACAGCATCCTGCATAGCGTAGCCTGCAGGAACAGGGCAGTGATCATCCCTCTGTACTGGGCACTGGGATCCTGTGTTCAGTTCTGGGCCCCTCACTGCAACAGAGATATGGAGGTGCTGGAGCTGGGGAGGGCCTGGAGCACAGTGTGATGGGGAATGATAAGCAACCTGGGGAGTTTAGTTTGGAGAAGAGAAGGCTCAGGGAGGACCTTATCGCTCTCTACAGCTGCCTGACAGGAGGATGGAGTGAGGTACAGTCGGTCTCTGCTTCTAAGGAACAAGGGATGGGACAAGAGGAAACGGCCACAAGCTGCACCAGGGCAGGTTTAGATGGAGCTGAGGAGCAATTCCTTCCCCAAAGGGTGCTCAGGCATTGGAACAGGCTGCCCAGGGCAGGGCTGCAGGCACCAGCCCTGCAAGTGTTCACACACCATGGAGACAAGGCTCTCAGCAACCTGGTTCAGTGGTGGTCTTGGCAGTGCTGGGGAATGGTTGAGCTTAAAGGTCTTTTCCAACCAAGTTGATTCTGTGATTCTATATTATATGACTCCATTTCAATTTTATGCATATGGAGCTGCTCAGTTATGACCCTCTCAGTTGCTTTTCGCTAGGGAGAAATAACCAGAAAACTCATATTTAGGAAAGAAAATGTAAAGTTGCATATCACTAAACATGTGCAAACTATGACATCTAACTAGATCATACTAAAACATCCCTGGGGAGATGGAGAAATCATGTGGCTTGCTTAAAACTGGAATGGAAAAAGGCCCGGAGCAAGCTCAGGGCACAATCCTGCACCAGCCCTTGTGTGGTGAATAAACTAAATGTGACTGATTGCAAGGTTTCTATCACTAATTAAAACCTCCCAGAATCCGACTTCAAAATCTGCTCCATGCAAATTCCAAGGTAAAACCAATACAAGCTTATCACCCTTCTTATATCTCCAGGACCTACATGGTCTTGGAAAGGCAATACAGAGCCTGTATATTGAACTAAGTCTGCAAAATACCAGATACACTATAGAGCAAGAACAGAAAGCTCTGCTTGTGCTAGGGTGTTAGTTTCCAGCCACATTCTAGACCTCAGACTTAGCACTGATTTCCCAAAGCAGGTCTGAAGGATCCTCCCAATAACTCCAGGAAGGCTGGAGTGAAATCCAGGCTTCCGAATAAGAACTGTTCTGAACAAACCTCCTTAAGCCAAGAACTCCAAGTAAAACTCATGGATCCCACCTTCAATCTGTCCAATCTCTAGGACTTAAAACAGATGAAGTCCCTACTGAAGTAAAACAGTGTAAAAGTTTCAGATGAAGCAGGCATCAGACACTATTGCTGCACTCATATCTGACTCTCATAGAGATTAGAATCATGGTTGTGCAATTCCCCTTAACACACCTTCGTAACATAAGGTTGAGGAAAATGCCTCGGTTTACTGTATAAGCAGGTCCCTAATGTCCATTGGGTTCTCACCATCTAAAGTAAGCATATATTGAACAAACCAAAAGTCACTACAGTATGGAATGTTCCATAACTACACCATGAAGGTCTATATCTGAATGCAATTTGCAGACAAAGCGAATTATCCCATCATAATTTTAATGCTCATATATTTTCATCATGCCCACATATATGTATGACATTTATATTTACATATATATGGGAACGATACAGGCAATAGCTCAGTTATACAAAGGTTTTCTGTAACACAGATTCCAGGTCACAGAGTACAGAAATGCTGCCATGCACAGGAACAATACCTATGTGGTTAAGTATGACAGCTTAACCACAGTTTGGAGTGGAGAGTGGATGTTACTAGATTTGTGTTTGCTCTGTATTTGAACAATGTTGTGGAGAGAAACCAAGAATTAATGCTGCTAGCTCAGACACACACGCAGAGAAGGGGTATATATAACATAACAGGATAAAAAAGCCCTTGGCAATGTGCATGTGTGGATGATACAGGAAAGGCAGGAGAGGGAGGCAATATATGTTTTGATATACTACAGGGATGTCTTTACCTCATCCAGGTATAGAGCTTGAAGAATCTTAAGGGAAATATTGCAGTGAACTTTGCCATGTGGACATTACAAAAGCCTTAATAGACTTCTTTAGGTCTTGAGGATTGTTGAGAGTGGTAAAAGGCATAAGTTGGATGTAGGAATTAAATCCCAAAGTAAGAACTGGAGTCTGGTTGCTGCTGCAGGAGTAAATCATTCCTTGGAAGTGCTCTTACAAAGGGCTTTTCCCATTCAGCCAAGAAGCGTCACAGCAGCTGGCTTTGACACGGTCCCTCAGATTTATTATGGGGACATGGCTCAACTCTTTTGCTCTCAGAGGTTTCCTTTCCCCACAGACGACACAGTGCCTGTGTGCCTTGAGAGACACGTACTACCGAATTAGCTCTGGTATTCTCCCAGAGACTGTTTTGGTGTCTTGAATGACACATCCCCACGTAACTAACGTCTGCACATGTGGTTTGCACAGAAAGAAATCCTCCCGTGGGGAGGAAAGCGTGCCATGAGATGCTGGTTTTACCTGTAGAGACCTGTGCTTAGGGATCAAGGGATCCCTTGGTATCTGCAAGTGTGTAGGAGGGGAGAGCTAGGTTACATAGCCGAAAGGCTTGGGATCCTCTGCTGTGAAATCTGCATGGCTCAGTGGAAAGATGCAATCCCTCCCACTCTGTCCCCTCGCCCTGCGAGAGGGAAGGGATTCAGTTTTGTTTGCTGCTCTCCATTGAAGTCTCCGTAGGGGGAAGGGGAAGCAGACGTGCAGATCATGCACCGTTATGCATCCTCAGCTAACAATAAACCGCTACCGAGCACAGGAGGCAGGCGCCGGCCGCCTGATCCCGCTTCGGGAGGCACTCCCCGCACCCACCCCTCCTCCGGAGCCACCGCACTGACCCACATGTTCCGCGACCTTCCGCCACGAGTGACACGGGACACGGCCCCTGCCCGCCCCACAGCCGCGCTGCCCCCAGCCCCACCGCCAGCACCTAGGCCAGCGGCCGGGGCTCCGCTCCGATCCACGGGGGACCGGGGCATGGCGAGGTGCGGAACGGTCGCGCACCGCTAATGGCGCTGGACGGGCCCTGGGCAGCCGGGAGAGGGGCTGCGAGGGGCAACATCCGCCCTTCGTGACCGGGGCCGTCGTGCCGTTACCGGGGCGGGGGCCGCCGCTGCCCGAGCATCCCTCTACCGCCGTCCCTGCCAACGCCTTACCCACAGTGCGGGATCCGATGCAGCCCATCACTCCGGCAGGGCTCCGGGAGGAGGCGGCAGCCTCAGCAGCGAGGAGGCGGAGGAGAAAAGGAGTGGGGGAGGTCCGAAAGGAGCCGGTCCCTTCAGCGGGCAGCGCCGGGGTGGCCCAGCCGGGACCGGAGCGGGGTCATGGTCAGGTACGAGCGCCGGGTGCCCCCGCCGGGGAGACCGGGACGGGCTGGGAGCCCCCGGGCCAGGCTGTCATCTACCATCTACCCCCCGCCCCTTCGCGCTTGGTTGCGCTCCCCTTGCGGCTCCCCCTCCGCGGCCGCGTCCCTGCCTCCGCCGTGCCCCCCGCCGCCCGCTCCCCCCTCGGCGGCTCCCCGACGGGGAGGCGGGCAGAGATTGGGGTAAACAGCTCCGGCCGGCAGCGCCGCTCCGATTGGCTGCCGGTATCCGCGGCCCGGAGAGGCAGGGCCGGACCGGACCGGGCCCGGCCGGGGGTCTCGGGCCCGGACCCACGGCAGGGCGGAGGAGAGGGTCCGCCCGCATGGGGCGGGACGGGGCGGGCTCCTCCCGCCCGCCGGGATTGCGGTGTGGGGCGGGCACAGGTGAGCGGTGGCACAGGCCGGGGATGGGGGGTGAGCAGGTAGGGATGGGGGGAGCGGAGCGGCCCCGGAAGGAGACGGGAGGGGCCCCGGGGGGCGGCGGTTCCCCGGTAACTACACTTGCCGGCCCGACTCGATTACCGGCAGCCCCCTAGCGGCCGCCTCCCGGGGGCGGGCCCGGTGCGCTCCGCCGCTGTCGCTGCCGGGGGGAGCAGTGTCCGTTCCGGAGCCCCCCCCCCCCGGGGCTCAGTGCGGGGCTCCGGACGCAGGGGGCGAGATGTGAGGCCGGTGGAAGGAGCAGGCTCAGCGCTGTGGAAGGGAGATCGGGGAGGCCTTCCCCATATCCTCCCCGGTAACATGGGGCTGAGCAGGGATGGAGAAGATGCTGTTGGGTTCTGTTCCCTTCACAGGCCACATTTCCCGTACCTGACAGCAGCTGCAACAGGCAGCATCCTCCTGGCCCACCTCCCCACCACTGCAGACTCTCCACAGTCTGCTTCTTTCACCTTCCATCTCTGAAATGCTCATGGTTTTTCCCCGTCCTTTTGTGCTTCCCTCCAAAAGCCTCTCTGATCTCACCAGCTTCCTTCCACCAATCTCTAGTAACAGCAAATTGAATTTTGCTGATCCCAAATGAGCCATTTTGTTCTCATCCTTTTGATCTGTGTCGCTGAGAAGTCATAGAATCAATCATAAACCGGTTTGGGTTGGAAGGGACCTTAAAGCTCATCCATTTCCAACCTGCTGCCATGGGCAGGGACACCTTCCACTGGAGCAGGTTGCTCCAAGCCCCTTCCAACCCAGCCTTGAGCACTGCCAGGGATGGGGCAGCCACAGCTTCTCTGGGCACCCTGTGCCAGCACTTCAGCACCCTCACAGGGAAGAGCTTCTGCCTAAGATCTCATCTCAATCTCCCTTCTGTCAGTTTAAAGCCATTCCCCTTGTCCTGTCCCTGCAGGCCCTTGTAAAATCCCTCTCCAGGTTTCTTGTAGCCCCTTTAGGCACTGGGAGCTGCTCTAAGATCTCCCCAGAGCCTTCTCTTCTCCAGGCTGAACAAGCCCACCTCAGCCTGTCTCCATAGGAGAGGTGCTCCAGCCTTCAGAGCATCTTCATTGCCAAGTCACAACAGTAGAACAGCCCTGATAAACAGCAGTAATGGGGAACAGGTACGCTCATTCGTTTTCCCATTCACAATTTACAATCAGCCTAGGGAAAGAAGATACTATTCACATGGAACAATGAGCAGGAAGTGTGCTCACACAAAGTCAGTTCACAAACTACAATTCATGGTAGGAAGGACAGAAAAAATGATAGGAATGCCTGAAGATATGTGGTTATATTATTTTCCCCAATGTTATCTGCACTGTTGAAACCTAAGTTGTATAAATGCTTGGAAACCATGGGTCTGATGGAGCTTTGCTACCCTGAGGTGTTTCAGAATCTCTGAAAAGCAGGCCCATATTGACTTCCAGGGTTAAATGCAAGGAAAGGGGAAACAAAAGCAAATTGGAATGGAGGAGTGCTATATTAAGATGCAAAGCCTGTTTCTGATAAACCTGTTGTAGGTTAGTGACTGCCCAGCTACTGTTATCACCTGTAGTCTCTTGTAGACTGATAGATCAGGACAGCTGTCCTTAGTTCACCAAACAGCATTTGCACCTCCCTGTAGCCTGAGATGTGTTACTGACACAGCTGCTCCTCTGCTCAGATGAATTCTATTTCACATTAATCCCCTTCTCCTCCTCACCCACCCACCTGGTTTAAATCTGTTCCTCTGTGAACCTCCTTTCTGCACTGTGAGTGATCTCTGCTCTGGCTTCTTTCGCAGTGAAGGCTTCAGGTAAGTCATATTGACTCGTTTTTATTGCCCCTGTGCGATGCTTTTGCTTGTCTATCACTTTGTCTCAAGCTCAAAGTCATATGCTGGGTCCTAGCAAGTGCAGTTTGGCTTTCATTAAGGAACAATGCCATCTATATCAGTCTGCTCTGACTTCAGCCTCAGGGTGTGATTCCACAGGCAATTGAGCAAGTCCTGGCACTTGCCCTGTCTGAAAAGCAGCTTGATGGGTTAGTCTGCTGCTGCTTTAGTGAGGTGGTGGTTTACATAGGGATCTGGCAAGCACCTGAACTGCTGCAAGGCAAGTGTCAGGTATGCACAGCAGAGAAAGAGAACTGGAAAGGAGGAGGATTATACTCAAGTGTCCATTTATTGACTCCACAGAACTATTGGACTGCCTCATGGCTGTCTTGCATGTTCTGATGCCATAAGCTCTCTCTTATTTGGAATCAATATCACTTGTCTGCTGGACACACTACCTGTCTTGGCATGCTTTGTCTGCTATTTTTAACATAGTCAAAGGATAGACTCTTCATCTTTTGGTTCTCATATATTTATTGATTATGGCTCTTGTATACACAAATGTCCATATTTAAAGTAAGTTTAATTCTTAGTAGAAGTTGAGAAGACTTGGTTAGACTATCATCTATGAGCTTTGACACAGTTGCTTGGCTCTTCTGTACTGTAGTTTCCATACAAAAAGGAGCTCATCATCAATAAGCAATCAATACCTAGAACCTTTCCTAATTAAATGTGGCTACAAAACAATTACCATACAGTAGCATAAGCAAACAGCAGCTATTTTACACTCTGAAGAAATATATGATTTCATGAGACTATTACTTCATGGGAATTAGCATGTAGGAGGGAAGTGACAGAACTGAATCTTTGAACAGGGAACTAAAACAGAGTATAAATCTAACTGTCCCCCACAGTTTCTGTCCTTGCTGTTCCTGAGCAACACTGTTCTTCCCACTAATGCTGCAAAGAACAAGAGGTAAATGCCAAAACCTAAATTGTTTTGTTTCCTTTGAAATACTCTTTCTGACAGGCACTTAGTGTTTTCTCTGAGCACTGAGAAAATAATAGCCTTCTTAAAAAATGAGGCTGTAATTTCAGGTAGGAAATTGTGTATGAAACACATTTTATAAGGGCTGATTTTAAATGCTGGTCTGAAAGATCTTCAGCTCTAAGTTTCCATCAGGGTCAGGAAATGGAGACATTTAAGTATCTAGAGAGACAAACATAAATGGATTCTTTACATATCTGGGTATCACAAAGGAAGGAACATTAGGAAGCAGCTACTTGCAACCCCCTACATTATTTGTATGATGGGCGTACTGTAGAGCTGTAGACCTCCCCCTTGACAGACCCTATTGTGAGAAGTGTGCTGGGCAAGAGAGAAGGAAGAGCGTGGCTGTGTTCAAGTTGTCATGAGCTGTAGGTCCCAGCTGTTAGGAACTTCTGTTTGCAGAGCAGAGCTTCAGGGCTGCCTGAAATAGGTCAAGGATGCTGAGGGTGGAAAGGCAACATAAAGCTTCCTTGGCCTTTTTCTTCCACCACTCCTGTACCATTGCCATGAATGCATCAGAGGAATTGACTGAGATGCCATAATCAACATTTTAGTGTGTGCTCCTTGGTTTGGGATTGAAAACAGGCACGGATTCATGCCTCTAGGAGCCTCTTCCACCTGTCCCTCCCACCCAGAGTGGTCAGTCTTACAGGTGTGAGCAGCAGTGGTAAGGGGAGGAAAACATACCTCCAGGAAAGCTAAAGCTGGTGACCTTGTGCTCAGTAGAGGGGCTGGTTACAGCACAGAACAAAGCAGTTTCAGAACAAGCTCTGATTTTTCACAACTTGTTCTAAATCCACACTAAGGCACCTCTATCGTAACCCTGAAGACACCCTTATGCAGTAAATTGTTAACTGGTTGCCTTTTAAGAGATGGCTGTTCAGCATTCTTTATCTTCTCTATGAGCCATAGATAAATCTATTAAACCTACTTTTCTAGAGGTTCCCTATAGCTCTATATAAAGATCTTATAAATACTGGAGCAGCTTCTTTCTAAAGAACACTGCTTATGAAATACGGAGCTATTGTCACTGTCATAGCTGCTCATCACATTTATTCATCAATTAATTATCAGGGATACAGATTATATCCCAGTAGGTAATATGCCCTTGTTGTCTGCATTAGCTGCCATTTAAATCAGTTAAAGTGAAAAAGAATTACCAATATAAATCTTGCCACTTTAAAGTAAACATTGCCAATCCCCAAATAATTTAGAGCGTCTTCCTTCTGTCTATTATTCATAGACTCATAGAATCAGCCAGGTTGGAAAACACCTTTAAGAACATCAAGTCCAACCGTTACCCTAGCACTGCCAAGGCTACCACTAACCCATGTCACTGAGGGCCTCACCTTCACAGTCTGGGAACACTTCCAGGATGGTGACTTCACCACTGCCCTGGGCAGCCTGTTCCAATGTTGACAGCCCTTTTGATGAAGAAATTGTTCCTAATACACAGTTTAAACCTCCCCTGGTGCAGCTTGAGGCCATTTCCCCTTGTCCTATTACTTGTTACTTGGGAGAAGAGACCAGCCACCTCCTCACTCACCTCAACATTAGTTCATGTCCCCCAGAGGTCTCATTGGCAACCATGTCCATCCTCCCATGAACAGGCTCCAAAAAGTGATTATTCACCATCTCCTCCCTTTCTGATCCTTTTAAAGATCCTCATTTTAAATCCTGTGTCCTGACCAACTAATGTCACAGAAAGACATGGAGAAACATCCTACATGCTGCTTGCAGGATGTGTCTTCAGCTGTGGAACAAATACAGAGGCCTGTGAAGTTCATGAGTAGGAGATGTTTACAAAAATAGTATCTGTATCAGATCTGTAGAGGCAGGAATCGTCCTCAGGGACTGTTGCTCCAATATGCTTCTCTGCTGGCCTCCTGCCACTGGCAGTATGGATTCCCCACTAAATGCTGCTTCTGGCAGAGATTTCTTATTGCTTCATAGAAGTAATGGAGTACTTGCCACAAGAGTTAATTCTGTATCAAGCTGTATTAGCTACTGATAGGATTTTCATGTGGACCAAAATGGAAATGAGATAGCAAAATGACTCATACAGTTCTTTCTTGTTCAGAGCTCATTCGGTGCAGAAGACAAACAGAAAGGCTTTTTATGAGGTTCAAAGAAAAAAAGCAGTGCCAATGTAGTTCAGATCCCAAAGTGGTGTGACTTAGCTGCCATAAGTGTAAGGCTGGGTCCTTTCAAGCTGGGGAAATATTTGAGGCTGTGGGAATCAACTGAAGATTACAAAGGACAATAGGTGGAGGTACAGATGTAGGATGTATTTGCATTGCATGTTGTGATGTAAGCTCATGCTTACCTACACTCACATCTAAGCAAATGTGATCTTGTTCTGCCAGCACCCAGTGCTCCTCAACTTTATGAGAGCATCTTAGTTTAGTGCAGTGTTAGAACTGATCAATCCACACCCCTAAGAGTGTACTTGTGAAAAATCCTGGGATTTTGTCCCATATTGCTAAGGAGATGTAATGGTGAGCACCAAAACATCACTTTTCCCCTGCATAGCCAGTTATCAGATTGGCCCATGCTGCTGAAGTAGTCACACACTTTGCATGTCCTGGGATTATCTATTGGAAACTGAACACTGACAGAGTGTCCCAAATTAAGGACAACTTTACTCAGAGCAATGAAGTACTTTGCTGTTAGCCACATACCTGAAAAACACTCATTTTGATGCAGGTTGCATTTTAAAACAATATATTTGTGAAGTAGATTTGAATTTCTTAAGGATTTGTAGTTTCAGGGTTTTTCAGAACAACATTGCTGGTTTGCAGCTTTTCAGCAAATGTAATATTCTCAGCATCTTTGTCAATGTTTGATTTTTATCCAGAGTCATGCAGAAGTGTCACATTCAGTTCCATATATATTAAGTTCTCATCTTTCATACAGTTCCCATTTCTAGACTTTCACAGAAGACAGAGAAAATGCATTTACCATCTGGAACTCTGGTGGTGTGCTCTGTTCTGTTCTAATTTCACCAATGCCTTTGCAGCACACTGACCTACTGCATGGGAGCCTGCATCACCTTCCATTTGAGCACTGCTCTCTGGAACTGCTTCATAATCTCAAAGCTCAGTATCAAAGAATTAGCCAGTCTAGCTTGCTTCATCTGTCATAGGCTTCATGCACTCAGCAACACTGTTCTGGCAAAGATCTTACATAAATCTATTCTGCATCCTCCTATATCCTTACCTTGTGTCTGAACCAGATTAAATGCTTGCTCACAATGAATGAGACAGGAGGTAGCCTGGGCTGAGGTCTGAAACTCCAGTTCCTAATGCCATGGCCTGGGGCTTTTTTCCAGCATCACATGAAATGGGAAGATGAGTGAGTTCACAGATAAGCGACTCTTCCCCACTCCCTCCCTGCTCAGCAGATGCTGGCAAATAAGAAGGAAAAATGAAAGGATATTCCAGGAATGTAAGAGAAAGGGAACTTGGTGAATGTGTGGCAGTCACACTGGGAGTGTGCAGGTTCCTCATCAGCAGGCAGGTAGTGCCAAGACAGGAGGTCTGAGGAGGTGGCTTTGGAGGGTTAAAAATGGTACATGATGTGCACTAGGAAAACAGATGCTATCATTGACACAACTGTGATGTGTGTATTAGGCTTTTCCTCCATGTCAGTTGAATCTGTGCTAGTGGGGTTGCTCAGACTGCATTTGTAAAGACAATCTGCAAGCAGTTAATGTGCTTTCTTAGATTCACAGTGTTATGTAAAAAGGCACAATATTTTTTTGCCTTACAAAATATCAGTTGTCATCTCCTCGATCTCTCCCTTTGATACACTGGAGATGGAGAGCTAGGGGCTCATAGAAATTGCACATCCTAACTCTTTTGAAAATAAGGGGCTTTTTTTTCTGCAATGTGGTTTTGGAGTTCTTTAAATCTTATTAAAAACATATGAAAATACCCCAAACCTTAAAATCCAGTCTGAACAAAGACAACAGTTATTATTAAAACAGCTACTGATTCCGTCCTCACTGCTGAATTCTTGTCTTTGGAAAAATTGATAGTATAATATACCCAGAAGCAAAATATTGACTTAAAAATAGCCCTCATATTTAAAGACTCTCCAGAAAGTACCCTCTGCTGTGTAACACAGAGTAAACAGCTGCTGTGAGTAGGCTCTGGCAAATCAGCATTGACTCAAACTATTTTTGTCAGGCCTGCTGCTGTATCTGGGGGATGTGAATACATCTACCTGCTCTGCTGTGCTGCACTCCATAAGGAATATGGTGGGATCCAGAATGCTTATTTGGAGGTGACTTTTCCGTGCCCATCTGTGTTCAAGTCTTTACAGGTCAAATGTTCTCACAACTGCTTTAATAAGCACATTTGGGCCTTGGCTTTTCCCTTCTATCTCCCTAAATCTGCAGTAGGTAAGAGAACGTTTATCATACTTCCATATTTATACTACTTCTTCCTCAGTTTACTATCAGCTAGGAGAAAAACTTGAAACAATTGTAGATGAGAAGAGTTCTGGCCTCTTGGTCCCTCAAAACAATAGTTGCTGTGCTTAGGAAAGTGGGATCATATTCAGGGAGTCATTCCAGCCTCAAAACTAAGCCAGGAGCTTGAGAATAGTCAGAAAGAGTCTACAGTTTAGTGTCCCTCTAACCTTCACTGTAAGTGTAAGGTCAAAATTAGTTCATTAAGTTGAATTTAGGCTGTTGGCACCAAAGGGCTGATAACTGTGTGCAGTGATACCAAGTCTGAGGCAATGAACCAGTCCAAAACTTCATCCAGGTTCTTCAAAGCATTCCTCTCAGTACTTACTCATACCCTTTACCCTTCTCTGTCCCATTCCTCAAAAAGACTCATTTGCAGTGTGTAGTCTAGCCCCTATGGAATGCCTCCTTTTGAAACTTATGAGGGCATGGATACAGACAGTATTCCACATGTACATTCAAATTTAGGCCTCTATATAGATTTCCTCTTTCCTGTCATGTGGGACTGCTGGAAATGGAGCTCCTTCCCTTGCATAGCAAGGGTTTATTCTGGGGTTGGTTTGTTTATGGCCTATTCTAGTGTTTTAGGGTAATCTAATAGTATGTTTATGGCTAGAATGACCTTCTGAAATAGGTACATATATGAGGGTACTGTGCAATACTTTTCCTAGTGGGATTTAAAGACCCATAGTGACACTTCTCAGACATCACAGGGACTCTGTGTAGCTGCTGAACAGCTCCCCTGCTTGGGGAGGGACACTTCTGAAGTGTGCTTTGTCAGCAGACTTGGTTTTTGAAGGGAAGCAGCACAGAGACACCAGTTATCGGTCCTGGGTATTTGGTTGTTCAGAGACTTCTCATAACCTTGGCAAACAGTATTCCTGACTGCGTGCCAGCTGCACAGATGCAGGATGACTGGGCTCACGAGGACTGGAGGCTCTGCTGTCCCCAGGGCAGCTGTGTTTGGCACCCAGCTGTTGACACGCATCCTTAGAGGGGACTGAGACACTTGAAGCTGCCATTTGGTCAGGGTAAGGGCAGCTCTGCACATAGCATCCATAAAGAGTGGGAGCAGCAGCTGTAGCACATGTTAACCTATGCCAGATGTAGCTTTCCACATGAAGAACACCCTGCGTGAGGAAGGGAGTGAGAAACACACCAGGAGAGGGCTGTGCTGTGTGAGCACAGCAGATCTTAGGAGAGCTCTCACCAGGGTACATTACACCTGCTGGTCCATGCGGATGCAGACAGCTTGCTGCAGATGGCCCTGCCATAGACAGTGTGAGTCTGACCTTGTCTGCATCTCTTAGTCTGGGAACCAAAGCGGACCCATTATATATTCCCAACTCTGCCAGTAGGCCCAGACACAGGATTTAATACAGTACAGGGAAAGCTTATGAGTAGAAGCTTAGCATTAATCAATAAAATGTGGTTAGACTAAACAGAATTTATATGACTAAAGAAGTATCAGAGATGCAACAAGGATGTAAGTCAGAACTTCTCTTTGGTTAGGAAAAACATGGGACTTCTATGTGGCATCACTTAGGAAAAACATGGGACTTCTATGTGGCATCACTAGATATTACCTATCTTTCACTGAGATAAAATCATAGAATCATAGAAGAGTTAGGGTTGGAAAGGACCTTAAGATCACCCAGTTCCAACCCCCCTGCCATCGTTAGGGACACCTCACTCTAAACCATGTCACCCAAGGCTTCATCCAGCCTGGCCTTGTTGAACTTCATGAGGGTGGCATTGGCCACCTCACAAGTGTGTCAAGGTCCCGCTGGATCCCATCCCTTCTGCTTTATTCTGTCATTTCACCCATGGTGTGGAGCAGCATTCACACCACAACGTATACTCCAAAATACCACAATGCTTTTTTGAGGCATGGCACAAACTGATTTATGGAGAGGACCACTGCCAATTCCAGAACTTACAAGGTCTGGTATGCCAAGCTGAGTATACCTGCTGATCCATTTCTGTACCTAGAGAGCTAAATGCCTGTTCAGTACTAGGATTTTGCTTCAGCTAATGAGATTGAGTACAACTGTGTACATCTCAAGGCAACAATTCCAGTCTGCAGCAGAAAAACACCTACTCTTCCAAGCAAAGGACTGCATAAAGGAAGGTCTCTAGCATAAGTTTTCTTTAAAGCACAAACTTTAAATCCACTGTATTTCAAGCATTAAACCAAGTTAAGAGTTTTCCCATGTGTATTCTGATGTATCCCAGTCTGAGAATTCTGGCTGTCATAGATCCAACCTGCTAAACACCTCTCTGTTTCTTACCTGTTTCCTCACATTGAGGAGTTAATACAAAACATCTAAGAGGGTCTGCCTTTCTTATTCTCACAGATCGTTCTGCCTTCATGAGCTTTTAGCATCCCCACCTTGGTGAGACATCAAACATGCAAGCATCCGGATTTATAGGGTTGTGACCAGAAAGTATCAGAGCACAGGCTGGTTTCTGTGTTCTCTCAGCCCTTCTTTAATGTCAGTCTGAGGCATTCTTTGTTTTCTCTGGAGTCAGGGAACAGTGTCAGGGTGCTCCGAGGTCAGGCTGATCGTGTAAGGTGCACTGTGCTGCTCCAGAAATCGATCAGTGATCCCACAATGAAGTCTTTCTAGCTCTGCATTGATAGCTTTGCCCAAACACGAGGGAAGATGTCTGCACTAGAAGAGTGACAGTGTTAGAAGACACAGCACAGAGATACCTTTCTTACCCTACGTAATTACTCTGTGCATTAATCATGGGAGGTAACAGGGATGATGCCATGCCTATAAGAGCAGCAGCAACTTCAGAATTATTTAGTAACTATACAAGAGCTACATATCCCTAAGCAATTCATATCTGTAAATCAAGGTGGCAGCTATGTAAGGACATGCTCAGTGCTACACAGTGCTATGGGTGACATGGTATGTAACAATGAAAAACCTCACAGAGGGCCCAGCTTTACCAATTCCATAAGCTGGTTAAGAGAGATTACCTCTTTGTATAGACCTTGCTTGGAAAATTAAAGCTTTGTTTACATTTGATTTCTTAAGCCTTGGTGAGCCTTTTTGCATAGCTCTCTAATGTGACCATCTTGCAGTAGTGCATACAGGAGGGGGGGATGTCTAACTGGTGTGGTCTGTGGCTTACTTACCTGTGAGTAAGTCACAGTAAAGATACTAATGCTGTTGATTGAGAGGCAAGTCTTGGGAGCAGACAAGCCCCACGTTTCCTGAGCATTACTAAATACAGTAATTCCTCAGGGAATGTGCAACAGTAGGGGTATTAAACCTCACATTAAGGCCAAATTCCAAAGTACAATGGGTGTGTAAAGCACATGAATTCTGTCTTTATTGGTATCCCTTCTCCCTGTGCAGCTTAGAAGCAAGGAGAGGAAGGAAAAACAGGAGTTGAAAGTTACAAGCCCTGTTGTGCTGGAGCAGGCAGACAGCACTGCGATAAAAAACCAGCCGGTGTGCAGCACATCGATCCAACAAAGCAATTCAAATGGCTGGTGTTCTATATCAAGCAGTTCAGTGTTCAGCCTCGCAGCCTGTACAACAAGTCGCTTTTCTGCACGGCGGAGTCATCTGATGTTTGCTTTCATTTCTCGAAGGCTGGGGAGGGGCGGCGTGAGTCAGATGCTCCCGCAGCTGGTTCGTGCGTGGACGAGGCCAGCCGGGACCCTGACTCACCAAGAGCTGCTTCATTTCCTCCTACAGCTCAGCTCAGCGGCTGCAAACGCAATCGGGGGCTGGGTTGGTAGTGGGGGGGACCCCCCAAACGCTTCTGGGGGGAGAGACCTCCTCTCCGGGTCTCTGCGCCCGGGGCTACGGCCGCCCCGTCGGCGGGCGGTGAGCGCCGTCCCCCCTTACCTCAGTCGCATTCCCCAGCGAGTGAGCTCAGCTGCGCGCAGCCTCTCTCCTTTTATGGTCAAACAACTTTGCCTGGGCGAGGCTTTTTTGGTGAGTTGTCGGCAGCGCCGGGGCTCGGCCGCTCCTCTCCCCCCTTCCACTGCTTCCCCGGCCGGGCGGGGGGCAGCACACGCTCGTCGGCTCTGGTCCAGGGTGCTGCGTATTCCCCATCCCTAAAGGTGAGTCCCTTTTGTGGCCTTAGCGAAGAAGCTTTTGTCTGCAGCGCTGGGGATGGCGTTGAGTAAGCTTTGGATGCCTCCGTGTACGGGGGAGGGTGCGTTTCCTGCCGGGAGGCTTGCTCGGCGTGCACAAAGTGTCTCTATAGGGTCGATGGACAGAAGAGGGGTTCGGGGGATGTGTGTGCTTTGGTGATTTCCCTTCCAGTGTAATGGAGGCAGCTCCGGTATAGCTGCAGCAGTGGGGGATGGGGAAGGTGTTGCTTGGTTTTATTCGGGACGAGCTCTCTTTTGTGTGCGTACGGGACACCTACGGAGTGGGGTTTTGCCAGATGGGCTTGAGAGGGAGGGAGCTGGGGCTCTTTGTGCGTGAAGTTTGTGCCATTAGTGATGTTTTGCCTTTATGAGAGTGCCCTAAGGAAAGCGAAGGCGCAAGTACTTGGAAGTCGCAGAACTTCCCACGGTTTGAATATGTTTGCATGGCCTTTTGGGTTTTTTTCCCCCTCCGTGCATAGGGAGGAGGCAAGCCTGGGATGTGTGGGAGAGCTCTGTAGCTCTTAATGCCCCCCTCCCAGTCCGGTTGCTTTAAGGCTCTACCTTGCAGCTCGCACAGCTGATAGGACTTTGCCCTCTTTGAAGCTTTATAACTTTGGGCCAGGCTGGGAGAACTTTCTGGAATTAGTCTGTATGAGAGGATGAAGGTAACCATAGCTCCTTTATCTGTTTAATCTGTTCACTGCGTAGTCTATGTTGTTTGCTATAGTTTTCCTTCTGACTCCTCTCAGTTGGGAGGAAGCTGGCAAATAGGGGAAGTACACATGCGGTGTGTCAGCCCACGGTGCTGGGCCGGCTTTTATGGGGGCTGCCTGTGTGACTGCAGCCGAGATGCTTCCTACCAACAGAGGGGAAAAAATAACACTGAGCTCTCTGCTTCCTCCCACTTTCGCTACCCCGGAAAAGTAGCCGAGTGTTTGGAAGTGATGTCTTGGGGTCGAAGAGCTGAAAGCTGTCTGGGTGCACAAGAGGTGGTAGACCCACCATGGGACCTTATGGGAGGTGACCCTGCTGCTGAAGGAGGTGTCACTGGGATTTGTCTTACTTCTCTTTGCTCTCTGTTAGAGAGGAGCAGTGTATGAGGCAACCAAGTATCCTGACTGTGTCCTTTGGGGGCATCTTTCTTCATAGCTCCACTAGAGTCATCTTAAATGCTGTGAGAGCAGGAAACAAAAATCTCTCCCCTGAGGGGGAAATGTGAGGATTTGGGATGAGGTCTGCTGGTGTAACACTCCCTCACCAATAGCAGTTACAAATAACGCCACAGGACTCATAAGCTCTGTGTTTCTTGTAAGGCTTAGGTGGTACTGTACCTGCTTGAAAGGTACAGTACTGTTGGGTACCCAAGGCTGTGGGTGTCTCTGCAAGGCCAGCAGCCTCTGTCAGCCTGTTTGGTCTGGGTTGTGTGGATGGATAAACACAAGTGAGGATGAGCAGGGGCAGCTGCTGGATGGAGATGGCTTGAAATACAACATGACATACTGGGAAATGGGCTGCTTTGAGTTAAGGGAGGTAGCAGCTGCTGGCAGCAAAGCCAGCTTTCTTTTTGTGAAGCAGCTGATGTCCCAGGACTGGTTTTGTGTTGACTAACCTTGGTATGGGTCATGATCAGAAGGGACATTGTCAGAGTGGGGTTCTGCTTATAAGTGGTGATAATTCTGGTGGAACTACTACCAGGTGGTTCATTACACCATAGTGAAATGATGGGGCATAAGGCTGAAGTCTGTAAAGAAAGGCTGGAGGTCTTTTCACCACCTTCTGTAGCTCAGTGGCCAGCTGCAGAGTTGAGGGAGCTGGCCCGTTCCTTCTGATGGGCAGGTCTATTGACCCCTACAAGGGATTGAGGACAGACCTGGCCCTTTCCCATGCTGGATCATGTGGGTGATGCTCAGCACAGCTTTTTGGCTCCTGCTTACTGTTGCAGCCTCTTCCTCCTCTTGAAAAGCCCAGGAAAGTTTGTGGAAGCCTGTGCAATTCATCAGCTCTGCACAAAGGGAACAAAAAGTGCAGCACCATGTACTTAACGTTTGTCTCTGTTGTCACAAGCTTGTGACCTGGAGAAATGCAACATCTAGACCTTGCAGTGCTTGTACTGAATCGTGGGAGCGCTTAGAACGGGGGCAGGAGGGTCTTATCAGCAGGCATGGGTGATGTTTGTGGCACCAGGGCTATCTGTCCCAGCGGCTTTTATTGTCCGTGTGGGAGAAGCCGGCAGTGTGGAGGGTCACTGATTTGAACATTGGCACAGAGCCGCTGCGCCGGGGGAAGCGCTATTGTTCTGGGGTGTTAGGGGGACTATAGGCATGCCGGCTTTACAACAAAGCATCTGGCTGCGTGGAGATTTCTCGCACGGATAAGGTTTCTGGCTTGCATTGCCGGGCTGAGGGAATCCTGGCAATGTGGCTGTCATCCTGCGGTTCCCGAAGCAGCCGCCTGTCGTCTGCCTGTTCCAGCCTGGTGATGGGGAGGAGTGAGCGCAGAGGGCTCCTATGGCCCGCCTGCTGCAAGCGGAGCGCCGGCCTTGCCCAGCCCCAGTGCGCAGCGCAGGGCCGAGCCCCGGTGCAGCGGAGCTGCTGTATACCCCTCGTAGCCCTCCGGGTACGGGCGGAGCGGCGGCCGCAGCCTAGGACTGCTTCCTGGAGGGGCAGGAAGGAGGGGAAAGGGGGGCGAGATCCGGGGAGGTGACAACGGGAGCTCCTTCACCCGCTGCCTGCAGCATGGAGAGCTCCGGAGGTAAGGGATGGAGGATGCGAGGGGTGCACCAGGGTCGGACGGGGGGAGGTTACCGGGGCTGTCACAGGCGGAGATCGAGAGGAGCCTTTGGTGTTATTGGATACGTGGGGGGGAGGAGGAAATGCTGATTCCAGTTCTGGCAGAGCACGTATGGGGGCACCCCTTAGGGTGTGTGTGTGGTGGGTAACACACGTTCTGGTGGCCCACTGCTGTCCTCTCCAGCATGCTGTGTGCAGCAGGGTTCTCGTGCAGCAAACAGCTTGGGTTTCTGTGCAGCTGGAAGCCCTTTGCGGTTAATGCCATGCAGAGTTGCAATGGTGAAGCGTGCTGTCTGCAGTTTCTGTTCCTCCTTTTTCCTGTGCTGATGCTGGAAGTGCTTTACTCTCTGCTTGGGCACCTCAGCCTCTGGATGGACTTAACTTCTGTACCCCTCTGTTTCATGTGTTTCCCTCTATAGATTTCCACTGTGCCCCAGGCTGATTTCATATTGGTTTCTTCCCTCTTGTTCCCTGCTAGGAGCTGAGAAGATGGCCTCCCCAGGCGCCCCGGGACCCGCATGACATCTGCAGTCAACATCAACATTTCTACCCCTTTCTTCTACAATCCCCAAAAGAAGTATGCACCCGTGGTTGCCCCTAAACCCAAGGTGAACCCCTTCAAGGCTGGGGATGCATCAGAGCCACCGCTACCCCCACCTCCTGGAGCTGGCGCCCAGCGTGCTCAGATGGGGAAGGTGGGGGAGATTCCACCAGCATCCATACCCCTGCTGCCAGAAGGTAGGTGAGGGGTGGCATGACAGATAGTGCATTTATAAGTTCCAGGGATGTGAGGTTTGGAACAGGGCTAAACATGAGAACAGAGACTGCAAGTGATGGATATTCCTGCTGTAGAGGCTGGCAGGTTCCAGAATGAGATGAGACTGTTGTAAAGGGACACCAAAGTACATAGAGGCTGCATTAAGAATGGAAGCTGGATGGCAATCCTGCATTGCACTGGTGCTAGAGGAATGCAATGGATTGGTTTTTTATAGTATTCCCTGAGTGCATAATTGTGTAACTGCAGTCAGTTTCTGGCCAGCATGTCTGGGAGCAAGTATGTTGCAGGCAGCTTCATTCTGATGGTGGTGAATCATGCTGTTCTCCTTGTTGATTCATCTAAGCTCAAGCTGGTTGTCTCTGATTATAGAGATCCTTCTTTATGGGCTCTGCAGTTGCCATCTTTGCTGCTGCTGGAGATGGGGAGGAATGAAAAATGGCATGGAAAACTGGTGGAAGCTGTCAGAAACAGCTCTGTACGGTTGTAGTTTTACACTTCTGCCCAGTGGTTTGGGCTGGGTGTGTTTTCCGGTGCAGAGTCACTTCTTGTAGCATGGTTTCCTTTCTCTTCTTCTTCCTTCTTACTTCCTGTGCTGTGGTGTGTTTTTGTTGGTTGCTTGGATTTGTGTCCTCTGACAAGCAGAGGGTTTCTGGTTGTGTGGCTCCCTACTTGGAACTGATCAGTATGGGGCTACCAGAAAGCTCTCTAGGGATCTCTTGCTAATGCTTGATGATGTGCATCAAGACTCTTATCAGGGTGCACCTCAGTCGGGACATGCATGTTCAGATGATGTTAACTACTGTTGTAGATGCTTTTCACTATCTGGTATAGAGTGTGCAGCCCTGATGATTCCTAGGTTGGCAGCTGATCTGTAGGAAGGCAGGTTCTGTGTTCAGAAGAGACAGGTTATGAAGCCATGAGTCACAAGGGTCAGCACGCTGGTGTTTCTGTCTCCTAGAATTGCACCAGCTAACTCTGACCTTCTTCCTCATACGTTATTGGGGGTTTTGCTGTAGTTGTGTGGATTAGGGATGTCTTTGGGAGGGTCTCAAACTGACACAAATACATAATCTGAAGTACAGAAGTAGACAGATGGATGCTATGAACCATTTTTCAATGCAGAATGCAATTGGAGTATTAGGTGTTTGCTCCACTTCCTTCCTTCCTTATAAATCTTATTATGGAGAAACTAACGTAACAGAAAGATCAGCAAAAGGAGCATTGGGCTTAAGCTGCTGGCACCATTGGGTGAAGGCTGCCAGCAAGACATCTGAAGTACAGTTGAAAACTCAGTCATGAGAGAAATGCATCTGATCTGATCCTTCTCAGGTGCATCTTTTCAATCCTGTCCCTTTCTTATATACTCCTCAAACAAAGAATAGTATAACAAAGCCATAGTGATTGGTTTGTCTTAAATGACACAGTGTTTGTCTTAAATGACAGCATGGCTAAGTTAGCATTGCTGTAGGCATGTTGTATTTAGTATTGATCACTCTGTAAATCTGGTACAGTAAGTTTGTGGGGAACTTTTTTGTTTGCATGAATAATTCATAAAACAGGCTTTTAGTGCATCTGAAACAATGTGACAGCAGATCAGGGCTTTGATTCTGCAATATTCTTTCTCATTTTAATAACTCAAAAGGCAAACATATACAGAACTTGAACCCAACCTGTAGTTTCAAAGGGAAAAGTACCAGCCTAGTATTACTTCCTCGGCCAAGCAGAAGTTGTGTTTCACCAGAAGGTTTGGAAGAGGTGTTGTTACTGTGCAGTTTATGCATTCCACTAGCTAATTAAGATTTTGGATTTCATTTTGTGAAAGGGCAGCATTGTCTCCCTTAGGTTACATATGAGAAGTCCTCATGAAGTCTGCTGACAGGAACCAGACATAAAGATGGGACAGTTCAGTTACTGCTGTTAAAAGTTGTCCATGGAGTAGCAGGAGTGAAAAACATCATCCTTCACCCCACTACTGGCTTGGGCTAGATAAGGGAGAGGGATGTATGTATGGAAGAAGGGATGTAGAAGTTACGCCCCCTTGTCTTCAGTGTTCTTTGCTGCTTGGATGATAAGAGGGCAACTTCTCCCATCCATGGTGAAGGCAAGAGTATTCCTGTTCATTTGCATCTGGTGTAGTAGAAAATGTCTCTTTTTTGTGTTCCACATCTTTTGGCAAATATGCATAGGTAGAAGCAGTGGGGTTTTCCTATAGGAGATTGAGGCACTCTGGTGCTTTTCAGCCTGCTTAAAAAGGGCTCTGCAAAATCTGTCATGTCCTCATGTGTATTGGGGATGTTTTAGCTTCCACAATGAAAGATGTTTTAATTTCCTAGGAAAATAAAGCAGTTTCAAAGATTCCTCATAGGCATATAGTTTAGTTGGTCCAGCTTGCCTTGTTTTCCTCCCTCTTGTTTCTCATAGTTCTTACTAGCCAGCTGTGAGGTGCCAGCTTATTTTCCTGTGAGAATACTGCCTCTTCAGGGTCCTGGGTTATCCACTGGCACTCCTCCTAATGTTGCTCTGTATTTAGCAATCTGAGCCAGGTACTGGCAAGAGAAACATATGCTGGGGACCAGAGAATGAGAGGAGGGGTGAGAAAGTGCATAGTAAGACATGTGTCCCAATTATGCAATAATTATTCCCAGTAACTAATTACAGTAGATTACAAGGGAAGTTCTTATGATAGCTTTAGACTAGGTGGAAGCCAGCCTGTGGAGTTCAGTTGTCCCGGATGGGGTCCCTTGAATACTTGGAGTATTGTGTGCAGTTATAGTGTCCTCAACATAAAAAAAAGGACATGGAGCTGTCGGAACAAGTCCAGGAGGCCACAAGGATGATCAGGGACTGGAGCACCTCCTGTATGAAGACAGGCTGAGAAAGTTGGGGCTGTTCAATCTGGAGAAGAGAAGGGTGCATGGAGACCTCATAGCAGCCTTCCAGTATCTGAAGGGGGCCTACAGGGATGCTGGGGAGGGACTATTCATTAGGGACTGTAGTGATAGGACAAGGGGTAATGGGTTGAAACTTAAACAGCAGAGGTTTAGACTCGATATAAGGAAGAACTTCTTTACTGTGAGGGTGCTGAGGCACTGGAATGGGTTGCCCAGGGAAGCTGTGAATGCTCCATCCCTGGCAGTGTTACAAGGCCAGGTTGGACAAAGCCTTGGGTGCCATGGTTTAGTGTGAGGTGTCCCTGCCCATGGCAGGGGGGTTGGAATTGGATGATCTTAAGGTTCTTTCCAACCCAAACTGTTCTATGATTCTAAGACCCCTTTTGGGGTTTGTGCTGTAAGAAATGATGCAAACTTGCTCTTGTTCTCGTTCTTCCCACAGACCTGCCGCTCCCACCTCCCCCCCCACCTGGAGAAGAGGCAAACTTCTCAAACTGTACTTTTCCCCCACCTCCACCCCCCTTCGAAGAGCCTTTTCCACCAGCCCCAGAAGAGGTTTTCCCTTTGCCACCACCACCACCAATGTTTGATGAAGGGCCCGTGAGCAATGTACCTGCCCCACAGGTGAGTGTGGTCACGGGAAGTGTAGTTCTCTCTCTGTGAGCTGGGACAGCTTCTCACTGTTCTCTGAACTCAGCAGCAGGAAGCTCTGAGATGTGGGAAAGCAGAAAATGCTCTCGCCCTATGGACCAGCATAGGTTAGGGTCAACAGGCCAGGCTACAGCTCTCTGCAGATGAAGGACCTGGTGCTCCTGATGGACAGCGAGTTGAGTGTGAGCCAGCAATGCACCCTTGTGGCAATAAAGGCCAACCACATATGCTGAGCTGCGGTTGTGAGAGTGTAGTCAGCACGACAAGGACAGCGATGGTTCCTCTCTCTGGTTCTAGTGAGGCTGCATCTTGGAAGACTTTCCAGTTGAGCTCCCCAGTGTAATTACTCAGAGGAATAAAGAAGTAGATGCCATCCAGTGAAGGGTCATAGCAGTCATTGGGGGTTGGAGCTCATGATGAGAGAGCTGGGTTTGTTCAGCCTGCAGAAGAGGCGGCCAAGCAGGGATCTAACTGCAGCCTGCTATACCTAACGGAGGGCTGGAGAGAAGACATATTCTTACTGGGGCGCAACAAGAGACAATGGACACAAGCTGCGGCAAGGGGAATTCCTTTTGGACAGAAGAAAAAGCTGTTCCACTCCAAGGGTGGCTTAACACTGGCACAAGTGCCTGGAGAGGCTGGGGAATCTGCATCCTTGGGGATGTTCAGAAGTTACCTGGATGAGGCTCTGAGCAACCTGATCTAGCTTATTAAATAGAGTTAGCCCTGCTGTGAGCAGGGTGTTGGACAAGAGACCTCCAGATGCCTTTTTCCCACCTAAATCTGTGAGTTTCTTTGGGCTGTCCCACTGTTTGTAGACCTTGGAGCCTGTGCCCTGTTCATCCTCACCAACTTGCTCTCCATTCAAAGCAAGGAGCAACTCTACCGTGGTCCAAAGCACAGTAATCTGCTCTTGTAAGGGGGTACACCTGGTTATCTGGCTGTTCCTGTAACGTGCTCTGCTCCCTCTTTCCTCATGGATGGTGGTGTAGGAACGTGGCAAGATGAGCAGCATTGATCTTGAGATTGAGTCACTGTCCGTAATGTTGGATGACATGGAGAAGAATGACCCCTTCAGACCCCGGGTGAGCTCTCCAGGATGTTGGAAGTGGAAGGAGTGATGACTGGTTTGCTGAACAGAGGTAGTGAAGATAATAATGTCTGGATAAACCATAGTGCAGAATGTGAAGGACCAGAAAACACAGATACTGCAGCTTGTCATGACTGCTAAAGGTGTAACAGTGTGGAAACCCTTAACATTGTGGGTCTGGGGTAGCTGCTGATACTGCTATAGACAGCATATTTTCTCTTCCACCTTGCTGACAACTGCCTGTTTCTTTCTGTTGCTTCCTTTTACAGATATCTCCAGGATCCACAGGTTCTCTGGAGAAACCATCAGCCCCCAAAGCCCATGTGGAAGTACCGTCTGCATCCAAAGATACTCCTCCTTCGTTTCCTTCCAAGTTCACTCCAAAGCCAAGTGGAACCTTATCTTTCAAACCCCCTGGGGCAGATTTGACCCCAACCCCATGGGCAGCCCCACAGCAACGCAAGGAGCCCCCAGCACCAGTCCCTCCACCACCCTCTCTCCCTTCTGCTCAGCCTACCCCTGCATTCACCCCACCTAAATCTGTTGCTGGCTCTCCTAAGTCCGGATCCAAACCAGGTGCCAGTGTTCCAATGGCTCCATCAAACTCTGCAAGATATCCTACCTCCTTTCAGACTCAGTTCACAGCCCCTTCACCTTCAGGTCCCTCCTCTCGGCCACAGCCTCCCAATTTCACCTATGCCCAACAGAGGGACAGACCCCAAGTGCAGGAGAAGCCGCGTCCAACAGAGCAACCTGCTGCTGCAAAAGACACGGTAGGGGATAGAGCCATGGGATCAGTGCTTTTGGGTGGGCATCACTGGGAGTGAAGTTGGATGATGAGGAGGGAGGGTCTGTCCCAGGCTAGAGGAGGCTGTTACCCCTCTGAAAGAGCTGTAGCTAGAGGCAGGTGTGGACAGGGATAGGGTCCTGCAAAGGGGGGAAACTTTATAGCAGGGTCTTTTGCAGCCTGACAAGAGAGTGGTTTTAAACTAAAGGAGGGGAGATTCAGAGTGTTTTTATAATGAGGGTGGCAAAACGCTAACACAGGTTGTTGCCTAGAGTTGGTGGATGCACCATCCCTGGGCACATTCAAGGCCAGGCTGGATGTGGTTCTGGACAGCCTAATATAGTTGAGGATGTTCCTGCTCATTGGAGGTGGGGTGGACTAGAGGAGCTTTGAAGGCTCCCTCCAACCCAAACTATTCTATGGTTCTGTATGTGTCCTCAGGGATTGAATGTTTCCTCTCCCTGCAGCATAGATCCACAGGCTCCAGTGCAGATCCACCTAGGGGGAATTCCTGCCTGACTATGAAGGAGGTAGAAGAGCTGGAGATGTTGACCCAGAAACTAATGAAGGATATGGAGCATCCACCCACAGTAGAGGCCGCTACTTCTGGTGCGTTCCCTCCCTTGGACAGCAGTAGGGCTGTGAGGGGTGTTTGTCTCTCCTGATCCCTTTCTTCTTCCATTGACAGAGCTCTGTGGCTTCTGTCGGAAGCCTCTGTCACGAACCCAGCCAGCTGTGAGGGCCCTGGACTGCCTCTTCCATGTGGAATGCTTCACCTGCTTCAAATGTGAGAAGCAGCTGCAGGGGCAGCAGTTCTACAACGTGGATGAGAAGCCCTTCTGCGAGGACTGCTATGCTGTGAGTTACTGGGATGAGGGAGCTGAGCTTGCTGTGCTTGCTCTGTCTCATTTTCCTTCCCTCCTTCCACCTCCCCTGTTGTGGCATAGCCTCCCAGGGGTGTTGGACAGGATTAATGTGTCTTGTTTCCTTTGGGCTCAGGGGACCTTGGAAAAGTGCAGTGTCTGCAAGCAGACCATCACAGACCGGATGCTGAAGGCCACTGGTAACTCGTACCATCCCCAGTGCTTTACCTGCGTGATGTGCCATACCCCCCTTGAAGGGGCTGCTTTTATTGTGGATCAGGCCAACCAGCCTCACTGTGTGGATGACTACCACAGGTATGGAGAGAGTCTGTGTGTGTGCTGTCTGAAAGAAGGCAGATTCCCTCACAGCTGTTTAATTCTGCTGCAGAATGGGGTTGGGTTGCCCATGCAATCAACAGACATTGAGTTAAAAATGAGTCAGCAATGTAGCTTATAGCAATTAGGTCTTTTCCCACTTAAACTTCTTTGTGATTTATTACTCCTCTGCTGCTCACAGTGCTGTGTGGTAGTTAGAAATGTTCATTGACTGTCACCACGGGGGCCATGATCCTCTCCATGTGTCTGTGTGTTGCAGGAAGTATGCTCCACGCTGTTCAGTCTGTAGTGAGCCCATCATGCCAGAGCCTGGAAAGGATGAGACAGTGCGTGTTGTGGCACTGGAGAAGAATTTCCACATGAAATGCTACAAATGTGAGGTAAGGTTGGTGGCTTCCATGCTCATCGCCAGCAGCTGGACCTCTTTGTTGTCTCTCCTGACTAAACACTAAGCTTGTTTTGAATTGAAGCAGGTTCAGAAGAAGATAAGACATTCAGTGGCCACAGGTCCATGACGAAGGATTATGCAGTCTCTAACATCTCTAATACAGTAGCTGTGTATACTGTGGGAACATGTTGGGATCACAGAAGGGGCTTGCTGTTCCCTCAAAATAGTATCTCCTATTACCACCAGCAGAGACAGAGCAGTGGGCTGTGAGCCATTATCCTGACCCACTGGGGGATTTCTTACATCTTTGAATGCATTTATCCTGCCGTTGGCCATCATTGAGCTCCCTCCCTCTTTTCTTTCCCTGTTTAGGACTGTGGGAAGCCCTTGTCCATTGAAGCAGACGAGAACGGGTGCTTTCCACTGGATGGGCATGTGCTGTGCATCAAATGCCACACCGTTCGTGCCAAAACAGCACGCTGAGGAGCTTGTAGTGGGCATTCCCTTCAGATCCCTGCACTCAATACTCTTCCCCTCCCTGCATTGTCCTATCCCTCTGCCCGAGAAGGCAGATTGCTACCAATGGAGACTATGCCAGCACAGCTCTTTACTTACGTAGGATTCACTGCTCTAGACTTCTCTCTGCACACCCACCAAGCAGGGACCTCTCCTGTTGCCACATCCTGGCCACCATGTATTCCAGGCTGGGGCTGTGATGGTGAGTGCACAGCCTCTGTTCCCTCAAGACTGGAGGAGAAAGACCAGACCTCCACCACTGCCTCGTGGAAGTGACAAGAATGACCTGATGGCAGGTGCTGGGAGGGGCTGAGCATCATTCTGTGCCATGGAGCCAAGAGTGGCCATTTGACCTTAGAAGGTGGAAGCCTCTATCTCGGTACCGCTTCTGTCTTCATTTGGTTTTCCCTCTTGTTCTTCCTTTCATGATGAGGAAGTCTTGCCCTACCCCATCCTGCTCTCCTGGGTTAGGGTGTGAAGGCAGAACACACTGGGAATCCCTGTTACTGTTGCTGTGAAAAGCTAACCTAGCATAGCTTTTCTGTCTCTAATGGATTTTACTGGCTGTCTCGTTACTTTTGATTTCTCCCTTAGCCAGATTAAACTGGCAGCGTTTGGAATCCTGCTCTATTCCCGAGTTTGGAAAGTTGTTTTCCAGTCTTTCTCCCTCCCCAGAATGAGTCACTTCCCAGTGTGTTTACTGGGCAGGCAGGCTGGACACCAGAGTAGCAAAGCGGTCCAAAGAAAGCATGTTTACAAATACAGACCGTCCATAAGGACGGGAAGCACATGGTGGGGAGGTGTCTCAGTGTGTGGAAGAGGATTCAGCAGACTAAGGAATGTCTCCCTGTTCCAGTAGGAATTCTTTCCCTGCTGTCAGTGAAAGCTGTGGTGTAATAGCAATGTACTGTCTGGCTCTAAGTGTTACTGCACTGAGCCCCATTTCCTGGACTAGAACCTCTGAAACCGAACAAAGCTTTTGAATAGCTACACTGTGCCAACCACTGTTTGCGTTCAATAAAATGTAGGGTTTTTTCCATCATTGTGTCTGCTGTATTTGTTCAACAACCCATGAGAATTGCTGTCTTAGGCAGTAGAGAATGCACGGTTGCTGTTCCACTGAGCCTCCAGAGGTGAGTAGCCTGAAAATGGCTTATCTCTCTGCACCAGTTGGTCTCCTTTTCAGACTGTTGTTTCCTGCTTCCCTCTGCCTGAAGAGTAGCTCTCCTTTAAAGCAGTGGAAGACTACTTTTCTGTGTAGCAAGGTTGTGGTCTGCTTGATGTGTCACTAGGAGGTGAGTTATTCCAGTCCACTTGCATCAGACTGGAATAAAGCAGCCAGTTTGCTTGCCTTGCCTTAACTATTGCTACTCAAAGTGTTTGTGCTTGTTCATGGTTTTAAGCATGATACTGTCTTGGTCACTGCAGGTGAAACTCCTCTTTGTGGTAAGCAGCAATGTTTTTGCACTTCAAAGACGTGAAACCTGTTCTTGTTCTCTTGCCAGTTTTGGGGGAAATCTTTAATGACTCCTTGCAAATTGATCCAGTAAATGCTTTGAGGTTTCCTATAGGATGAGCAAAGAACAAACAAGTTGTGTGTTTGCTTTCTGTTTCTTACCTGAGTTCTTGCTGACATTGTCTTGAGTGGTTGTTTCTAGATGATGTGATTAAACTGAGCTCTAACCCAGTTCCTCCTAGAGCTATCAGAGGACTGTAGCCCAGGTATCTGGGTATGAACCTGTCCAACAGAGTTAACTGGAAGGGTTCTCTGGATCACTTTGCAGATTAAGGGGAGGTTAGTCCCTCTGGGGGGCATGGAATGCAGGGGAACAGCATTTAGTGTCTGTACAACTCCTGTTATGGGATGTGTAGGGCCAGGATCCAAGGCAGGAAAAGGGGGAGTGGCCAGTTGAGGAAGCAGCAGAGAAAAACAGGGAAAAGGACCCAAAAGGGCTGGCTGCACATATGCAGTGCAGTTGTCTGGCTATGCCGTGTTTGTGCTGTGTTACTAAACCTCTTTCTTTCCCCTGTGTGAAGGGACTCTGTTGAGTGCATGTGGAGATCTCAGTGCCAGCAACTGGAAATACCTGAGTGCGTGCATGCTGTGTGGGTGTGTATATCCATGTGTAATCAGCAAAAAGCAAGTCAGAGTAGCTGGTGAGTGAGTGAGTAGGGTAAGAAACTTGAGATCTCTGATTTGTTGGCATGGCTGCGAGCCTGGTGAGATGCTGGAGAGACCGGTCTGAGCACCAGCTGCTTGAGGTCCCAGCAGGTCCAAGCCAGCTACTCTCAGGTCTGGAGGTCAGCTACTGGTAAGCCTGCACCAGCTACCAGAGAACAGTTTGCATCTGTTTGTGTGTGTGCACATGAGTGGTCTGAGTGCCTTCCACTGGAGTGGAGCTGCAGGCCTGGAGGACTTGTATGTCCTAGTGCCAGCAACTGTGAGGAGACCAGTTCAGGCTGCAGAATGAGGAGCCAGCTCCTGGATAGGCACTAGAGGGATCCATAGTGTAAGTATGTATGTATGTATTTCCTGCTAACAGGTTCATCCTGATCAGCCAGAGAAGGGAATAGGATCAGGCTGTTGGTGCTGTGCTTCCATGACTGCTGTGCTTTCTGCCTCAGGCCAGTCAGGGACGGGTGTATGCATATATATACATGCACATATTATATACATGGATATTTTGTGTGTATGAGTGCCTATTGAGAATACATTCTCAGGCTTGCTGCTGTCTGTACCTGAGGACATGGACCTGAGCAGCCTCCTCTCTATGAGGCCAGCTGATTCAGCAGCTCCTAATGGTAGAAGCTGGAAGGGACCTCCCTGCTCAGAGCAGGCTGTTTGGGAATGTATCCCATCAGTTTTTTAATACCTCCAAGGACAACTCCACCACCTCCCTGGATAACCTGTTCCTGTGTTCAACAGCTCTCACAGTAAGTTCTTTGGATTCTTTTTACCTTCAAATGGGCTCTATTTTGATGTGTTTCCACTGCTGCCCCTTTCACTGGATAACACTGGGTGGACTCCAGCTCCCTCTTCTTCACTCCCTCCCATCAGGTGTTTCTATACAGTTATATGAGCCACCTAAACTTTCTCATCTCATGGTTGAACATTCCCAGCTTTCTCAGCCTTGCCTCATGTGTCACATGCTCTAATCCCTCCAAAATTATAGTGGCCTTTCACTGGGCTTGCTCCAGTAAGTCCATGTCCTTTATACTGGGGAACCCAGACTTGGACAAAACACTCTGGATGTCTTGACCAATCTTGAATAGTGGTTAAAAATTGCCTCCCTCCAGCTACTGCATTTGCTAATGCAGCCCAGATACTGTTTGCCTCCTTGGCTACAAGGCCATTATTACTGGTTCAGATGTAACTTGCTGTTCACTATGACCTGCAAGTCCTGTGTTGCAGAGTTGCTTTCTAGCCAGTCAGTCTCCACCATGTACTGGCGTGCATGGAGCTATTCCTTCCCAGTTGCAGGGCTCTGCATTTCCCATTGTTCAGCTTTGTGAGTAATCTCTCTTCCCATTTCTCCCATCTATTAAGGTCCCTCTGAATGGCAGCACATGCATCTGTCTATCAACCACTCCATTTTCTATCAATCATCTGCATGGATAGGCTAACATATATGCATGACACAGATTGATCATCTTGTGTCAGCCTCATCGGGGCTTATCTTCTAGCCTGGATATCTGCATGTAGCAACTTTATTCATTATCTGTACTTCATGTTAAAAACATCTGTTACTAGGACTGAACTTACAAGATTAACAGTAGGAGCTTATCTTGTCAGCTGTATCTCTTACTGTAGTTGCAGTGACTTGAGTAGCTAAAGTATGTGTATACTATGGTTTCATGTGCATACTCTGCTGCTATGTTGAATAGAAACTATCCTTCTTGCTTGAAGCTGCAGTTCTGTAGATCTCTGCTTTTTAATTCTTCTGTCATTTCTGGTTAAGCAAGACCTTCCCAGGAGCAGGACTTCTAATTTATAGCCTTAAGAATTTGGAGCATTGTACAGTTATGGAAACACTGATTAACTATCTGCAGCAGTAGCAGCTGAATGGCTAGCACTCACCTTCACCAACTTAGACTTAGCTCAAGCACTGAAATCTAAGTCTTGAGATGACTACTCTCCCTGTGTAGGAGAAAGCTGTAGGAACATCAGTGAGAGATTCTCCTGCCCCCCTGCCCAGACAGTCTGTTCTGCAGGAGAATGAAGTACTATTCACTTGTATTTCATCAAACAGCAGTAGCTTCTAATACTTCTCATGGTTTCAGAGTAAACACAGGAGATGTAAAGAGATGGACATGGCTAATGGATGGATACAGCTGTAACTGAATTTAGCTGGTATGGATCCTTCAGTCCTAATGCAACTGCTTTGCCACATTGAACCTGCAGTTAAATGGACAAAGACCATTGGCTCAAACACCTGAACGTGGATGTAAGGACCCTGCTATAACATTCAATATATGCCAAAGTAAAGGTTCCAGTCGTGTCTGAAATAAGCCAAAGAACTCCAGCACACCCTGCTCTGCCACAGGTTTATTTACAAAATAATATTTACAGTCTATAAGTGTCTTGAGCTCTGATAAATAATAACATTTCCTCCACAGAGAAGGAATAAGACAGACCACCTACACATCTTTCTGTTACAGATACCCTACCCAGCCAAACAAGTCCATTCCCTTTTAAAAAGGGGAAGAGAAGAATGGGTACCTGGAGGATTTTATGTCTGTGGCACAAGTATTAAGCAGGTCAAGGAGATAGATTGAAATCTCCCTCCTGAAGTGTGCATGTGCAAAACAGCAACATGCTGAGGTTATGTGATCACACAAGTGTTAGAGCTGCTACTCCCAGCTTCTTAAAAGAAAGAAGTACACCAGGAGTTGGTGTTTAAGGCAAGAACAGTTGAATTAAAAAGATACAACCCTTACCAGCAGCCTTATGAAAGACTGGTTTCTCCCTGGTGTAAAATAAGGAAGAGAGAAGACTGCTGAAGTGAGAAGGGATGTATGCCAGGGAGTGAATAGGCCCAGTCTCTAAATGTCTGGGTCCTCGTGCATGTTTCCTGAATGTCCCAGTCCATCTGAACCCTCATTTCCAATCTTAAAACATTATCCACCCTTCCCTCACAACCTGCTTTGTATGTATCATTGTTTCCATGTGATACACCAAGAGCATGAAACTCCAGTATGTGGACTACGGGGATTTCTTAGTGCTGCACAGAATGGACCACATAAGACAGGGCTGAGGACAGTTTCTAAGACCAGTGCTCTGAAACATACTGATGGCTGCTGTAGAGCTGAAGCGAGTGGAACAGAAATGAGAGAAGGTGGTGTTGCCTCATGAGCTTTTTCAGTTCTGGTTGTTTTGCTTTGCTTGTCCCAGTCACTCATTTGGAAGCAATTACCATAGGAATGATTCCAAGTGATATCTGGTAAGAATGGGCATTTAGCAAGCTTAAGAGAGCAATGACTGATCACTCCTTAAAGCCTTGGATGCTACACAGGATCCTCTTCTGGTGGCCTGGAAGTGACACTCCCATCTGTTTCAAGTCCCTGAAGGAAATGGGAAAAGAGAAGAAAAATGTATTGCTGTTCTTGTTTCTTTGGGACTGGCATGGGGGTAAGGGCAGAAACAATTACCAAGCATTAGCTCATAAAGCTTCCTTTCTCTCAGCACCTTCTACTACACTTACCTTTTCTCTAGAGGGAAGAAACTTCAAGATGTTCCTGCCTTTCAGTGGTCTGCCCAACCAGTCAACTGTTTTCTCCCACCTTGTGAGTAGGCATTTGTTCCCACTAAACCAGGACTGTGTCTATGTCAGTTTGTGATATAGGCCATGTCTCAACCCTTCAGCAGGTCTGTGCCTGCACATTTGTTTTATGTAACTCCCCTGGGCAGACCTGGCTCTGCATCCCCAACCCTACAACAGAACACAGCTGTGCTGGTAAAGCATCTGGTGTGAGTCCTTCTAAGGAGCCCAGAAGGACTTTGCTCTATGCTAGAACAGTGTCTGGGTGATGGGGTTGGGCTATCACTAGCCCACCTGGACTGCAAGGCAAAACAATGATCTTATAAAGTCTTAGAAAGGTGGGGATGTGGTCAAGTTGGGGAACTGTCTGCCATCTATTGTTTTCCCTTGCTGCCTGAGTCTGATGTGAGTTCAGATGAGCTCAGACCCCTAGAAAGTCTTCTGCATGGACAATTTGGGAATTACTCTTACAGTTTGGGCTGATCCCAATTCTCTGGACCAATTTTTTTCCTTTTGTGGCAAAAGGCCAGTCCACTTCCATTTACCTATATAGAGAAGGAGGGAAAGAAGCCTTCCAACTAAATATGAGTGCCTGTTCAGCTAGCACAGGGACAGACACAGCTATTTGTATCATAGCCTCAGATGCCCTGTGGAACTTAGCCTGGCCTTACTCAGCAGTGAGCTCCAGAATGGACTCCATGGTGTCCAAGCCAGCAGTGCGGAAGTTGGAGATGTAGCGCTTCATACGAATGGATTCCAGCCACTCAGGGATGGATCGATAGGGAATCCCATCAGACCCACTGCAGCTGGGGAGCCGGAGTGTTACCCTAAAGACAGAAACAATCTTCATTAGTCCAGCAACATCCTCAAATAGCCAGTACTAGCTAGGAGAGAGTAGCTAGAGGGCAAGTGCCCTCTGTGAGGGCTAGGCAAACCTATCTGCTTTCTGCAACAGTGAGATCAGATGGCCCAGGCTTCTATCACCGTGACACAGGTGACTACTATCTTATGCACACAGAGCATTCAAGGTGTCTCTTGCCAACCTGCATTGCAAGCACTACCTCTCCTCCTAATGGATATAGTTAACCTCTCCTTCTCCAGTGGTAGCCTGCTTACCTGGGATCAAAGTCTGCAACAGGCCGGAGGAGCTGAGGACTTGAGATGAAATGTTGCAGCTGTGCCCGGATTTCCTGAAAATGAGGTCTCCTCATCCTGTTGTGTGACCAGCAGCTCTTCATGAGCTCGTAGAGGATAGATGGGCAGTCCACAGGTGGGGGGAGCCGATACCCATCCTCTAAGCTTTTCATCACCTGCACAGAAGACAGAGAAGATCTGTCCCAGAGCAGAGAGTGTGAAAGAAGAGCCAGAGGCCTCTTTGAGGCTGGGAGCAGGCAGTTTTGCATAGAGTACAGTCAGGTAGGAGTTGAACCAGATTACATGTGTATGAAGACGGTTTGGGCAGCACAGCAAAGGATCAGGACATCTAAGGGATGTCAGAAGTTGAATACTTTCAATCCTTTACTAGCTTAGCTCCCATTTGCCATCCACAGCATGTGTTCACAAGAAGTGAGCACCAAATGATCACAGCACAGGCCCAGTGAGAAAAGAGGAACCAGATTTTGAGGAGTAATTTTAACAGCATGTGCTGAACCTAGAATGAGACAAGACATAATATTCCAGAGCCAGAGGAAGGAGAGAAATGAACCAGCAGAGAACATCTCCAGCCCAAAAGGCCCATGGCTCATTTAACTTTATTTTGGCTCATTGCTGTTGACACCTGAACATGGTTCAGAGGTGCAGACACCATCCTTGACTTGGCTGCACTGATTTTTAGCAGGGAGGGAGACATAGTAGTTCTGTGCTCAAAAGAATATCAAGACTGCAGGCTGAGGGAGATCTACAGAAGTTGGGCCTATATGCCTTGTTTATTCCTTTTAATCAGTGCTTGTGCTCAGTGTGTGTTACCTCTTGATTGCTCATGTTCCCATACGGCTTGTCACCAAATGACAGCACCTCCCACATCACAATTCCAAAGCTCCAGACGTCACTAGCTGAGGTGAAAATCCGATGAGCAATAGCCTCTGGAGCTGTCCATCGGATGGGAATCTTACCACCCTGTGAAAAAGCAGAGACATAGTGTATCCAGCATGTATGCTTGAGGTGTATTTCTCCAGTGTTTTCATACAAAGTGGTTCAAAGCCTGTGCCCACCTCATTTGCAGCGACATGTATCCATCCCTTGGGAAATTTCCAAACAGGAAAGAAACATTCTTGGAAAGTTTATAAGTTTAAGCTCCGTTTGAATGCTACACAAAATCACTGCTATGAGAGTGAGAGCCTGACACCGGCCACAGCTCTACCTTGAATGACACCAGCCATTAGAAACACTGGAACTGTTACTGAAAGAAACCTGTAGATGTCACTGCTCCAAACCCCTGAAACTACAGCTCATTCACAAGACTGAGAGCCTGGGTTTGCATTACCTTGGTTTCATAGGTTCCCTCTGCATCGTTCTCTAATATTCTGGAGAGACCAAAGTCAGACACCTTGCACTGAAGACTGCGTGTCACCAGGATGTTGCGAGCAGCCAGATCCCGATGCACATAGTTGTGTTCAGAAAGGTAGGTCATCCCTGAGGCTATTCCCTGCAGCATGCTCACAAGCTGCACAGGGCTGAATTTCTCCTCATTCTCCTGCATGGGAGGAAAAGAAAGTCACTGGTCAAGGGACATAATCTGCTTGATTTCTAGTTGCTAGCCTTATCAACTTGCAGAAGTGGGTATTGCGGAACAAGCAAACAGACTGTAGCCCAAAGGACCCAACAAGTTCTCACTAAAGGACTCTCCAGAGTCATCATTGGGCACCTGCACTTCAACCACCAGACCAGTACTCTGGACACCTGAATGGCATCAAGCTAAGACTGGTAATGCTAGTGAGCAGAAAGTAAGTGGATGTTTGGATCTTAATTCTAGTCTTGTTTTAAGGTGCAGGTCAAGTGCAAGTTCCAGCAGTACACACAAGCCTATTACAGATTGGAGTTCTCACCCGGAGGAAGGTATCCAGTGCTCCATTCTCCATATACTCAGTGATGATCATCATTGGCCTCCCTTGAGGAAGACAAGAAGGTATGAGCTTTTTTACAATTCTTCTACTACCTTTCAATGCTTTCCACGTTGCCCCAGCACAGACAACCACATCCAACCCCAACCAGCATCTCTGCTCAACTGGCACAGCTGGCTGACCCCTCCTTAGATGTCTCCTAAAGATCTTGAATTCCTCTTTGTGTCACACATAGAACCTTACAGCAACACAAACCCCAACTTCCCATCAACTCACCAACCCCAGAAGACCTCTCCTGACACTGCCTCATGACTCTGTTGGAAATCAATACCTCTCCTCCCTCCCTCATTCTCTACCAGAGACAATTCCTGTCCTATCCCAGCACAGCCTCTCTGACAGCACCCTAATAGAGGCCCAAGAAATGTGCCACTTTGTGCTCTCATAGCAGAACTCTCCCACACACACTCTTACTTTTGGTGACAACTCCTTCCAGATGCACAATGTTTGGGTGATTGAACTGCCCCATGATTGTTGCTTCACGCAGGAAGTTCCACCACTGTGAGTCTGAATATGTCGACTTCAGGGTCTTGATGGCAACCACGATACGTTCTTTCCCTGGGAGCCGCAGGGATCCACGATAGACCTCCCCAAACTCCCCTGAGGACAACCAGAGGCAAAAGGTTACAGATGGAACTTGGGAATAGGCAGCAAAATAACAGTGTGGAAGAACTGAAAGATGGTGAGGGTGACAAGTAACTCACCTTCTCCAATGACATTCTCCATAGTGACACAAGAGATGTCCAGCTCCTTAGTGAATTCCAGCACCCCTCTGCTAGGGTCATCATATGGTTGCAGGTCTACATAGGGCTTCAACCAGACCTTCTCTATGGTAAAGGAAAACAAAAGAGCAAATTAACCTGTCAACTCTTTGGACAAGCTTTGTAGGGCAAAGCTACAGAAGCAGAGGTGAACCTGTGGGATTCTGACAATGGCAGTAAGTAAATCTACAAATCTACATACACTGAAGGCTACAGCTGTTATGGGAAGAGGAAAATTACATCAGAAAATCCGTGCCTGTGTCTGCTTTGAAACTACTGTTTCTTTTCATGCCTTCCAACCTATTCCAGGCTTCTCCACAGTTCTGCCACCCCTAGAAGCTCACCTCTGTCAAAGCCTGATGTATTGTAATCTGGCCGTGCTTGTCTCCGACGAGTCTGCCTGGAACATAAGAAGCAGCCATGAAAGTAAAATGATCAGTAAATAGCGAAGAGAAAAGCAAGACTTACAGGCTGTCTTCCCTAAGATTGGTCAAGGACAGAGTTCAGGGCAATGCAGACCAAAGTGGAACCAGACACTGCACCTCCAGCTCACATAGCTCAGCTGCTCCTACATCTATACCTTTTTCAATACCCAAAATCAACACTTACTTTCGACGAAAGATGAGAAGTCCCAGAAGCAGCCCAATAAACAGTAGAACTCCAAAGACAATAGAGACTATGACTCCACCAGACAGAGCTCCTGTGTCTGCAGAAACAAAAAGAAAAGACATATCATGTAAAAGGACAGGAACTATTTGCCTGGAAAGTAGCAACCAGCTGCTTCCAGCCAATGGTATTAGGCAAGCTACGGCCATTTGTCTTCCAGGCAGCAGAGCCACCACATTTGAGTCCTGTCATACTGCTCTTGATATGCATGGAGTACCTCCTGGTAGGTATCTGGTTGACTCTTATATACAGCCTTCTTTTAGTTGAGTAATTTACCCCTATGCCTGATTTTCTCATAGATTTCATGACACTTTCAGAAACAACAGCTATTCCTTCCTTCCCACTCCTCTCCTACTGCTCTTTCTGATCAGACCCTTCTTCCTGCCCAGTAACTGATCTAGACTATGGCACAGCAAAGATGTGATTTTCCCCAGCATCTATCCTGACTCTTTTCTTGTTTATGAAACTAATTTCATTCTTTGTTTCCATTAATATCTGATGTTGATCCTTTGCTTACATAACTTGACAGAAGCTACTGCCTGCTGAGGACTTTTAAAACAAGTAAGTACCAACTTACGAACTTGCAGTCTAACATCATATTCATGCTTTCTCAAAACTAACCCTCAGGTGGTTTCATTTTGTGAGTGGACAGCATTAGATAGCATTCACATAATCACAGGTTATCTTCTTTCATTTAGACTCTCAAGCTAAAGGCAGCCATTTCCATATAGTATACTTAATACAGCAGAAGAAATGCTAAATGACCTCTGGTGGTGAAGTATGTATTTTTAAACCTTATTTCCCATAAATTCAAACAATTAAAAACTATTTTAACAACTTAAAATATAATCAGGGAAAGTGTTTAGATCCATATGCAATGAGAATCTACATTTTGTAACTTTTTCCTAAAGACAAAGCAAATTCCTACAGAAAAGGTTTCAGTAAGTGAGCAGATTTTAAAGCAAGGAACAGCTTGTGTGACACAGACAACTGTGTCTGGAAGTGTTTCCTAACACCCAGCCCCAGTGGTCAGCATCCATAAAGCCTACTTAACAGTTGGGTTTCTTTCTCAATTTGATGCTGACTCATCTGACTAAAGCTATTAAAAATCACCAGCTTAGTTAAGCAGAACCCTACAGGCAGAGGCAGTGTTCTTTTCTGTTCAACTAAAAAAGAGTTGGAAGGTGAAATAATGTAATTTATTAATAAAATGGGCAAGTTTTTAGGTACACAGCACTTCTGCAGGAAACTAAGGAACTTAGATTAAACAAAAAGAAAAGTTTCTCCCTGCAAATTGTGTTCCACTAAATCCCTGTACCATTCAGGCTAAACAATTCTTCTAGTATTATCAAAAAAGATCTGCCATGAAATGAAGAGTTACATTCAGGGTCAGGACTACATAGAGTGGAAATGATAAAGAAGGAATAAAAACAGTGGTGAGGTCCTTTGAGTTCCCCTTTTCACTACTTTCACACAAAAGGAGGTATATGGTAATCGTTTTGCTAACGTGCAAACTTAGAAACATTAGCCAGAATCAGAATGTCTTTCAGGGACAGATGAAGAACTGGTTAAGTAATTTTCCAGTACAACACATAAACCTGAGACTGATCAGTTCTTAACAGCGAAGTACAACTGGATTCTGTGTGACAGCAAGAAAACAGGATAGAAGTCTCCTTCTTCTACATTCTTACAAACCAACAGGCTTAGCCCTGGTGACAAGGAGCTCAGGAGCATGCTGTCTGTGTCTTACAGCTACCAGAACACAAACAGACATCCATGTACCATATGAATATACAATCTGATGGAGAACTGAGTTTCTCCCATATGAAACACCAGTGGCTGTCCTTTACCTGGTGGAAGGGTGCGGAATTCCTGCTCTGGGGAGTAGGGCCCAGGCCCAAGGGGTGTGATGGATCTCACGCGCAGCAGGTAAGCTGTGTCTGGCTGCAGGTCTCTCAGAGTGACATTTGGCTCTAGAAGGTGCTTCACTGTGTAACGTGCCTCTTCTCCCTGCAGAAATCAACCAGGGTAAAGTAACAAGTACCTGTTGGACAAAGAGGACACTTCCACCTTGGGGTGGAAGGAGGAAGAACCAATAAGGCAGCCCTCACCTTCTCAAAGAACATGACCTCATACTCCACTGAGGTCCGGCTGCGCTGCCGTGGAGCAAGCCAGGACACAGAAAGACTACTGTCATCCCTCTGTGTCAGGATGAACTGGGATACTGTCACTGGAGCTGCAGGGGACAGAACAGAGAACATCAGGAAGAAATACAAAGGTAATGCAAACTAGGCTCTCTCTCCACCATAAGCTCTCTCTTTCCTTCTCTGATCATACCATGCAGCTGGAACTGACTCTCCTTGGCACTCCCACTCCCTCATCCTTCTTTTCTGTGGTGAAAGGGAAATGAGGTCTTTGGTTGTAATGAGTTGTTTTCCATTAATAGTACACTTCTATCCCAACACTGGAAGCACAGCTTTGGCCCTCAAAACAAAATCAGCGTTCCAAGAAATTACATTTAATGCAGCCCTGCACAGAAAGTGTTCAATTTAAAATAAAGATGTTAGGATATTATGTTCTTACAGCAGCAGCAACACGCTTATCCTGTGTGATTTATGAATGCAGCTCAGTTTCATGAGGGTACAGTGAAATTCAATGCTCAAAATCTTTCAGCTGACTGCAAATGCATGCTGGTCGTGAATGAGAAGATAATCCTCAACAGTCAACTGAAGATCCAGCTGGGTTCTCTCCTTGTCCTTCATCATCACCAGGTAATAACGAGGTGAGCCAAAAGTACCTCTACTTTTGTTGTGCTGCCCCCACATAGTGTCAGGAAGAAAAGTCCTATTTTGTCACCAAATCAGAACCTGGGGGAAGTACCAAGGGCTTTTTTGAGCACTGGGATGTCCCTTTTCTAAAATCACCTTTCACAGCACTCTGGAAATTATTCACAGGACAGCCAAAGTTGCCAGCTTGAAGCTAGACTACATAAATGTGTCATAACCTGCATGGTTTTAGCATCCTCACTTCTCCATGCTTCAAAGCTCTTATCTTTTCAGGGTTACTGCTGTGTTTGGTTAGACTTTTTGCAGTATCTGGGTCATGGAAGTATTTCATGCCACAGTCCCTGTTCTTCCTGTCACACAGGTTACAATACTTAGGCTGGACTATGCTAGTGTATGACAAGGAGGGCTTCATCCTTCTCACCTCTCTGAAGTTCTTGGTGGATTCATAGCCCTTGGTGGGCAATGATTACCGCTGTTTTGACTTGCAAGGGATATGACTGATGGACTTTACATGCCAGAGGCAGAGGTACCTTAGAGTCCTTATGATACCATACCGACACATGTGGCAGACAGAAGGAGAAGGTGGAGAAACATTAAACATTCACAGAGATTCCTCTTCCTTTTCCTATTGTCAGGAAGAACTCTCTGCTTCTGCTAACCTGCATGTCCAACTGCGACCCAGACAGCTGGAGCAGTTCTCTGTGGAGCAGGTCCCATTCCTGAGACACCATTATGGGCTTCCACAGCAAATGTGTAGTTGGTGTAAGCTTCCAGGCCGTCCACATCCACAGCAGGTTTAGTGAGACCAGAAGCACTGGGGGAGAACACCACCCCAGCCTCACATGGCTCACATGAGAGGAAATGGCACCGCTGACAGAAGACTGTGTAAGTCAGGTCCTTTCGCCCACCATGGTCACTGGGTGGCTGCCACCACAGACTCAGTTGTGTGCCAATAAGGGAGAAGCTGACATTGCGGGGAGCTGAGGGGGGGCCTACAAGAAGCAAGAAAGACAGTATTAGATCCAGTTGTTAATACTGAAACTACTGTGGCAGTTTCCCATCTGCTGATGCATTTGGAATGGAGCCCTCTGTCCCCCCAGTCTCTCCCTCTCTGACGTCTCACCTCCATTTCCCAATGGTTTGTTTTCTCCCATCTCCTTGTTCATAGAATCACAGAATGATTTGGGTTGGAAGGGACCTTTAAAGGTCATTTAGTCCAACTCCCCTGCCATGGGCAGGGACATCTTCCACTAGATCAGCTTGCTGAAAGCCCCATCCAACATTTACAAACACAGGGTATCCACAGCAACCTGCTCCAGTGTCTCATCACCTGCACTGTAAAAAGTATCTTCTATATGTCCCATCTAAATCTTTTTCCCTTTAAAACCATCGCCTCTTGTCCCATCACTACAAACCCTGGTAAAAAGTCTTTCTTTGCCTTCCTTATAAACCCCCTTTAAGTACTGAAAGGCTGCAATAAGATCTCCCTGAAGCCTTCTTCTCCAGGCTTGAACAAACCCAGTTCTCTCAGCCTTCTTTCATGAGGAGAGGTGTTCCACTCTCTGACCATTTTTGTGCCCCTCTTATGGACTCACTTTACCAGGTCCATATCTCTTTTGTACTATGGACACCAGAGCTGGATGTAGTATTCCAGGTGGGATGTCATGAGAGCAGAGGGTGAGAATCATCTCCCTTGACCTGCTGGCCATGCATTTCTTTATACAGCCCAGGTTACAACTGGCTTTCTGGATGCAAGTGCACATGGCCAGCTCATGTCCAATTTTTCCCACCAGTATCCCTATGCTCTTATCTGTGTGGCTGCTTTCAATAATTTCATCCCCCAGTCTGCATAGATACAGAGATATAGAGACATAGAGATATATAGATATACAGATACACAGATATACAGATATAGCCATAGATACATTATAGATAATGTTCTTTCTATCTGTGACTCACGGGTGCAGGCAACGTTCTGGCCCTCTGAAGGTGCTCGGTAGAAGCCTGCATTGCAGGAACAAGATGTAGCCCCTGCCTCATCGGACAAGCTATTGGGGGGGCACTTCAGGCAGTGTTTAGCCTCCAGGGAGTGACGGTAGAATCCTCGCTGGCAGGCTGTGAAGAGAAACAAGTAATGGTAAGTTCAACAATAAACCAAGATCAACAGGAAACCACCTGCAGGGTTTGTTCAGTGTCTTGCACACTTTTATCTGCTTGGTTTTTTGTCTGTTTTCTTAGCTCACAGAAATAGGTGCATTGGAATGGACACCTGGAGGTCACCTTAGCCCGATCAGAGCAGAGGGGAGATGCAAACTCAGGGTAGGAGCAGTGTTATAATAGGACTTGGAGACTGAAGAAGGGAGATGTCATTCATCACAGATGCTGTATGAAAATAGAAGCTGGTTGATCACTGAGACTTCTTTCAATATGAACCCAGACTGGTCCCAACATTGCCCTTCAAGCCTTCCACACCATAAATAAGATGCTCCAAGTCCTTGTACTCCTCAACGTCCTCTGTTTGCTGGCATCACACAGGTACCCAGGAAAGAGGGAGCACAAGGAGGGACCCGCACAGGTGACATGTATGCACAGGAGGTAACCGTCTGGAGCAGGTCACACCACCTGAGGCTGTGTCTGCATCACTAAACCGAAGCAGGCAGGAGGTGCAGGCAGCACCGTTGGACCCGGCTCCAAGCACGACCGACCCGGCAGCACGGCGGCAGGCTCCGGGAGCAATGCGAGGCACAGGAGCACCGACCACGGCCAACAGCAGGCAGCCATCCACCCTTGGCCACAACCAGCCCAGGTCAGCCTCGAACCGGCGTCCTCGGAGCCGCCCGACCGCAGGAGGGTAAGCGGGGAAGCGGGGCGCACGCAGCCGCAGTTCCAGCAGCGGCCGGCAGGGGGCGGCACAGCACAGGGGAGGCGGCAGCGCCCGCCGGGCCCGGCCTGGTCCCGCCCCGGAGGCGGTGCGGAGCCTCCCCCGGAGCACCCGGTGGGCCCGGGGGTGGGAGCCGCAACCGGCAGCGGGGGCTGTGGGGTGCGGCTGACATCGGTGCCAGCTTCTCTTCCCTGGAGGCCTTGGGCTGCCCTGGGAGCGCAGCCGGCAGCCCCTCGGCCCCCGGTTTAACCGGCCCTTGGGCACCCGCTCTAGACCCGCTGGGGAAAACAGGCCTGGGAAAGGGCCTGCTCGGCACGGCTCAGGCGTCAGAGGGCAGAGAGGGATGGGATCATCCCTTTGCTCCTTGTTTGTGCCCAGGCTCATCGGGACACTGCCAGCAGGCACCAGACTGAGCTGCCATGGAGCCTGCTTCACCTGCCACCTGCAGAGCCCATCAGGGAGCCACAGCTTCATGGTAAATAGGTACATTACATACTTGAGGAAGTTAATGACAGAGCTCAGGGGTTATCAGTAGCAAAGGCTGCAACACTGAAATAGTGAGATGTAATGCAGGCAAGCACAGTTGTTCTGGGATCATGGGGTGGCTGAGCCATTATGTACCCAGCAGAGCTTTATATGGCTGGGAATTCAGGGAGAGGTTGAGTGAACTGGTAAGAACCTCAGCCTTTGACAGCTTTCTGTTGCCTCCTGTCCTCTAACATAGGTCAGGTTCCTTTCCCTACTGAGGCAAAGGTTCAGCTTTCCTGGTGTTCCTACTTAAGGCAAACCTCAGAACCAGAAGACACTGCCAGGAGGTCTCCTCCATCCTATCCCCCTTTACAAGTTTGAAGAAGTCCTTCTGATAACCAAGTAGAATCTGTGACCTCAGACTTCATCCTGACCTGGGCTGCTCCCAGTCCTTTGCACAATGCCTGATCCTTTCTGCCCCAGGACAAAGTAGAAGCTGTGACCTCAGTCTTTATCCTGACCTGAATTGTTCCCAGTCCCTTACACAATGACTGGTCTTTTCCACTGGGGATGGGGACCCACAGGCAACCTCCATTCACCCTCTCCTTTGGTCCTCCAATAAGACACTACTTTGGACATGAACTAACCTCTCCTTACCCTGTTAACTTCTCCCCTCTTCCCTTCCTCTCCTGGGAGACCTCCCTAGTCCTACAAAAGACACTCCTGGCTGCAGCTGTACTTGGGCGGAGTGGGATGAAAGCACAGATGTAGAGTGAACCTGTGCTGTGATAGCAGTCAGGGCTTGTCTGGGCATGACAGCTTCCCTGCCCCTTCCCAGGGGAGTGCTCTCAGAAGGGCGGGGATTGCTCTGTAGCACCCAAGTGGAAAAAACTGGCTGGGCTGTGCAAGGCGAGGGGATTGCTGCAGGAGGGCAGGATCTTGTGCTTCAACCTTCACCAGCTTCCCAAGCGAAACAAGCAGCTGGCAGCAGGGATTCATGGAAGCACCGGAGCCTTGGAGGGGAGCAAAGGCAGAACAAAGCAGAGAAACAGAGAAACATTCGGTTTTCCTTATGCCTGAGCCTTGTGCCCTATAGCTCTGACAACAACAGCAGATGTGCTTTTACCTCCCAGTCTGTAGGAATACATATCCCCCCAAAACCACACATACCCTCTTATTCTGACAAACACACAAAGTTGCTCTTTAGCAGTGAATTTTGTGCCCTTTCTGGCAATGGGATAGCCCTGCACTGCTTGCTCCCAACAACCCTGGCTTGCTCTGTGGCTCCGGTATCCAGTGACTCCTATGCTTGCTAATTGCTCTTCCTCAGAAATGAGCCGGGCACCTATGCATTGTGCAATGTGCTTTAGGTTTCCCATGGCAGAAGAGCCATCCCAGTCTAAGCAGAAGGGGACACAGAGGAGAAACTTGTGTGTGTACCCCCACCCAGCCCCAGCTCTCAGCTTTCTAGTCACAGCCAAATACGCTGTTCCGTGCATCTGACCCCATGTGCCCTGAGAGAGCAAGGCTGCCATTTAAGGGTTGGGAACCAGTTGTTGAGTGAGTCAGTGTCAATCACACAGTTACAGCTCGCAAAAACTAGCTCCAGAGCTGAAGGTTCTGGATGAAGCCCAAGAGGGAGTGGAGAGGTGTGCACAGGTCTTACACCTGACACAAAGAGAAAAATCCCAATTGAAAAAGAGAAGCTAAGGATGGGAGGGGAGGTATAAGATGTATCTAGCAGGCACACAGGGCAGGCAAGACAGAGGGAGACCATACTAACTCTGCTTATATCACTGTATGCTCATAGATGCTCCAGTCTCTACCTCCCTGGAACCTCTCCCGTGGCCTACAGCCAAGGGCTGTCTGCATACTCACCTACACAGCTCCCATCGACTTCCTCAAACCCCACTGCACAAAGGCATCGGCCCATGGGTACCAGCCACTCGCCATCAGTGCTGCAGTGCATCCGGGGAGGAGAGCCCTCTTCTTCAGCTGCATACTCCACACAGACCCCAGGTACTTCTGTCAGCCCTTCCGAGCCTGCTAATGTCTCTGGAAAACGGGCCAGGCCCCGCACAGCTTCTGGGCAAGTCTTGTAATACACCCGGACAGACACCATGGCCACACAAGCCCCGGAGTTCTGGAAAGCCAAATAGAAGCCCCGGCGAGACAGCTTCCCAATGGGGCACACTTCTGTGTTCAGCTGCATGGCACCCGATTCGATGTCTCTGCTGGTGAAACTTCGATCTGCTGCCACAGTGTTGAGCTGAGCGAAAGAGAAAAGGACAACAGCTTCAACATCCAAGCAGGTAACAGCAGCTGAGCTACCCATGCCTCTCAAACTTCTTTTACACTAAAGCCTTTTAGAGGCTGTATGGTCAACTGCTTCTAAAACATTGTATGTTTGCTTTGCACTTGGAAGTGGTGTTAACAGTGGGATCAACAGCCTTCCTTGCATGTATACTTTCCATCATCTCTTCAGCTTCTTTGCAGTCCTTCACTGGTGTTATACAGTACCCTATGTTCTGGGTCTCTGATCTTAGAGGTCTTTAGTAACAGCCCCTTAATGGAGCAAATATCTTTTCTGTGATATTTTAATTTGTGAATTGTATGCAGTAAAATCACAATACTGCTTGGAGCTGTGATCTTAAATTGACCAGTGAATTAGTCACCTGTTTCTAGGCTGTATTTGATGCAGATCAGATTATCTACTGCAAGGTGCTTCTCATGGAGCACACAACATATTTCAGCACTGTAGATACTTGGGTGGAAAAAGCTCCCACACTCTTACATTCCCCCTGCTTCCACAAACAGAGGGTGAGAGTGACAAGAGATGCTTTTGATGCTTGGAAAGGCCTCTGTGACATGTAATATGGAAGACCTGCTGGACTGCAGGTGGGGTGGCCTTTCTTCTCAGAGGGAGAGCCTAAGTGATTCCACTGCACGCCCTCCCTATTGCATGAAACCACCCACTCTGTGTAGTTGGATGGCAGATGAAAGGATCTGCACAGCAGCCACATCTGGCAGTGGGATCATTAGGCAGGTTTAGGAGTTGTGGAGGTATCATACAAATTCACGTGGTAGGCTGCAGGGGAGGTGAAGGAGCACTGGTGAGGGAGGGGAATCAGTTACCAGATTCTCCTGCTCTGCCTGTTATGGCCTTTACTGTTCTTTGTTTTCATCACATGTCATTTAAACAGCAGAGGAAAGGGCAGTCAAATGGCTTCTTTTAGGACACAACTGGGTTATAGAATTTCCTCCACAAGAAAGCTGAGGTTCCCTGTTCTGCAATTCAAATGTTTCCATGGCAAGAGGACACTATGTTGGGGGAAACAGTAGTTAAAACATAGCAGTGCTAAATACCTTCACATGAGGGAGAATTTCATTTTAGCAAGGCATCACCTCCAGTTTTAGCAAATAAGAACCTATATCTTGTAACAATCAAAGTAAATGATCAAGAGCACAGAGACCTGAACTGGATTCCGTTCTTAACTTGGTCTAATCTGCTTTATTACCCAAGGCAAATCAAATTCCTTTGGCCTCTACTATTTCCAAAAATTGCTGTACCCATCCAGCACTGTTACAACCCTTTAGAATCCTTACCTGGGTGGTCTCCAGTTAAATAAGTACTTACATAGAATGAAGGTAGTCTGATCTCACTTGAAAACTCTTGTGCCTCTTGTGGCAGACTGGTCTGAGCATCACAGAGGGCATAGGGGCAAAGTTTAATCTAAGGGCAGTGCTAACTATCCATGCCCCTCCCCAGATGCTGGCTCTGCTGGCCTACCCCAGTCAGCAAGACACACCTAGTTTAAGCTGAAAGACATGAGTCAGTCTTCACCCCCAGCACTACAGACCTTAATGAACAGTGGGCGGCGGAACTGGATCCCGACATCTTGTTCAGACTCCATGTAATAGAGATTGAAGGTCTCTTTGCAGGTTACCACTTCACCTTTGAAGCTCTTGCAGTCCCTCACAGTAAACTTCAGCTCCACATAAATGCGTGAGGCTGCCTCACCCCGATAAATCCAGTTGGTGCGAAGCCAGTGATCAGTGTCACCCTCGGAAAGCACGCTGCAGTCCTGGTACATATAGACTGGGGTACCATTTATCATCTGCTGCACTTCACTCCACTGCATCCAGAGTAGAAGAAAACACGTTGTTAGACAGATGTGAGAAAAGTTTTGCTTCAAGCAGGACAAAATCTTGCCTAAAAGATTGTTTCTCATATAGCATCCAGGGCTCAAAGCCTGCCTAGCTAGAAGGTCCCTTACACTGAGCAGAAGCTGCATCTGATCTAGAACCCCATATCTACCTAAACTCTTTACACAAGGAGCAAAGAGGATACTGTAATTAGGATCTGAGTTATGAGAAATTGAAGGGAACCACTGTTCACAGACCCTTGCACATGCCTTTTAGCCTACCTTAGTTACAGTTTGTTTTTTCATACACTGCCTTATGTTAGACTGAGAAAAAGACCCACTAATCCCAGGTACGGGCCACTTCTCTCTGCCACTATTTACATTCAAAGTGTACAGTAGGACATACTATATCAGGACTATTATCTGCCCCTGAAAATAATGCACAGCACTCTGGGATAAGAGAAAAGATGCCCAGCAACAGAGAGAATATCAGCTGCAGAAGGACTGTTCTAGAGCAAGCACTTTTTAGTTGGGAGTTCAAGCTTCTTTAAGTGTGATATTTTGCAAGCCCTAATTTAACTATTAAAATTCAGTTGATTTTCCTGACTTCATATAGGGTTCTACTTCTTCCTCAGACAAATAGCGGCTGGGAGGAGGACATGGGTTCAAGTGGTTATGTGACCTCACTGATACCATTTGTCTGAATCTCATAGGGTCTGATACATATTTTAATGTATTTTGATGAATTTTATGTGGTTCTGGTTTTGTTTCCTCACCAGGTCAGGTATGAAATGCAAATACTCATTTTTGAGTAAGTCGCACATGAGAACTGAAAACTTGGAAAGCAAGGTTTTGTCCACAGGGAAAATAACTTAGATCCCTTTCCCCCTGCCATGCTAAGACTGCCTTTCTCGTTATGCTTTAAATGTTTAATCAAATCAAATTGAAACAAGTGCCTACATAGGTATTCACACAAGTTTAAGCATCTTGGTTTTAAATCACATCCCAGGTTAAGATGCAATTTAAACAAGGCCTTAGTTTCTATATTACTCGAGGCTTCTCAAGTCACATTCATCCAGCACCAACACCTCCTGAACTCACAGCACAACCTTGCAGCCCCTCACAGACCAGGTCCCTCTGCTAGTGGAATGCAAGAGGTAGACCCACATAGTGCCAAAGGAGGCTCTGCTTTTAAGGCATGCTGTAGAGCATGCCTCCTATGCAGCCCTGCTCTGAAAACTATCGGAGTGCTGTCTCCAAGCTAGCAAGCACTGCTAATAGCACAAGCTTTTATCTGGCTGATTCCAGCCGTTCACCTAAGTGCATAATAGTAGTATTCTCTTAAGAAGTTCTGTGAATGGTATCTATATATCCCTTCTTGTTTTGGTTTTCTCCATGTAATTAATCTCCAGTGTTACCCCATCCTCTTAATCAGATCCATCTGGCATATTTCTGCACTTTTGCATGTTTTTCACTTACTGGAAGTCAGAGGATTTAGGATAGCAAGAGAAAGAAACAGACTGATGACTCCCAATGGCTCAACCAGAAGGGGCAATCACTTAAATCACCTCTTGCACTATTTCATTTAAAATCTTCTGGAAATTATGACTTTACAACACATCCTGAAGTGTACTGAAATAGACGAAAAGAAGCTAAAAAGGAAAGTAAGAGCAAAGTAGCTTTCATAAGAAACTGCCAATGTTAGGACTAGCTTTTAGAAGCATTTTTCCATGGGAGTCTGCCTCCACTAAGCTGATGGGAAAGGCATAATTGCATTTGAAGGCCAAGAGTTAGACAAGTTTCCATTAGCAGTTTATCCTAAGGCAGTAGCACAGACAGGTGTCACCAGAAAGCAATTTTTGCATGTCTCACCGAGAGACATGAGCTATTGTGATGTGTGTCCTGAATAGACCATTTTCAAATCTTAAGTGATACAGAACCAAAGTTTCATTTTCAACAGTGACAACTCTAGCAGAAAAATGTCAGAAGAAATCCAGCTGCTAACTCCTGTATTTCTGAGCTCATCTCAGCCCAGATCCTTCCAGACCGAAGCTCTTCAGGGCAAAGATGCTTAGCACTGACTATTGCAGTTTCATATGCAGCGTGGTGCAAAGAAATAACAAGGGAGTCAGACTTGGGTTTTCCAGGCTCTATTGCTGGTGGGTAAAGGAAGTAAAATGAGGCTATTATTTATGCTAACAATACAGAACTATTGTTAAATATGCTTGTGACTTCTTCTTGTTATTCAGGGAAGCTTTTAAATTCAAAGCAGCAGAGGAAAACTGCTACGTACAACACAATGGAAGGGTGATGAGCGAAGCTGCTAGGCAACTGTCTCCCATCCTTTAAGAATCTGCTGCAAAATCAAAGGTATGCCTCTGATTTTTAACATAAGTTGTTAATGAACGTGTGGTAAAGTCTGGCTCAATCAATATTAATCACTTGGTTCTCTAGTTTGCCAGTGACACCTGAACCAACTTCCTTTGATAATATTCCTACCCATTTCATTCAAGATACTCTATCCTTACTCCAGTCACCAGTTAGACCATAGGATGGGAAATATTCTTTTAGGGGAAGTGGGGGACAGTGCAAGTCAGAATTCCTCATTTTAACAGTGAGTGAACTTTAGGTTTATGATGCTACAGAAAACTTTCTCATGAGATTCAGAATCATAGAAAAGACCTAGGTTGGAAAGGGCCCTTGGAGATCATCTAGTCCAATTCCCTATTCCAAGCAAGCTAAAGTGTTCTTCAAGTCTTCAGATTTTATTCTTTAAAATTCCTTTTAAGCTCTATTAAATTTAGACTCTTTTTTATGTTTAAGCTGGTTTTAAACTAGAAAACCTTTTAGAGTTCTTAAAAAGTTGCTAAGAAAACAAAAGCCAGTGCATTCAGGAGAGAGCCATAAATTAGTAGCTTTGATCGTCTAAAAAGTGTAAGAATGTAGGCACTGGATTTGAGAGCAGGTGGTGTTCTATATTTCTCAGGAACCCATATAATAACACAGGCATTTAGTTCCAGGGATTTGTTCATAAAGGCTTGGTGTGGTGGTATAATACAGAGCAAAATAATTTCAGCACAACAATTAGTGTTAAGTGAGCGACAACCTCAAAGCAAAAGTATTATCTCAATAACCTCAGAACATTGCAAGTGTAAGAAAAAGGGGGACAACTGTCCCCCCATTGCTGGGTTGGATTCAGTATGAAGAAAACAGTGGTGGAGACAAGCTGTCTCTATGAAGGCAGTTCAGAATGCCTTGAATGACAGTCTGGAAGGGCACCAGTAGACACTTGTAGTAAACAATATTGGTTTAGTCTGCCATGTGAGTAAAACTCCAAAGATAAGATAACGTACATGCCTTTTAATATCTTTCTTGATCAACTCTCAACTGATTATACAGTTAGAAGCTTTGAAGCCTAAGGAAGGTGTATTCTGCTTTGAATATAGATGAGACCACTCCAGGTTAGAACTGTGTCAAGAGTCCTCCACCCATCTGTGGGCTACTCTTCCTAGGAGCTGCCATAAGGTACAAGATGGAAACAGAGATATTTTGTATGTCTTCTTGGAGCTCCTGTTTCAGGCTCTGCAGGCATCAGAAAAGCAGTACCTTTTGGTTTTAGTCTTTGTTATTGTTATGTGGGAAAAACAGTGAAAGTAACTTGTTTAAATTTGGGTTAGAGGGTTGCACCAAGATGAAAAGACCGTTGGAGTGTACAGCCAGCTACAGCATACCTGTTCTTAGTGAGTGTATCTCTTTCCCATCAAATTTGCAGTAGAATTCAGAGTACCATTTTAATCCATGAAATCCCTTCCTGAAGAAAAATCACAGGGCCCCCAAAACATGATCTTTTACAGCACCAGTACGTCACTGGTGTGCCAAGCCTGAAATCACATAGCAGAACACGCACCACTGAATGCTTTCTGCCTCCTTCCCCTAGCAGCACCTTTGCCTGTGGAGTCTCTTTGACTTTTGTATAGTAGCATTTGCATGCTACCATGACCAGGAAAACCTTCCTGGAATGCATTAAAAGTTGAAGGCAGTTGTACATTACAGATTCATCTGTACTACATTCTTAGTGTCTTAGTGGAAAGACTGTGACAGTGGAGACAGTGTGCTAATACCTGCTGTAATATGATGAACAGGTTCTCTTCAGCTGAAATACCTGTGACACAAATGTGTCAGTAGGTAAAGCTCAACCAGCCAGTCAAAAATAGCAGCACCACAGTGGTGTTCTGGCAGTATTCCAGAATGAAGTTTCTGTGCCCCTGTACTGAAAGTTTCTCCACAGTCCTGCAAATTCTTTAGCTGGTGGGAAAGACAATTTAGACTATAATGATGAAGTGTGGTGAAATACAGAAATTTAAATTCATGAGTCCTATAGCTTAACCTGAAAACAGCAAAGAGGCTGGTTTTATTTCTTTAATTGTTTGGCAGTGGTCAGGGAAGTTTGATTTCAGTTGTGTCAAAGACTCTGTGATGATGTGATAAAGTGATGCTTATTTTGTCTACAGTGTCCTGCTGGGTGGGATGATACATTTTTTCACCATAATGAGCCATTGGTTATTTTCAGGGAGGAACAACTAAATTGTGTAATTACTTGTCCTTTAGGGCACTAGCACATAGGTCTCCAGCCCAGCCATTTCTTTCCAATTTAATTTGTACTGTGGTTCTTACAGGAAGATAAGGTGCTAATGTGAGCCACATAGCTCTAGTGCATTGATTACAAAGCCTGTTCATCAAACACAGGATCTGCTGTCTGCTCATCCTCTGAACAGTCTGGCCCACATGAAGGTCTTGCACAAAAACAGTTTTGGTCACAACAGATGTTACTACATGAGAGATAATGATCCTCTAGTCCAACATTTCACCCAGCTGTCTTGGAACACTTGTTTCACATATACCTATTTTGCTAACACCCACCAACAGTATCAATATCTACACAAAGGACAGGAGTGGAAAATTAGATGGTACACCTTAAAAGTTCAGAACTCATGGCTCAAGTCGTATTACCAATAAGGCAAATATTAGCTCTCATGTTAACTTTGCATTATATTGAGCCTTGCATAGAATCCATTGTAGTGGAAGTGACTATTTTTTTCCCCTCAAGGCAAAGCGCATCATATGGTGTTAGTTATGGTTTTGTATGCTGTGTCAAGTATACTTCCAGTATTTTCAGAGAACCTGGGAAATTAATCGGATGACAATGGACAATACTTGCTCTGTTTGCATAAGTTCCTTTTAAAGATGGTTCAGGTGGAATCCCACACACTGACAGAGTAATTATACCTTTTCTTTGAGATGACTGAACCTGCCTGGAGAAAAGAAGCTGAAGGAGATAGCCATATGAAAGTCACGGTGAGGAGCTGAAAAGCTCCAGGTCAGGCATAGAGAAACCAGGAACTAGGCCTTAGAAGCAATAGAAATAACCCTTCAAGAAATCAGAGGATGATTTCCTGGTAAAACCCAGACATAGCACAGATTCTACACTGCTCATCTTTTCTTTTCTTTAGGTAATAGACCAGATCAAATACCTGTGATCTGTCAGCAACTTTTATATCAGTGGCCACACAATAGGTGGTTCTAGCAAGGTGAGGTCGTGTTCCACCAGAATAAGAGGTCCCAGATGTTAATAACAGCTGATGATGTCTGGTTTCTGTTTCCACCACTTCTGCTCATATAGGCCTGGTCATGAGGAAAAATAGTATTGTGGGCCACACAGCCCTCAACCTGCAAGTGGTTCCAGCACAGCACTCCTATTTCATTAAACCTGGGCAGTTTACTTAGTGAGACTTCTTGGTGTCTTGCTCAGATAGTCTTACGTGGAGTAAGTCTCAAACAGGTTTTTGTAGTGTCCAAAGCTGGTGTGAAAAATAACCATCAGAAATGCTATTATGTGCATCTCTTTGCACAACTGTTGACAGTGCAAGTCTTTTAGATCTAACTCCAAGGGATGTCATCATCTCCGGATGATAGAATAGAATAGAACCTGAGACCTGGAATAGAGTAGTAGTGTATATCTCAGGCTGCTCTCAGCTTAAGTATCAGGGATACTTAAGGGATTGGCTCTTCCAAGTGAATAAGATCTGAGCAGGAAAAAGGGACAAATGCTAGTGAACCAAGTGTTGTGACCATGTTCTGAGCCAGAGTGAAGATGCTGTACAACCATGACATTCATCACCATGGCTGCTCAGGCACTACAGTGGTGACAGCACTGTTGCCTAGCAGCTTCGGGAAGCTGATTCACCCTTTTATAGCTGGTGAATGAGAATGGGCAAGATTCACTGAACTTCCTCATGTCAACACAAAAGCACCACAAGTTAGCTGGAGCTTTGAGATACCTCTGCCTAGAGCATGGTCCTCCAAGAAGTGTGGAATCTGTACTATGCCTGGGATTTACTAGGAAAGTAAACTTTGGAAATATTGAGGAGATCAGGTGCCATGCACACTGAGAGACATGGTAGAAACTGAGAGCAACACTGAAGTACATGTGGAAGCAAGCAAGAGTATGGAATAAGCAGAAAAAAAGATTATGTCCTCCTCTCATAGGAGATTGAGAACAATGGCAGCTTTAATAATACTATGATCCATGCAGGAATGTAATTGGGGGAAAATAAGCTCCATAAACCAGCTACCAATAGAGAATTGAGCATTGCCGTATGTTTAATGTGTAGTAATACAGTTTGGGAATTAGTGGCAGCAGCAGAATTCATGTGATTTCTGAAATAACAGATATCCAACTTAAAGTTACTGTGAAAAAGGACTTTCTTACAGGCAAAGACAGCTGTAAAGCATGCCTCCCAAGAAAACATACCAGCTAAAGAAGAATGAAGGCTTTTTACAAGGGCAGGTGGTGACAGGACAAGAGGTAAGGGCTTTAAACTGACAGAGGGTAGATTTAGATTAGATACAAGGAAGAAGCTCTTCCCTGTGAGGATGCTGAGGCGCTGGCACAGGGTGCCCAGAGAAGCTGTGGCTGCCCCATCCCTGGCAGTGTTCTAGGCCAGGTTGGATGGGTCTTGGAGCAACCTGCTCCAGTGGAAAGTGTCCCTGCCTGTGGCAGGGGGATTGGATCTAGATGATCTTTAAAGGTCCCTTCCAACCCAAACCAGTCTGTGATTCTATGATTTAGAAGCTGCTAAGAAGCAATGCTACTCTGCCTGGTAACTGAATTTGTTTATGGTGAGATATGAGAAGTCCTTTTTCGTCAGTTTCAGTGTTTTTAAATCAGTTCAAGCAGTCAGGCTGTTTGTGCAGCGTGGGGAGCCTTGAAGAAATGTCAGAGTAAGTGAATTCTGGACTCCTGATACTTTCCAAGGTGTCATCATTAGCTTTCTAATGTTAAAATGCACGTGTATTGTTAAAATGTATCATTAGCTTTCTAATGCATGTTAAAGGATGGGAATCTACCAGTAGTACTGTAGTACACCTTCCCATGCCCAAGTGTGTTGCTGTCTCAAAACTTCAAAGGCAAATTTGAAGAGATGATGAGAGGGTGAAGGTGGAAAGATAGATAAGAAAGTGACTGTAGGAACTACAGTCTGCCTTTTAAAGGGCTTAGTTTTCAATAGTAGCTTCAAGTGAATTCTAAACAGTTACTACAAAGCAAGATAGCACAGACCTTCTAGCAAACGAAATTCAACAGACATTACTTAAAGTACACTTTCAGTTAAACACTACCTTTAAGCTTAGGCAAAATACCAGTTAACATACTCTAAAAGTCCAGCAAAAGTATCTATGCTGCCCAGAACTGACTGGTATACAGCGTGGTGTTCCTAGGCTGAGCATGTGTTAGCAGAAGCATTGTCTGTACTGGATGCAGACCAAGTCTAACCATGAAACAATTACATATGACAATCCATTGTCATTGTCTGAAAGCAGAAAGGAGAAAACAAAAAGGTATAATTCTGCCTCCACAGCATTATCCAACCTCTTCTGGGCTATGATCAGAGACCTTGTCCATATAAAGCATGTAGATTCTTCACAGCAAATGCCACCTCTGTGTGATAGCCATATTGACACAACTCCAGCTAATATATGGGAGATCTCTGGCATCTGAGGTTAGGCACAAGTAGCAGTGTTACACGAAATACACTTTTCAGCTCTGTATGCAATACAGTTCTGACATTTCCAGTCTGTTAATAATCAAACTAGTCAGGTATTCAGTATGAATCTTAGCTCTTTTGTGTCAGAGAATGCTCTGAATTCATCTCGGTTCTCTTTCAAATGTATTTACTTCTTCATTTTTGGAAGAATGGTTTCAGAAGCAGTTGTTCAAAGTCCTGATTCCAAGAGAATCACCCATTGTACCCATTTTGCTTTTGGCAGTTTGTCAGCTTTCCACCTAATAGTGGTTGGGAAATGACGTCATTAGACAAATCCCTGCAAAAGAATTGCTCATCAAAAGTCAATGAATCCATTCTTCACCTCTCTTAGTTTATCAGGCCTCAGTATTCTGATCTATTATTTTGGCTTGCTCTCAGGCCACATTTTCCAGCTTCCTCTAAAATTCCCAGTTACAACTACTGTATTTTAAATGTATGTATATTAAGCAGTAGGTATATCACAAGCACAAGGGTATGCCAGCTCCTAGCACTGCTCTGAACCTCCTGTGCACAAATCACACGTTCTGTAACAAAGGTTTTGTCTTCTTTCTATCAGATTAGTTTTAGAATGCACTTTTCAGTGTTTTTTCCCAGTCTCTTATGAGAGGGCAGACTTCATCCTGAACATGCCTAGAGCATAGTATTGGGTTGAAATTACCACACAGACAGTTGATGGGGACAACAAAGAGAACAATAGGCAAAACATCATCTCCATGTATGTCTCACGAGGGCATCTGTTCTGCTTAGGGTATAATAATAACCAAAAGAGCTGTGCTAATGAAACAAGTGCAGTTGTGCCAGTACAGGATAACCTCACTGTCTGGCTCTGGTTCACCCAGAAAGACTACCAGGAGGAGGCTGGGGGTGGATTTAAACCAGCCACAGCACATTACAGAGGAAAGTTATGATAATGAGTTAGAAACAGGCTGAACCCAGGTCTACTTCATAAGCAGCAAGGGTAAAGACTTTTTCTCCACAGGAGACCTTGGGACTTGCTAGAAAGGTAAGAGCATGGGTGAGGAAATGGAACTATGTATTAACTAACATACATCCTTCTAACTAAACTACTGCAAAGTCCCTGAATTCCCTTTTCCTTCCACCACTCCCACAGTCCTTCTGTTACAAAGGAAACCTCCTTCAATAGCATAGGTTGTGATGCTAGAGGGACTGCTCAGCTTCATACAAAATAGCTGTGCTTGTACAAAAATAGCTGAGAGCTCAGCTGCCTTCTGGGGTACATTGTGCAGTGGTTTCAGGAATAGATTTTGAAGCACTTCCATCAACTCAATTTTATAGTCATGAAGCAAAAGGAAGTGCCTCTGTCATTATCAGATGTGTGTAAAGTTCTACAACCTTGCAGCCCACCCAGTAGGCCAGATTGCTGCCCCAAGAGTTAATAGCTATTTAAGTCAGATGCTGAGTTCAAAAACGTTTAACTGAATCATTCAGTTTAATACCTAAGGGGCGAAAAGACACCATGACCTTAAACAGACAAAGATGCTAAATTCTTGAGAGACTAGGAGACAGAAATAATCTGTCATGGCTATTTGCCTGGAAAAGGAGACATAAGATGCATTTGCAACATGTTAGAATGGAAAAACTGGGTGATGATTTTCTTTCCCTTTTTTTTTCTCCATTAGCTTTTATTACTTCATGGAAACAATATATTTCAAGGACATATTTCATCACTGGGAGTTACTGGAAGCCAATAGACATCAGTCCTTAAACAGCTGGCTAGCAGGTGAGGCTGCAGAGGTGAAGGGGCTGCAAGGGAGAGAGGCTTAGAAAGCATACAATGCACAGGAGAGGCTGGAGCTGCAGAAGCCCAATTTTGGGAGGCAGAGTGAAATTTCAACTTAAATTATGCTTTTCCAATGTTTAGTACTCCCAGTGGCTCCCCTTCCTTGAATGTGTGTACTCACCCCTACTTCTGGAGGGTCTGGAAGCCAGCCCAGTTCACCCTGTGCAGTGCTTGTGTCAAGCAGATCCACTGAAAACCAAAAGAAGAGTGGAGGGGAGAAAAGTCAGTGACCCAGCTTACATGGCCCATGGAATAACTTCATCCTCTTTTTGTCACAGAATACAAAGATTGCACTTCCTCTCTCAACCCACGTCTTTTGTGACCTTTAACCTTCAGAAAGCACAGCAAGAGGATGGGAATGATACATGTCAGTGCAGTGAGTCAGGTTTTCCTCATATTCGAGCCCCCCTCCCCTGCCTCTCTCATCTCACATATAAAAAATGCAACCCTGACAAATTCTTGTGCTTCCTAAAGCTGCCTGAAAACGGGAACAAGAGGCTGCAGCCTATTGAAATGGGAACCCAGCATTAGCAGCTGAACACATCTTTCCTCCAAATAGGAAGACATCAGACAAAATGGATGTAGAGGTAGGCAATCACATAAATTACCAACACAAAAGATCAATCAGTGTCGCCTAGAGGTACTATTCAGTACTTGAAACGCAGTGGGGAAATACAGAGGCAGTGAAGGGACTTCCCACTGTCACAGCACCCAAACAACAGGAGAGGCATCAGATGCATGAACTGCTGAGCCCTCTGCCTCTGCTCCAGGCTGTCCACTATGGGCTAGAAATCGTTTCACTCTCCCCCCCCCCCCCCAATGTTTTATCCATGATAGCCAGAGAATAGTGGCTCCCAGCCATAGCATTGCCATCTCTTGCAGAATTGCTCTTCATTGCTGTGTTAAGCCTTGGCTCCTGGAGTCATGGGATAAAGGAGAAATTCAGTGGTATGTTCATTTTTATCCCTCAAAGAAGTAAGGAAATGGGATCAGAGTTTGCCCTGAAGTCCTGATTTGAAGAGAAGTTAAAAATCTATCATTCTGTAAGCAAACAGGGAGAAGGGAAAGTAAGCTGCACTGCTGGATGTGCAGCTTTCTGCCTGCCTTTGGGTCTGCCAGTGTTGCCAGGACAGACTATTAGTTTTGGTGCACCTATTGCATGGGAACATAAGGAAACGGGAAAAATTCCTTGGATTCCCTTTTGGATGCCTGCAGGTGTATTCAGAGGGGTTATTTCTAAACATAGAATCATAGAATGGTTTGGGTTGAAACAGAGCTTAAGATCATCCAGTTCCACCCCACCTACCATGGGCAAGGACACCTCACACTAAACCATCTCAGAAAAGAATTTGGGGGTGAAAGGTAGGAGGGGGGCATTATTTAAATGGTATTTAAATAACCAGATTTCCTCCCCCTCATCTGACTGCTTTACAAATACTGCCTGCCAACTATAAGTAATAGTGTTAAAGCGCAGATCAGCAAGAGTCCTGTGGAATGAGGAAGCAGGCTGCGGGCCCAGAATCAGAGATAAGAAGGATTGCGCTGCTGTTCTCACCTCTGAAACACTCTTTCATGATGGGGAGAAGGGAAAAGCAGGAATCCAGGTTTTGCAAGTTCACAGCATGGTCATATGGCAAAACCTTGTTAGCCACAGACTCCCTGTCCAGACAAGGCTCCTCACTCGCTTCCCTTCTGCCCTCAGTTCGAGATACGATACTTGTGTTGTTGGCTCCCAGGGTGAGGTAGCCTGTCCTTCCAGAACCATCACCCAGATAATATCTATCCCACGCACATCAGGCCTGAAGCAGTGATGTGGAGGTGAGAGGGGCTGCGTGGCAAGTTCTAGCACAGCAAGGGAAAAGGAACTCTGAAGCGGTTGGGATAGGAACCTTGCAGAGCCCATCTGCCATGCTGCTGGGCTTCAGCTGCTCAGTGCCCAGTGCAAAGTCCGTTCTCAACAAGTACCTCTCAAAGTGAAACCTGCAACAGAGATTCTCCAAGGAAAGCAGGAATGTGTCAGCAAGACTACAAGAGCACAGGGAGTACGAGTACTCAGGTAGTCAGCAGCTGCTAGCTCTTGGGTCCATGAACTCACTGCTAGGAATTCACGTGGCTGCCTGGCCACATGGGAGGAGGTCTCCTCAGGAAGAAGAAAGACTTCAGATAAAAGAGGATGCCGGGGAAATGAGCTGTTCCCAGATAGACACGTTGAGGAAGAGTGCATCACAGACACAGCCCAACTGAGATGGCTGAGATAGGGGAGAAGCTGGCAGGTTAAGTCCCTGTCTGTTACTGCCAACTGCTGGTCACACACTCATGGAAATCAGAACCTGCTTCTCACCTAGTCTGGCCTTCTCCCCAATGTCTGCTAGCTGTGGCCATGTAGCCGGATCCTTGATACAAATGTGCTTGTCAAGAATGCCTTAAAAGAGCACTTAGCACCCACAGAGTCTGAGAAGAGCCCATGGCCGAACTGCTAGTTACGACTAAGTCCTCTGGATCGAGAGCCTGCAGCAGCAAATGAGGGGGCTGTCCTTGGGATTGAAAAGTCCCAACACCTCTCACTGTGCAAAACAGAGTGGAAGTCTCCGGCAGGAACTAACTGCAGGAGGAGGGAAGGAGCAGAACAGGGATTTACTCCTTCATGCTTCTCTGTTAAAAATTTCCATTCCCCGGATGTTTCATAACCACTGTGCCAAGATGGAAGAAAAAAAGATCACTACGTCCAATAGAAGGGACTGTATGGAACAGGGAAGGGAAGCAAGCGAGTCTTAAGAAAAGAGGTGGAAGAGCCAAATGTAAAGCCCAGCTCTGCCTTCCAGCAGTGGGGTAAGTGAAGGAGACTGTCTCACCTTCCAAGCCTCTGCAAAAATGACTGTCCTCTTGCTCACAAGGGTTAACTCCCAAAAAGGCTTCCCGAGGAAACTGTGGGGTGTTGGCAGCGGGAGGCGGGGGGAACTTTGGGAGATTGTGTTTAAACTTGTTATCTGCAACACTTGTGTTTAAGGCAAACAGAGACAGAATTCCCTTGGATCACTGGATATGCAGAGGCATTTGTGCTTCAACTGGGAAGGGGGAGACACATCTGGACTCAATTCCCTGAGCCACCGTGGTTCAGTGGAGGTTTGCTTCCTTTGCACCCACCTGCCCTCCCTAGAGACCCCCATCCCTCTGGTATCCCCGAGGACCCACACGTGTTGACCAGACCCTGTTCCCTGCCACTCCAAGAGGTCCCTTTCTACCTGCCCACCCAACCCTGCAGGCAGAGCAACTGGTGGGTCCCACGCTTACCTTCTTTCCCTGGCACCTCGGGAGGAAGGAGAGCCCAAAGGAGAAGGAGCCCAAGGGAGAGGTCGATCCCACTGCTCCAGGTTCTCAGCTCCATCCTGGCCGGAGAGGGGGCCTGGCTCCCAGCCCCTGCCTGCTCAGGCCTCTGAGCCTTGGCTCCTGCTCGCAGTGCATGAACCTCTCCTGCAGCCTCCTGACTGGAGCGCACACATTGCACAACCTCCTTTGCCTGGCCCACAGTTATGATGAAAGATCAAGGCAAGTGGGTGGAGAAGCCGTACTGCCTTTACCTGTTTTAAAGGGGCTGGTCACAGACTTCCCATCTGGCAGGCAAATAAACCCACCTTAAAGGCAGCCACCTTTTCCTGGGAGCCTCCCTCCACCTTTGCTCCAGTCCCGTAAGAGGCTCCCGGTTGCCACCTCCTGGGCAGCCCTCGCCACCGTCCCTGCTCCTGCTTCCGCACCCGCTCCGGGCCGCTCTGCGGAGATGGAAGCAGCCTCGACGCTGCGATGAGGGCTGCTCGGTGCCCATTTCACTGCGGTAATGGGGCTGATGTGGGTATTTAGGAGGGTTTCCTAAGTCTGTACGCAGTGGAAGCAGCCGTGGCTATGCCACAGAGCGATAGCCATGCTGTTTTATCTGGCAGAAGTACTGGTTTTCTTTCAGTAAGTGCCTCAGCATCAATAGACAGTGCCTGCTTTTCAGTAGAAAAAAAAAATCATAGGAGAGGAACTGAACTAGGATTCTCTTTCTATGTAGGAAAGATTTTAGTTTCCTCCCCAAAGCACATAAATATGAAGTAATTTGATTTTTGTTGTATCTCTCCTGCCATTCATCAAGGATGTTACCCCTACCCATACACAGCTTTTCCACCCCTCCCCATATAATACAGATGGCATTTTTCCTCCACTTGCTGTAAGGCTGCATTCCTTTTGCTCTCTTCCTCCTCCTCCCCAAGGAAGGCCAAAGAAAGGACTTCATCAGGATGGCTATTGAAGCTAGGGGATCTCCACCCTTGGAGTTGTTCCAGACTCACCAGGACACGGCCATGAGCAACTTATCTACCCCTGGAGTCTGCCCTCCTGAGGTCCTTTACATCTACATTTTTGTGGTGAGTTCTTTGATTCTCTAACTGTGCATCTTTGGCAAACCCAAGAAGTTTGAACACTGGCAAGAGAAATTTAAGAACAAATGGTTAAAATACTAAAGTTTTACATTTTACGTGGCACATGAAGTAAAACACCAGTAATTCAAATGTTAATGTCATTTAGAGGAGTTATATCTTAAATTTATTCCAGTTTCATCCTGTCCAAAGTGTTCTTTTCTCAGTCTACAGTGCTAAGTCTTAGATTTTTAGGCCCACCTTTCCCCCACATTTGAATGATTCCCATTGCAGCACCAGGATAAGGTTGGCCTTGTCTACCTCCCATATCTTGTTTGCAGTACTGGAATGTATCCATTTCAGCCTTTGTAAAATACTGTGCCTTCTTCAGTCTACGATGTGCAATGGGGCAGATCGACCCATGGCTAACTTCTTTGTGATAGGTGAGGCTTACATAGACATGAAATGGGAAAGAAACATTTGCAACTGGAAGGTGAGGCTCTAGGGTATCTCAGGACCTCATATCCTCCCTAAGGCAAAAAATAATCAGTGTTGCAGCTTTACATTCAGCTCCTCAGGGTTACCTGAGTTTGCATCTGCAGAATCTCAGAAGTACCAAAGCTCTAGGGTGGAGAAGCTGGGGATGCTCTCTGCTTCATTAGTGGGCAAGTACTTGGGTTATTTGATCTAAGCTATTTGGAATAGGCAGGAACAGATTTACTAGGGCTTATTGGAAAGATGGCCTAGAAAAGACTTACTTTCTTTTTCTTCCCCCTTGTTAGTGTCGGCTGATGAGCATCAGAAGTTGAGATATGCCAGATGACGGCGGTCAGAAGTCACAGGTACTTTTTGATTGGAGTTCCCCTACCATAGCTCCCAGTCAGAATGTGTACAATGATAGCCAAACAGCAAGATCAAGATCTATAGCACATCTATAAGTAAGCATAAAGAAATAGAAACCCCAAATGCCTAGAATTTTATTGTGTCCTCCTCTGCACTGAAATACAGATCCAAAGGGAAAAAGATGGAATCTACACAGGCTATGTACCCAGTGCAGTGGAGTAGTACATATGAATTATTCATACAACTCACTTAGTATTTCACTGACAGCATCATTTTGCTTATGCATCATTAAGATTGGATATTGTCTATGTAAATAAATAAATTAAATCATAGAATCATAGAATCAACCAGGTTGGAAAAGACCTTTAAGTTCATCAAGTCCAACCATTCCCCAGCAGTGCCAAGGCCATCACTAACCTATGTCACTGGGGGCCTCCTCTACATGGTATGTGAACACTTGTGGGGATGGTGCCTGCAGCCCTGCCCTGGGCAGCCTGTTCCAATGCCTGAGCACCCTCTGGGGCAGGAATTGTTCCTCAGCTCCAGAGTAACCCTCCCCTGGTGCAGCTTGAGGCTGTTTCCTCTTGTCCCATCCCTTGTTACTTGAGAGAGACCAACCCCCATCTCACTCCATCCTCCTGTTGGGCTGTTGTAGGGAGCGATAAGGTCCCCCCTGAGCCTTCTCTCCAGGCTGAGCCCCCCAGGTCCCTCAGCTGTTCCCCATCACACTGTGCTCCAGGCCCTGCACCATCTCCATTGCCCTTCTCTGGCCCTGTTCCAGCACCTCTGTGTCTCTGTTGTAGTGAGGGGCCCAGAACTGAACACAGGATTCCAGGTGCAGCCTCATCTGTGCCCAGTACAGGGAGAAAACAATCTTTATGATCAGATTTGATGATTCTGTGATTAACACCTCCATGCCACTGTTGTGGCTTCTCAGTGGGCTTCCCATCTCTTGCATGCTTTTTGATGGTAAGAAAATAACTGCAGTCTGTGTATGTCTGTAGGGTTGAATCTCATCCTGTGTTTATAGTCCCTCTGAGTGTTTCTGAATCAGAGGGCATAACTTTTTTTGATTCACTTTCTCAGTATCCTGTTTTGTGTATCGCTAAGGTTAGGTATTTGGCTGGAAAACATCACGACACAAACACACCTGGGCTTTCCTCCTACAGATATGTGGGCCTGTGGTGAGGGAAGTGAGGGGAAGGGTATGCACCAGGTCTTGCCTTGAGGTACTGTTGGGACAGTCAAAGGGCACTCCCAAGACTGAGTTGGGACGTGCTTCTTTTGAACTGCAGTTCAGACAGATCTCTTTCATATGTTTCTTATAAATTGCCTATTGTGTTCGTTGCTGCTCATGTTTTAGAAAGAGCTGTGAGTTTCACTGTTGTGCTGTTAAATGTCCTTCTAGATTATGTATGAAACTGAACCTGGAAACAATCCCTGCAGTTCCTCGCTTGATGTTACATCCGAAACTATCAAAGCATCCCTTTGGTGTTGATAACATGAACCTCTGCATCCTGAACTGGCTTTCAGTAAGGTGTTATAGTAACACAGATGTATAGGGCTCCCAGGGGCCCCAGTCGCGTGTTGCAACAAGCCCACTTCAGTCTAAAGGAGGAACTTGCCCTTGTTCTGTGGCATCTGATTCACTCCTTTTATCCACTCTCTCTGCAACTGTAAGAAACATCTGTGACAGTTCTGTAGAATATAGGGGATGCTCTGTTTCAGTGTCTAATCCCCTGTAGAGAATATGTGCTCTCCCTCTCCCTCTTATTCTTTCCTCTATAACCACAGTTTAATATTCTAGTGTTTTCTTTTTTTATCTTGGAAAGTTTTCTGGCTTTCCTCCATCAGCAATTATCTGGGAATATTTCAAACAACTGACTTCAGACAGTCTACCTGCAGAAAATAGACTCCTACCATCTAGTGGTTTAAGCTGTTACATTAGTTTCATACATTGACTTTTAACATTCAGAAACTCAGGCTATTCTAAACAGCCCAAAGGAGCACAAGTGACTCCTCTTGATCATGAAATGGTCACCCCTAGCTTAGGGACTTTAGGACTTGACAGCACAAGTAGTCAAGCTGCTTATCTTTTTCCCCTGAGAAGAATAACAAGGGCAAGGGAATGAATTAAGCTGATAGGGAGTAAATTTGGTGTTTCATTCCCAGGAGAAGCAGGGTACACTCCCTCACTCTTCCTCACATATCTGGAGAGAAACACCCTTGGAGATGTACAGGATCTATGAAGACAGGCAGAGGAAGTTGAGGTTGTTCAGGCTGCAGAAGAGAAGGCTCCAGGGAGACCTTAGAGCAGCTTCCAGAGCCCTAAGGGGTCTACAAGAAAGCTGGAGAGGGCTTTGGACATGGACCTGTAGGGACAGGACAATGGGAATGGCTTTAGCTTGCCAGAAGGGAGGCTGAAATGAGCTCTTAGGCAGAAGCTCTTCCATGTGAGGGTGCTGAGGCGCTGGCACAGGGTGCCCAGAGAAGCTGTGGCTGCCCCATCCCTTGCAGTGTTCAAGGCCAGGTTGGACACAGGGGCATGGAGCAGCTGCTCCAGTGGAAGGGGTCCCTGCCCATGGCAGGGGTTGGAACTGGATGAGCTTTAAAGGTCCTTTCCAACCCAAACCAGTCTGGGATTCTCTGATTCTGAACAGTGGAAAGCACTGTAAACCCAGCCATATTCATAAAACTGCCCTAAGTGCTACAAGTCTGGTGACAAGGGTTAGTTACTTTCTAATAGATATTATAGCACATTATATGCTTATAAATCCAGAAAGTGCAATTCTACCACTTACTTACCACTCCTCTCTGAGAGCACATTCTTCCTGAGTGCATATTTATTTATCTTGGTGGCATTAAGTTTTCACTAGTTTATTACTTCTATTACTTGACCTCAGGAACTAAAATAGGGGAAAAGAATCCCAGTATTCAATTTCTCCTTGAGTGTTACCAACACAAAAGCAGATGTACAATAAAGATCAAATTTGACCCAGAGAAATCTGATTTCTAGTAGAGATGCATATGACTTCTTCAAGTACGTTGTAGAAAAAAATGGTATCATTTTAGTAATTGAATCCAGTTCAGAATAGAGCAGTAGTAATCTCTGCACGACAGATATATACCCGTCTGTCATTTGTAATCAATTCATACTTTCTATCTGTTCTTTCCCACTCTTGGATTAATGATGCTTAAACCTGAAAATACCTCACCAACAGTGAAGACAATCAGCATTAACAACACCCAGCTAGCAGCCATATCACTAGTTGCTTTGATGGTGTGAGTTTAAATATCTTTTCTCTGCACTGAGCTGAATGTGTGAATTAACCAAGCTTTTAATTCCTGGGGTGTTTAATAGGTATTTTAAAGCTTTTATATCTGTTTCAAGTCTACAGATATCTTTATGGTCCTCTTCTTGACAGTTGTCTCCACAATCTAAGCACATAAATAAGATTGGCCATGTTTTTTGCTGTTGTAGCTGAATTTTGGTGTTGTAGCATTGCTGTCCTGTGCAGAAAGGGAAACAGTTGCCCTGGTCACTGTAGTGACAACCTATGTTCATCCGGAGTGGTTTCAGTGTTGACATCAAGAGAGGATACTTGAAAGAGACACCTTGCTGTCTTGCAGGTAGAAAGAGGGCATTGATTGTGGTAGCATTTTCCCAACTTGCCATCAAGTCTATTTCCAGTTCAGCTACCCCTTTGATTCTTGAAACTTGAATTCTTCATTAAATCAAACATGAAAAGTAAAATGAATGCTGAGAGCAACCACCATAAAACAGAGCACAAATTTTAGGAGACCTGATTTTCAGCAGTGACTAGGTTAGAGGCCATATGCTGCTGAGCCATCTGGTCTTCCCTCAGCTTTACATGCCAATCTGTAGAACCAGACTGTCTTATATCTTTGCATTTGCGCAGGTAAAGCCAAAGGTACACACTGGATGGGTATTAACATTCCGTTCTCCCTTTTTTGTGGACTTTGGAAGATAACTGAACACAGAGGATCTTCAGAGCTAGGAGCTTTAGGTTATAGGTACAATGCTGGGATGATAGCACCTTCACTCAGCTTTTTGATGTGGAGATGATTGCAGGACAGAGTAAAACTGACTCTGAAACCAACCAGCTGGCGTGGAGCTTCACCTCATGCCTGAACTCCACTTTGGTCTCCAGGTTATTCCTTGTCCTGTGTTCCTGGTTGCTTCCATTAAAAGGGACTTTAAGGCCTGCACAGCAACCCAGTTGGAAAATAAAAGGCTTTTAGAGTTTAGGATTTTTTTTATTCTGGAGGGGAAGGGCAGAATGTTTAACATATTTGTTCCCCATTAGCCTGTTTATAGGGGTGTGGACTTCTTTTATATCATATAGATCCTATCAGATTGTATATGCTGGGTAGGTAATTTCATATAATGGTGCAAAGCAATCTCAGGAAGGACTCTTCTTCTGTAAGTCTTCTATCTATAAGTATTCTATAGCATTCTAGTTTTTGTCATAGTAAAGTCAATATGGTTATTGCTTTCCTTCTACTTCAGATCAAAGGACAAAATAGGCTGTTTGGGTAAATATAGGATAATCTGCAGGTTTTCTGAGATTTTAAAGAATCAAGAAGAAGGGAGGCTTATGGACTCACTGTCCATGAAAGCCAGAATGGGTAGGCTGTGATAACATGAGAGGGAAGTCAACACACTGAAACTTCTTCCATGCTCTTAAAATTGGACTTCTGACATAATTTCTACTTTCCTAATCCATAACAGAAACACATTACTGTAGTAAACTTTTTGTATATAGACTCCTAGAAAAGTAAGGAAATATATTCAATACAAGTGCATTTAAGTCTTTTAGGAGACTGATTATTCACAGGAACAATTTTTAGGAAATCTCTTACCTGAATTGCCAGCAAAACATGACAGTGTGCAAAAAAAAAGGAGGTTTCACTGGTTTCTCTATACTAAAAAGGAGATTTCATTGGTGCCCTACCAGTATCAGTGGTACTGGTAGGTAGCACTCAAGATACCACCTTTAAGTATCTCCTTGAGTGAAGGTACCTCTTTGAATGGTATGTGCCATTCAAGGTAGTGGATCTTGAGTACCCTAAATGTTATGCAATATCTCTGCCATCATCTTCCAAATTCTCCTTAGTTTTTATGTGATCTTACAGCCTTACTGGTGCTAAACCACTGAGAAAAGCACTGATCTGTGTTCTCATCCAGTGCCTTGTTCAGGGCAGCCTTTACAAAGTTAATTGCAAGGATGAATCCTTATTTTTTATAGCTGTATAAACCATGAGGGGATTCTTAGAGATGTCTTAGCTAGTTTCATTGGAAAACATAAAACCTGTGTTTGTCAGTGTCAGGCCTCTGCAAATTTGGAGGTGTAAGCATTCTTGTGAGAAAGGATAGGACCATTTTATGGAATGCAGGTGCCCAGCTGTACTCATATACTGGGTGGTGTTGAAACCCTACCCAACCCAAACAGTTGTGATGCCCTATCCATCTTTGGCTGGAGGTGGAATATACACTTGTCTAACTCTGCACTGCCTGACTGGACGCTGCTGTTCCCTGTGAAGTTCTGAAAAGGATGATGGGGAGGGACTCTTCATTAGGGGCTGTAGTGATAGGACAAGGGGTAATGGGTTAAAACTTAAACAGGGAAGTTTAGATTAGATATAAGAAGGAAGTTTTTTACTGTGAGGGTGATGAGGCACTGGAATGAGTTGCCTAAGGAAGCTGTGAATGCTCCATCCCTTGCAGTGCTCAAGGCCTGGTTGGATGAAGCCTTGGGTGATATGGTTCAGTGCAAGGTGTCCCTGCCCATGGCAGGGGGTTGAAAGTGGGTGATCTTAAGGTCCTTTCCCACCCTAACTACTCTATGATTCTATGATTATTTTTTTTCTGTGCTCATGCATCAGGGATGTTTCTGTCTTACTTCACTTGAGCACTATCCTGGTTCTGGGTCAATAGCACTGAAATAGCCACTTGTAAAGGTGGATGGTGGGTGTGTGGAAAATGGACCTCAGGCAGCTCCAGGCAATTGAAAGATAACATTCAAAATGAAAGCGGTTCTGATGTCTCCTACACATTGTTGCTGCTCTTGCCTCGTAAGCTTCCCTCTTCCCACTCTCATCCCTAAGTTCTCTCTACTGATCTATACAGCAAAGCCCTGCACTCAACACAGCTGGGAATAAGAGAGGGGCCAAGGGTGCTGTGAATGGGTGTGGGAATACTGGTGAGGATAGTGGGATGCTCTGGGGTATCTCCTCACTCCATTCATCTGCAAGGACACTGGGTGGAGATAGTGACAGAATGCCTTCACTGCTTGTTGTGCTTCCCACTTGTATCTCCGAGCTAAAGAGCTGGGAGTCTAGCCTGGCTGCTGCTTCAATTATGTCATCCTTCCCAAAGGCATCATCCATATTCTTAACACTGAGGAGAGACCTGCTGAGGTGCAGCTGTTCACAAGGAACATCTCTAGTTAAGGACACAGCCCTGCTATCTTCTCACAGCTAGCAGCAGACAGTTATATCTCTGCTACCCCATACCTACAGCAACGACAAACACAAGGGCCTCTAGCAAAGTTTTGATAGTATTATAAACCTCAATGTTTTCTGTCCTTTATCTTTATTGCCATTTATGATTTGAGCTTATCAAGACCTCCTAAAGGCAGCTTAGAAACCTCTGATGTAGAATCCTACTAATCTCAGGTCTCTACTTGAGCCCAATGCTTTCAGCAGGATTAACTTCAAGGCTTGGTGGACTTGACAGGATTTGCTATTGATGCTTCTGTTTTGTCCTATGGTCATTCCAGTTACTTAATAGAATTTGATTCAAAGTACTCTAATGTACTTCTGAACTACTTCTCTATTCGTAAGTAATGTGTTTTTCCCCTTCTCATTTTCAGAAGAACTGGCAGGTGATTAAAATGTTCACTACAACTTTGATAATTTTAAATAATGAAGCTAAAGCTTTGCTTGCAGCAGTAATTAGGTATTCATTGACATGAGAGCCAGTAGTCTGGGTTAATGTTTTAGGCTGACTAGACTGTCAGCTTGAAGACAGCTTTTAATGTGAGTTTTCAGTTCCACTTTTCTCTCTTGTCTGATGGCTCCAAGTTAACTTCTTTAGCTACAGTGCCAGTTTTTTACATTATTCAAATCCACTTACCATAATTTTTAATGATTGCATCCCAGAGAAAGCAAATATCACTCTGCTCTCTCAGCCTGCCAAGGGAAAGAGCTGGGGGCATCTGGGGTGAGGAAATTCCTTTGGATTAGAGAGAGAAACAGAAGCAAGCCTTTTAATTTATTTTACTTTTCCCTGACAATTTGATATGTAAGAGGTGGGCTCTGAATCATAGGGTCTGTTTGGGGCTTTAAAGAGACATGGAGGAGGGAAGTATTGAATAAAATAATGAAGTTTCTTCTTCCCCCCCGTTCCTATCCAAAACTGATCTTCCATAATTTGTCTGAGTCATCCTGTTCTGCCTACATGTAGGAAACACACAAAGTAACTCTACATTGTACCTTTCAGACTCTTGCGTGTGCTGCATCCAGCATGTGCTGTAACTCTCACTGGTTTTGTTAAAGAGATGACAATAATAGTGACAGTGGTATTATTAATCTTACGACAATGGATTGCAACACTTCTCAAGCATCCCTGTTTATATGATACAGTCATTCGTGGTAAGAGTCACCTGATAAGACCAGTTTCTTAGCCTTTGTGTTGCCGAAGGAACAATTCAAACCTAAAGCGTCTCCTTGTAAAACAAAAGATTGCTTCCTGCAAAACTGCTATGGGAAAGACATATTCTTATCAAATTGATGACACTTTTGTTTTCATTATCTATAATAACTCAAAGTAAGATGATTTTACATGAATGATCCAGTGATGGGACATTGGAGTGCAGTCTTCTGCTACATTTGGAGAAGACCACTGCTTAATTTCCTTTTCTTTCTAGGTATGGGCTTTCTTCTTCCAACCTTCCCATAACCACCTTTAGGTTTTTTGTTCTGATGAACTTACCAGTCTAAACTCTTTTATTTACTTCCCAGTTTCTACTTTCATCTTGATGGAAATATAAGGAAACCAATGCAGCAGCTTTAAATAATTCTGTGTTGATCTTTTGTGCTGAGATGACCATGATTTCAAGCATGTCTGTGATCACAGAAGTGAGACCATGAATGGATCAAAGCTCTTCATCCTCAGAAGTCATTGCAGCATTTCCTTTTAGGTAAGGTGCTGTGTTAGAGACCTTTATTTGTTTGTTTGGTCTGGGTAGCTTTTTTTTTTAGCAGAGGTGTCTTTTTGTCATTCATATGTTGATGTATGTTGAATTCTGCCTGGATATTTGCTGGCTATTTTGTCCTAACATGTTTATGGAGCTATTTTCCAATAAGCACATTTGTTGTACTAAAATTCACCACATATGCATATAACAGCTGTGATAGAATCAGAGTTCAGCTGAGCTATTTTCTTCCTCCTGAACATTTTCCTGAGGACCCTCTTGATTTCTTTGTTCCTTAGGCTGTAAATGAGGGGATACAGTAATGGAGTGATGTTGGTGTAGACCAGAGACACCATCTTGTCTTGAGCTGGTGAGTAACTGGACTTAGGACGAATATACATGAAGGTGGCAGATCCATAGTGTAGCAAGGTGATGGCCAAGTGCGTAATGCAAGTGGAAAAGGCCTTGCCCCTTCCCATGGAGGAGGTGATGTGTAACAAAGCAGAAGCAATACAAACATAAGAGGTCAGGATAAGGAGAAAGGGGAACAGCAGGAGGAGCACACAGGCAGCCAGCAAGGGCAGCTCAGGGGAGTAACCCTGCGTACAGGTGAGGTGCAGCACAGCAGAGACATCGCAGAAGAAGTGGTTGATACGATGAGACCGACAGAAAGGTAAGCGGAAAAATAGCCACTGTCAACCCCAGGGCGATGGCAAAGCTTCCCAGACAGCATGCCACAGCCAGCCTGAGGCAGAAGCCCTCACTCATCACAGCCACGTAGTGAAGTGGTTGGCAGATGGCAATGTACCGGTCGTACGACATGGCTACTAGGAGGAAGCATTCAGCCCCACCGAGTGCCACAAAAAGGTGCATTTGTGCAGCACAGCCTATGAAAGAAATGGTGCTGCCCTCCACCACTATCAGGCCGAGGAGTGTCTTTGGGACAATGACTAAGGTATAGCAGAGCTCAATGGCAGAGAGCAGACAGAGGAAGGAAAGCATGGGAGGACGGGAAGTCTGCATAACTACTGCCGTGAAGATCATCAGATTCCCTGCCAGTGTGACCAAATGGACAATGAGAAAGATAAGGAAGAGGAGGACTCGCAGACAGAGCAGCTCAGAGAAGCCGAGCAGGAGGAACTCCATGGTTGCATCAGTGCTCTTATTGTCCCTCTCCAGGCAGCCTTCACATGGCATCTAAAGGGAGAGAAACAGAAGGAAGACAGTTGAATTTGACCCAGTGCCTGACAATCAGTTCCACATAGGAAATAATATTAAAGCTCACTGTGTCGGGAGGAAGGTGATTTCATTTAAAACCAAAACTGATTTCACTTTGCCTCACTTAACACACTCTCAGATCCGTATTCCCACAGCTACCAAGGTTCCTGTGCCCAAATGATCTGCCTAGGATTCTTTGCCATGACATTGATGACAAGCAATGTCATCTGTTGTGTCTTCATCACATCTTCTGAGTTGTTCTTAGGTTAGTGATCACGTGAAGGTTTTGAACATGCATTAGGAGCTGACACTGATGTAGACACTCCATCCTGCCCTGCTTTTGAAAGCATAATTGGATGCTCCCTCCTAATCTGAGTGTCAAAAGAAGCTGTAGATGGATGTGTTAGGATCTTGATGAGCATCAGCACTTAGGTCTTGCAGACATTCTGCTATTGCTCTTTCTGGTGTTTCCACTCCTTGGCAGACCTGTTTGTTCTCAATTCACACCAATACTGCAGTTCTGTACATCTGTGCCAGAGACACACAGGAACAACCAGACAGTGAGCTGGAGCTTCTGCTCTACAATCTGAGTCCAATTAATGGGAATTTGAGGTGTTCGCTGCCTGCCTTCTCCCTTCCCTACAACAGATCTGCCTCAAGGTTCATTTGGAAACAGGGTTTCAAATGGAATGGGTCAGTGGTTAGACGTGAGGATTCTAAAATTAGAGCTGGCATTTTGGCTGCTCACATCTTTATGCCTGGCTCAGCCCTGTGGCTAATAGTTTGGACTTAGAACGAGGCCTTGCTTATCACAGGAAGAATGAAAAGTTCCTAGGAATGTGAAGTGATGCAAAGCTGTTTAAGTTGTAAAGATCTAGAAAAGACAAGGATGTAGAGAGCCTTCTAATAATAAATTACATATACTGGTCACAGGTGAGCAGTGCTGATTGCTGTGTTCATCATGTAATGCAATATTTGCTGTAAGGAATAATTCCAACTCTTTCTACGCTTTCTGTAAAACAGGAATAAAAGCAGAAATACCTTGAAGACTTCTGCTCATAAGAAAAAAAATCCAGCAATATTTAAGTATGAAAGAAGCTGGAAAATCACATTAAATATTCCAATGCCATAAAAAAAAATAGAGGAAATGGGAAGCTGATAGAAAAAATTGTTAGTGAAGACAGGGATTTTGCCAGGAAAGAAAACATCTTTAAAAAGGTACAGAAAGAATTAATGAATAAAGTTGAGGAAGTGAATCTGATAAGCCTATACACCTTTGCCTCTATTTTTGCTACTGCAGTCACTAGAACGTGCTGGTTTCCTTGTGATCCAGCATCTCAGCAGGATTCAAAACATCTGGGGACTCAGGTGAATAATGAAAACATCCACAATTATATTACCTCAGATGCAAAACTAGGGATTAAATCTCTGTGCTTCAGAGCATAAGTCAGCAAAAGCACTAACTCAGGAAGAAACTTTACCATAAGCCTCAAGACAAAAAAACATGGACAGTGATTGAGAAGGAGCTCTTTAGAGAGTGCAGAGGGAGCAGTGGTCCTGAAAAAGCAACAAGGACTACTTCTAGACACAGTTTTCAGTGTTTATAAAGCCATGGCTAACTCATACATCCACATTTTGCTCCTGCAGAACCTCCCGGACAGCTCTTCTAAACAGTCTGGCTATAAAGCTTTCTTAAGACTGCATGCAAGTAGTCAGTCTTCACAGAAAACTGTGATGGATTGGTACATGATGACTGCTGACTGGAATCACTGTGGCTCCCCTTACTCCAAGTACCAAGACTTCAGGAGGATTCTACTAAATACAACAAAGCTAAAGAGTGGGTAAGAAAAAGGGGGTTCCCTTCTTTTCATTTGAAATTGATCTCTTTGGTGAGAACATACCGTTTCTGGGATAGAAGATAAGGAAATAGAGACTTCTTCCTGCTGCTGATGTGTGCAGCTCCGTCCAGGCTGAGATTCTGCCTTGCACCCAGACTGGGGTCCCTCTGGCTGTGAGTGTCCTTAGAGGCAATGTTTTCTTTCAGCATTTCATAATCATCCTCTCTTCTTTTCTGCAGGATCCAGTTCCTTATATATAACGTGACACAGAGGTTGTTCCTCTTCCCTGATGCCTCTTCCCTCCTTGCATGAATGACAGGCAGTTCCATTCCTCCCAAGAAAAGTAAGTTTGCAGTTTTCCTCTAAATCAAGCAACAAGCAATTGCACCTTCATTGGAAGGCAGTGTTGTGGCACCCTCCTAGAGGGCTCTTGCTCCTTCCACTGAAGCAGTTGATAGGAGCTGATTGTTCCTTGGGCTGGCTTGTACCTGGAAAGACAATGATTTAATTGTCAGGATGCATTGCTGCTCTTCTTAAATAGAAATAAATCAGGAGGTCTTCAAGTAAGCTTAAACCAAGCTCACACTTAAAGGCAAACTAAAGCAGATATAAAAACATCAAAGCCATCTGTAAAACTGTGTGTGGAGGTTTCAGCAGTTCAGATGATCCATGATTTCTTATTGACTCAAATGAAATCACTGTTCAGTGGTGGATAGGACTGAAATTACTCAGACCAGATTTCTTTTTATTCCCATTGTTAGGTTCATTCCTGCCCGCTTACACTGGAATCATTAATGACATCTGTAAGCTTATGTAGATAGAAGAGAGAGGCAAAGTCAAAGTTTTGGACCATAAAATGTAACTGCTTTCCTTTAACTGAGCTTGGCAGAAATACATAAATATGGTACCTTAGGATTTTCCCCAGAACACTGTTTAGTGGAAGTTTGCCTTTCAAAATAGCCTTCTATAATATTTTTTCTATATTGCATAGTCATCTAGGGACAAAACTACCCCATGCATCAGACCAGTGAGGGGACTAATTGTGTTGGGAGCAGCTCTGCAGAAAACACCTTGGGCTTCCAGTGGACAGCAAGATGAACATGAGCCAGGAAGAGGCAATAAAGACCAACCACATACTGTGCTACAATAGCAAGTATGTCGCCAACAGGTAAAGGGAAGTGATTATTCACCTTTGTCTGTCACACGTGAAGCCACATCTGGAATACTATGTTCACTGTTGCAGTTCCCCATAGGAGAAATGATAATGAGCTCAAGAGGAGCATGGAGAGGCTGAGGAAGTTAGGAAGTTAGAAGAGGAGGCCAAAGAGAGATCTGATGGCTTTAGCTAGCTACTGGGGGGATGTTCACATGTTGAGAATTAAGCTACAGGCCCTGCAAAAGATTAAGTTGACAAGGCCATGAGCATCCTGATCTAGCTCTGGTGCTAGCTGTGCTCAGAGCAGGGGTAAAGATCTCCATGGTCCCCTTCCACCTAAGTCTTTCTTTAAGTCTACAATACTGTTCAGCCTTGGTCCGATATCCAGTATGGACAGGAGCAGACCTGTGTGTACCTGAAGAGTTTTGCTGCCACAAACTGAACTACTTGCAGAGATTTGGCTCCTCCAAGGCCACTAACTGAGATGCTGTAGTGCCACAATTATGAAATCATGCCGAACTCAGAATCCAAAGTTGTATTTAAATGTTCTTACCCTATTCTTAATCCTGTCATGTCAGTTCTTGGAATTAAAGATATGGTGGAGGTGGAGTCTATCCTCTTTAGTCTCCCAGTTCACTTCCTTAACTTTCAACTTTTTTCCCTACACTTTTTTTATTGTTTAAGATGCTGCAAACAATTTAGGGCACAGAATGTCTCTAAAAGCATTTAGAAAGCTGAATTCTGAATCTGGTTGGAATTTGTAGGTGACGTTGTATAGTAATGAATAAAACAACAGCCCTAAAGCCTCTCTCTCTGTAGCATGTTGTCTCTGCAGCTGTACCAGGAGTAAAACTGAGGAGCTGGTGATTTTATAATTCCACCTAGCAAATTGGGAAGATTATAAGTGGAAGTAAATCTTTACAGTGATGAATCTATTTTAGTCATATGCTTTGCAGAGTAAGATTTCTCCCTCTAGCAAATTCTGAGGATTTCAGAACAGCAGCTGATTAACTTACATATAGTTTCTCTCTCTGTTATGAAATAAAATTCAGGGACTTAGGTGCTACTATATGGTGTTCAAGACCAGGTTGGATGAAGCCTTGGGTGATATAGTTTAGTGTGAGGTGTCCCTGACCATGGCAGGGGGGTTGGAACTAGATGATCTTGAGGTCCTTTCCAATCCTAACTGATTCTATTTCTTACTTTAATTTATATTTACCCTCATCTTTAACCTGAACCGCAGGAGAAAATCTGCTACATTGGTAACAATGCATAAAGGATTGCAAGGAACTGTTTTGATACGTCAGTTCCAACTTTTCCATCTTCAGATGGCCATTTTCTGCTGCTGGACTGGAGGTGAACCTAGGTGAATCAGCATGTACCCAGTAACCAATACTGCAGAGTCAGCAGTAAGATGCACTGATTTATTTTCTTCTACAACACTGCCCAGCCTTACACTGGATAAGTAAGGCAAATTACTGTTTCAGTTTGTGTGTGTTTAGATAAGCTGCCGTTTATTAACATGCAGCTTACCCCTCCCAGCAACATTTCAACACACGCCTACACATTACCTCCAAAACATGGCTCACCAAACAGGGGAGCGTTAGCTGGAGTGAGGTATGCATCCCAGTGCCAGCAACCAGACAAACAATGAGCAGGAGAGGATGAGAATATGCATGTCAAAGTGACTCCATACTTCCTCCTTTAGACCACACCTTTCAGGTTCCCAGCATTTTCATTGCATCAGCTCACAGCCAAATTCATAATAGATTAATAAAAGCTGCACGTTAGCATTAGTGTTTGCATGTCTCGAGTCTGCAGCGTGTTAGAGATGTACATTACTCCTTGCTGCAGAGTTCAGCCCTCCTCTTCTCCCCCGCACTGTACCTGTGTGGTTATTTTCCCAGTACACACCTGCAAGGCTTTGGGACTGGCCTGCCTTGGCCCAAATTTGTATAAAGAGCTTCTTGGAATCCATCTACAGTTAATGAATCACATCATATCAGTTTCTATCTGCAATTGCAACATGCTTTGGAGGATGTTCCCCTTGGTCTTCAGAAAAAGGACCTGTTCTGCGCTTGCTTATCCACACCCAGGAACTACCAGCCTGCTCCAAAGAAGGCAAGAGAGACTATGAAATTGCTGGGAAGCACTTCTGGGAGTCTTAGTGTAATCAGGGGGAAATCTGGGCAGAAATGGATAGAGCTGAAGCACTACCAGGAAGCCTGGAGCAGAGGGATGGCCAGTTCCAGTGACAGCCCAGGAAGCAGCGCTTTCAGCCCAGACAGCCCTTAGGCTCTGACTTAACCCAGAGACACAAAGCTGCTCAGCAGGCCAAAAGTAATGCTCAAGCAACATGAACTAACTAGCCAGTGCTAAAAGGGAATAAAGAGGATAAGAAAGATCACAGATCTTTGAATGCAAAAGCATGGCAATGTTGATCCTCTGGCGGTATCATTCTGTTGTAGAAAGCAAAGAGTCTGGCTTTAAAAGCAGCTGCAGAAGCTACTTCGTTATTCAGAAACATTATGGTGACTTATTTGGTGAGAGAAATCAAGGCAGATTTAAGGTAAATTGCTTGAATTGGTTTTGGTGACTGGCAAAATCTAAGGTTCACCCTAATGAAAATGTAGTAGTGGCAATATGAAAATCAATGTTACTATCACTTGTGAGGAAATGTATTTGTGACTCCAGTGAGGCTGATAATGCTCAGGATGTATCTGGGCCAGGGGCTGGAAATTGCTGCATCCTGAAAAAGACTTTTTTTAACAGGTGCTTGATCCCTATTTTGTAGTTAACAGGAGTCAAGAAATGCTGCCTCCCACAGAGACAAGACACTGGAACAACTGTGCATAGCCTTCAGGAGAAGCAGTGTTTCCTTATTCCTATAATGTTCAGAGCTTTCTGGGAACCAGGAACTGAAACTGGCTGAGGTGGTACCAGCAGGATGACTGGCATCCATTCGCCTTGGTGAGAACAAGCATCACTCTGCTCTCGCTGAGTTTCTGTTGTTTGGGTTGATAAGCACTGTCTGGGAACTCACTCCAGGAAAGATGCTGAGCCTGAAGACAGCCAAAACAGAGTTTTGCCAAAAAAGAAAATAAAAGGTAGGCAGCCTGGCACTTGACTCCTGATGGTTTGTTAAAGATGGGGCGTTTCTTTCACCTCATTATACTTACTCATACTTTAACCCAGCCAAAGGCATTGTCTTGCATCTCTGCTAAGAAAATGGTGAATGCTGTCGTAAACATGCAAGCTTTACCTGTATGGAAAAAAAATAAGTTATTGGAAGAATACTTGTTTAGAACTATAGAGAGAAAGCCCAAATTTAAAATGGGAAGTAATGAAAGAGAGGACTAAAAGATTTAAACTGAAAACAGGAAGTGAAAATGAAAAAGACTGATAATGAAGCTACAGGTCCTGGAAAAGGCTAACTTGAACTCCTCTTGTTAAGGAAAGATGAAGGCAGGAAGGAAGAGTGACATTCTGAAAACAGATCTAAAGGGGTTTTATCTGATTGAGAACTTGCTTCATGGTTATTCTGGGATTTCAGCTTTCCTGGGCATCTGATGTCTTCTGTGAAGTGATCAGTACAGATGTCTTCAGCCTCTTCACAGCCATTAGGGGCATCACCCTTCATTCGTTCTGAAAACTTGAGGTTCCTGTTAGCTGCCCTTTTCAACTCTTCCTCTTGCCATGTGATAGCCCATCACATTAGGTCTCACTCTGTGACCACTCCTCCTTATCCACATCATCAGTCAAGTTCTCAACAAGATAATCCCATGGCAGGACTCAACACAAAAGGACATGACCTCATATTGCTGTAAGGCAGAGAAGAATCATAGCATCATAGAAGCATCACAGTTGCATATAAGTACCTAAAACCATAAAAGAGTGAAAAAATGCCAGTGGAATATCAAGGACTTAGAAATATTGGGATGGGGAAGAGGAAGGTGGAGCTGGACCACTGTGAAACCAAGCAATGAGAAAGTCCACCCTGGTCATGTGAAAGGAGTATAAACATGACACTAGGTGATGTTAATGGTTCTCTTTATGTCTACCCTGAAAGCCTTTCAGAGTTGTTCAAAATGAGCCACAGACCGGAGCAGACACCTGGAGAATACAACTGTAGATGTTATTGAAAGTTAGTTTCAGATTTATTTGGACAACTTTGTGGATGTCTCTGTGGATCTAATTAAAAGTTTGGTGTTTTCCACTGCAGGCTTACAAACTGCAGCCAGAGGGGCTCATCTGGAAAGGAACAGAATAACTGCATCTCTCATAATCCTTGAAGGAGCTCAGCAGCGCTCAGCCCCTCTTGGGACTGGGATCGCAGCACTCTGGGGCCTTGCTAAGAACCACTGGTGCTGACAGATGAAAATCATGTACTTATTACCTCCTTTTGTTCCCTGTGCAATGGTCCCACCTCAGTTCTTCCTTGGAGAGGCAGGGACTCAGACATCCCATCTGGGGACATCTCTATTTCTTTCTTAATTTGACCTGGTGCAACTTCAGCTCCTGGGAGGAATGGCAGAAAAGCTCATTCTCTAACACAGTTTTCCACAGAGACACCATCCCAAGTTGACGCTGCACACACTCCATCCCCAGTGTTCCAAGGCTACAGCTCATTTCCTCATCTACCCATCTCACATTTAACCATCTAGGTTAACATTTTGCACCTATGTCCCTATGAACAAAAAAGAGTTTTTGGCAAGTAACTATTTCCAAAGAAGCTTATTTTGGAAAGGAAACTCTGTTGAGTAGCATCCCAGACTGAAAGAAGAGACTCCAGATGAACTGGAGCTCATTTAGACAGAGGAACTGCGGTAGACAGTATATGTGTGTTCGGAGAAAGCAGGTGGGCTGCAGAACCCATTCTAGCACTCAACCCTTGAGTTTGTTTCAAGCTGTTCCAAGCAGGTTAGTTGGAGGTGAAAGAAAAGAGCAATCTGTCACTAATGGTGAGCAGAACCTATATTTTAGAAGCCATATATGCTTGTTGAACTGGATAGCAAGAAAAACCCACCACCTCCATCAGATCCCAAATTCCTTCTCCTCTCAAGCCATTCATGCCCCAGCTTGTACTGACCCTGGTGGTTGCAGAACCTTGCACTTGGGCTTGCTGAACTTCATGGGGTTTGCATGACTCCTCAAGCTTGTTAAGGCCCTTTTGGATGGCATCTCTTCTCTCAAGCATAGCACTGCAGCAAACTTGCTGAGAGTGCACTCGATCCCACCACTTGTGGCAGTTATGAATATATTGAATAGTACTGGTCCCCTGAGGGACATTATTTGTTACTCATTTCCACTCGGACTTTGAGCCATTGGAAGTGGCCATCCAGCTAGTTCCTTATTCATCTGACAGCCCACCCATCAAACCCATCTCATTCTAACTTAGCAGCAAGAATGTTGTGTCAAAGGCCTTACAGCAGCTCAGGTAGATGACATCAATACCATTTCCCTTGCCCTCTGATGCAGTTACTCCGTTGCATAAGGCCACTCAATTAGTCATTACCTTGGTGAAGCCATGTTGGTGCCTCTCAGCACACCCCTGTCTTCCGTATGTTTTGCCATGTCTTCCAGGAGCATTTGCTCCACAGATCTTGCCAGGCTGAGGTGGGGCTGACTGGTCTGTAGTTTGCAGGGTCCTCATTACCCTTTTCAGCAATGGGGTGATACTCCCTTTCCTGCAGTCACTGGGGACTTTGCCTGACTGCCATAACTTCTCAAACACGATGGAGTGTGGTTTGGCAACTCCATTGGCCAGTTTCCTTGGGATCCTGAGATGCATCTCCTCAGGTCCCATGGACTTTGTGTATGCTTAGGTTCTTCAAGTGGTCTTTACCCTGATTTTCTCCTATGATGGGAGGGACTTCACTCCCCAGTCCCTACCTTGAGTTTCAGGGGCTTCAGAGATGTGGGAAGAGAGAATTGGGGCAACAAACAATGGAGTACCTCAGCCTCAGAGTGCCAGCTGTTTGTGCATCAAGTGCTGCTGCTGCTGGGACAGAACCTGCAGGCAGCAGAGCAGGGCACAGATTTGTGTCCTGGGTGAGTTGCCTGTGGGTGTGATGGGGTGAATATTTGCTTTCTTCCCCCAAAACGGCTCACAAAGTGTTGATGCATTGCAAGGCTGTCTCCTGCTCTGATTGCTTCTCCTAATATGAAAGTCTTTTGTGCTTAGAGGGGAATTGGTGTGCAGGAGGTGAGTTATGCTTGCAGTTACAGACTTGGTTTTGTTCTTGCAGGGCCTGTGACATTGCTGTCATGTGGAACATTACTGTAGGTGCTTGTGATCCCTCAGAGGACAATGGTCCCCTCTGCTGTGTATCCTGGAGCAATCCTTCCCAACATACATCCACCTCAGGGTGAGTGCTTTGGGGTTTCTTTTTAATAACAAGTGTGTGTGTGCATGTGTGAGTTGCAGCTTGCCTGCTCTCTGCACTGCTCCAGCACAGTGTCACAGGTACATGTGCCATCATGACACACAGCATGAAGACAAAAAAAAAAACAGGCAGGATCCAGTCTGGGAAGGCAGGGCAGGGGCCCAAATCCCACTCCAGATGATTTCCAGCAGCAACACCTCTTATAGCTCTGAAAGGGTTCAGGTGAGGTCTGGTTTGGTATGAAGGTGAGGGTTAATGCTGCAGGAAATCCATCTGGAATGGGTTTGGGGTGTGTGTTCATTCCTGCCTTAATTCCTCACTCTGTTTCTCAAGATGCTTTACTGACTGTGGCTGGGAAGGGAATGACCACATACAACACTGAGGCAATGAAGAAGTGATGGCTTTGTAGAACTGGAGTTTAGAATTCCATGGAGCAAGGAATTCCTTCAAGCTCCCAGAGCTGTTTTCTCTACAGCCCTCCTCCATTGTGCCCTGACAGCTTGGGGTTGGTACTGTGCCCTCAGGGCTGGCAGACCAGTAGGGAGCTTTTTCTGGGGTCCCCTGTAATGCAATTAATGCTCTTTTTGGTGCATTTCTGTGGTTTAGGTAGTGCCTTAATGCTGATGAGTAGCCAATTGCACTCAACTGCCTCCACCTGCCTTCTGCTGCTGGCTTTATCTACAGCTGCCTCTGGTTCCCATCTGTGCCTGTGGGCTCCCTCCTCCTGGTGCAGACCGTGGCTTCTTTCTGCTCCCCAGCTCTTCCTCGGAGCAACTGCCATAAGGACAGACCCCTCCAGCCTGGTGCTGGCCCTGTTGGAGCCAGGGAGAGCTCAGACCGGTGAGTGTGTGAGATGCTGTTGGGGGAAACTGGTATCCACTGGGGCGAGGACACCCTGGTGAGCATGTACAGGAGCATGTGGGGAGGTGGGAGAGGCACTGGCAGAGTGCAGCCCAGTGGGTACCAGCCCCTGTTTGGGGTTACCGTGGTTGCTCTGTGCTGCTGTTGCCATATAGGGCCAGAGGGCTTGCAGCCAGAACCTGGCTCTTGCCTGCCCTTCTGGGGAGAACAGGGATGTTCCTGGGGTCCTTTGTTCCAATTGTTAGGAACTTCACCTGACTGCCACTGATTGAGATACACATCTTTAATGCAGTAACCCCATTGGGAGCATGGCCATTTGCTCTGTACTTCTTCATGGCACAAATCACTGTATTCTGCCCAGTCTCAGGGCTTAGTCAGCTCCAGGAAAGGCTTCATTTTTTAAATGATAAATCTGGATAAAGGTTGCTGCTTTAGCTGTGATTCAACTGGTTGTAAAAAGTAGCAATGTTCTCTGCTGTTCATTGCTTGAATAGTACTGGTGTACTGAGGTGATAATCATGGTAAGGTAACTTGTGGAACAAGGTATGTAGTGTTTAGGGCACAATTTGCAGTTGCATGGGACATGCAACCAGGAGGTGCAGGACCCCAGTCTGAACCTCACTTGGAATGAAGTTTTTAGTCCTGTGTTTCTGAGGTGAAAGTCATATTGGTCACATCCAATAGGAAGCACTCACTGGTTACCTAGCCTCTGTAGCTTCATTTTAGACAGAATCATAATATCTGGTCCTTGTTTGATCCTTCCACAAGCTAATTCAGTGTGTTGTGCTGGCATAAAATAGCAAGTGTTGGTTTGGAAGGCCATAAGGTTTTTGTCAGTGTTATTCAGGGCAGAACACAAAAACACAGGAAGGCAAGGTTACTTGGTGGGCTACAGACACATTGCTTCCAAGTCTCTTCCAATGCCAATGCAGAAGACTGATCACAGGGATTGATGTGTTGTTTGAAACATTGACATGGCCTCCAACATCTCAGTGTCAAAATCAACAGTATTCTGATGTGTTGGGCCCTTCATTTCCTTCTCCCCTCCCCACCACAGTTTTCATCTCTCTTCTGGTGTACTAAATATGTTTGGAGGTTTCAGACAGATTTGGAACATTTTCATCTTTAATCTTAATGAACAGACATCAGAGGACCTGACCCCTTTTATAATAACTGGAAGGGCTGAACGATTGAGGTCTGAGTAGTCAAGGTCAAAGTACTTTGCTTAATGCATATCTTACAATTATCTAGTAGGACTTTATAGCACCACAGATGTTAAAGTATCAAATATTCAAATCCAAAGATCGGTCCTTGTCCTTCGGCCTCTCTACCTTGTTCTTATGCTTCTTTCTCTGCTGCTGCTTCTGCTCTGGGTCTGCTCCTGCTTCTTCTGAACCTTCTGCTTTCTTCTGCTTCCCCTGCTCTTCCAGTTCTTCCTGGGAATACCTTGCCCATATCCAAGTCTGCACTGACCTCTAATGCCTAATGCAATGAATTGAAGGTGGCCTGTGGGAGGGAGGGAAGCTTGGTTAACCTCTATAGCAGGTCTGAGCTGTAGGAGAAAGACAACTGCACCCTCACACTCAGTGCAGTAAGTCTCACCAAGATGACGATCTCCTCCAGCTCTGACTAAAGCGAAGACATAAGGAGCCGATCACCTATACCTGTGCATCATGGTGATATATGGTGATACTCAGTTCTGCATTTAGTTCTGCATTTCATATAATGAAGTTATCTAAAAGCCAAGAACTACATTTTACAAAAGATGACAACAAATGCCTAGTACAGAAATGCAAATGCTCCTCACTGTAGTTCCCAGTTATTTGGATTTGCTATGAAACAGAAACAGCGTAACTTATGTGTATATGTAACCATACAATTTGCAAGCCTACCTGGCCACTTTAATAGTGATTTTTAAGGATGAGGATAATTGGAACATCTCACGTAGCACTGTGAATTACAAGATCATCAGTACTCCCAATCCTCACCTTTAATACTGTAACTATTAGAATATCAGTAAATTATGTATGACCAGCAGGAATAATTCATCAGATTGTCATTTTGTCAGAGGCTGTAAGATTTCAAGCCTCACCATTGCTTTTACAGATAAACAAGTGTTTCACTGAAGTATATATTTTAAGAGACATTGAGAAACCATAATTCTCTTGGTTAATAGTTCCATTAATTAATTAGAGCACTGTTTAAAAAGGGATTCCTACCGTCTGAGGCAGATTAAGTAAATAGAAATTATTCCATATAATATGATGAAATACTCAATACTTTGGGTAAAACCTTGAAGACATACAGGAAGGCAGAAAATAGATTTATTTACTGTCTTTTATTCATAGGACAGCTTCTTTTTGCATTTAAAAGAGATCCATTCAGGTCTGCTATGGCTGATATTGAACACAGTAATATCAGTTTAAATTATGATGCAGCCGAAGCAGTAAGGAATTCACAGTATGATCAGGTTCTCCATCCTTATCTCTTACTCGTATATGAGCTACAAACAGAGCTCCAGAGCCATTGTGAGCAGAGGGCGAGTGATACCTTACTATCATAACTGTGCCTTGCTGAGAGCTAAGTCAAATTTGTCCTTGTCACAAGGAGACTGAGATGTTTTCCAACCAGCTGCTACCACTGAGTGTTAGAACTGGGTTCTGGGAACTCAGCTGGCTTCTTTCTGCCTTGCTATTCTCATCAGAAAATACTTAGGCAAGCAAATATGGCCTTGAGTACAACAGTGGAACCTCACACCACTGCGGTACCCAGCCCTTTGCAGCACCTTCACTGCACCTTTGACTTTTAGCAGTGTAACTGCTGAACACTTACACGTAGATTTTTTGACAATGAGCTTATTCAACAGGGTAAAGGTGGAAAGAAAAACCTTTTTCTAAGTCACCTAAACAATGTGTGTACCGCATTTGTTCATTAGAAAGAACACTGCTCTTTGTAAGCACATACTTTTCTTTGGCTTACAGGTTTTCTTTCTCACAGGAGCCTCCACTTTCTCTTGTTCTTTTATTTTGTTTCTTGTTGGATGAAACTGATTACACACAAACCCTGCCCCTGAAGTAAGGATTAGTGGGGAACAATCAGTGCAACTCTAATGGGAGCCATCTTCCCCTGAAGTCTTGGGCAAAAAATGGACAAAAATGCTGCTCACAGAGCAGCCTTCTGCATTTTAGGTTCTGCATATTATTTCCTGTGCACCTCAGAGAACTACACATTCATGGCATTTCGGCTTTTGGAGTTCCCTGACCTCCAAAGGAGCAACAATTCAAATCCATTTTTGAGACAACAATTTTTAAACCCTTAAACCTTCTCCACAAGGCAAAACACAAAAAGTGTGTGTCCTGGGTTCAGCAGTAGCAGTCATTTTTCTGCTTCTTAGTAACTGGTGCAGTGCTGTTTTTTGACTTTTGGCCTGGGAACAGCACTGATAACATCAATGTTTTTAGTTGTTGCTCAGTAATGTTTACTCTGACCAAGGACTTTGTGAGTCTCATGCTCTGCTAGGGAGGAGGGTAAGCCACTGTATTCTCTTCCCTTGTTATTTCCCTTATCATTATTTTTATTGGCGGTAGCAGCAGTAGGTTTGTGTTATACCTGATTTATTGGACTGTTCTTATCTCAACCCGTGGGAGTTACATTCTCTTGATTCTCCTCCCCAGCCCTCTGGGAGCCTGGGGGAAGAAGGAGGGGAGTGAGAGGGCAGCTGCTTGGTATTGCGTCCAGTTCTGGGCCCCTCAGTTCAAGAAGGACAGGGAATTGCTTGAAAGAGTCCAGCACAGAGCCACAAAGATGATGAAGGGAGTGGAACACCTCCCTTATGAGGAGAGGCTGAGGGAGCTGGGTCTCTTTAGCTTGGAGGAGACTGAGGGGTGACCTCATCAGTGATTACAGATATGTAAAGGGTGGGTGTCAGGATGATGGAGCTAGGCTTTTTTCAGTGATGTCCAGTGGTAGGAGAAGGGGCAATGGGTGTAAACTGGAGCATATGAGGTTCCACGTTAACATCAGGAAGAACTTCTTTACTGTGAGAGTGACAGAGCACTGGAACAGGTTGCCCAGGGGGGTTGTGGAGCCTCCTACATTGGAGATATTCAAGGCCCACCTGGACAAGTTCCTGTGTGATGTGTCCTAGGTTACCCTGCTCTTGCAGGGGGTTTGGACTAGATGATCTTTTGAGTCCCTTCCAACCCTTGGGATTCTGTGATTCTGTGTTACAGCTGGGCTTAAACCAACCAGTGTGTTTAATATTAGATGGGGTGTTCGTTGACAGATTATGTTCTATAAAGCCCCTCTTTGTGATGGCACGACTGCTCCAACACACGCTCGCTCATGTCTCTATTTGTACTGGTCAGCAGACGCTGTGCAGCCAGGCACTTCTGCCTTCCCTTCACCACACTGATTTCCCTCTCAGGGCAGGAGGAGCAGCACACATGCCTTGCCGCACAGACCGACAGTACCACCGAAGTCCACTAGATGGCACCCTTTGGCTACAGTCAACGCTCAGCATGCAAACCTATCCGGGGGTAGAAGCGCTGCTTACTGCGAGGTGTTTGCAACATGACCTAAGGTAAGCTGGTTTTGGGGGGAGCGGGGTGCTGGCTTTGCTGTCCTAGCAGGACTGGACAGTCACCTTCTGTCTGTGTTCTCCCGGCAGTTTCACCTGCAGTCTATTCCTTTTTCAATTTCCTAACTTCAGCTATAATATAGTATTTTATTTCTGCAGTCATGCTTTGCTCCCAAGGCAGCAGTGTTTTAATGAGGGATGAAGGACAGATAATAAAGCACTATATAAAACCAAGGTGGCAGCAATATTTCTTAGGTGTTTACTATTACTGATGAGAATACACCATTCCAGCTGAAAGGAGAAGGCCAGTGAACAGAGCTCACTAATAATACAGCTCCCCCCAAAATAGGTTTTCAATAGGTTGGTATAATCGACTTTTTATAAACTTTTTTGTGTTACAATCCTATTTCCCTGCCATACTGATGGTGATGAAGACAGGCTGAGAAAGTTGGGGCTGTTCAGCCTGGAGAAGAGAAGGCTGCGTGGAGACCTCATAGCAGCCTTCCAGTATCTGAAGGGGGCCTATGGGGATGTTGGGGAGGGACTCTTCATTAGGGACTGCAGTGACAGGACAAGGGGTAACGGGTTAAAACTTAAACAGGGGAAAATTAGATTGGATATAAGGAAGAAATTCTTTACTGTGAGGGTGCTGAGGCACTGGAATGCTGGATGATCTTAAGGTCCTTTCCAACCCTAACTGTTCTATGATTCTATGATTCTATGATGTCTTGGGTTTCATTTTGGATTGACAGAAGAGACATTCCTGCCAGGGTATCACTTGGTAAACCTTTAACATAGGTTAACCTTTAACAAACCTTTAACAAACCTTTGACTTTTGGGAAGTACAGAATGGACAAGGGAGAGGTTTTGAAATTACCTTATCTTCTTATTTACACTTATTTAGCTTTTTATTTGTTAGTTGAAAAACAAATTACGGTACCTCCTACCTCCTCTTATTAATGCATCCGGCAACTCCTTTTGTTTATAAGGAATGTTAACTTCATCTTTAAAAAGAAAGTTTTAATTCTCAGTAGGTCATTTGTAATGTTGTCAAGATGGTTTTGCTAATCATGTTCTTTAATTTATATACGGATTTCTGCAGACGGTTGTGCATCAGGAGTTCTATGAATAATGCACATTTCATTAGCATAAGCATACATAATTTATAGGCAATGTTAACAGCAAAGTTTAAAAAGCTTAGCTCCCTAGCCTACAGTATACATATTTCAAGTAAATTGATTTCCTCTTATGTAGTGTACTCCAAATACCATCCTTCAACCTAAGCAACTTGCAGAGAGGGAGAGGGAGAACTCCTGTGTGTTACAATGGTCCTGAACTGGCATATAACTGGAGAAAGTCTGCAGTGAGCCCAGCTGAAAGGCCATGCTATCAGGCAGTGCTGTCTCACTGGTACTACTGAGATGTCTCCACTTCCAGTGCTACATTCATCTCTTTAAAAGCAGGGCCTTGTTTGGTTGTTGGTCTTGGATATTTTTCTGAGACAGGGCAAAACAAAATGAGATGATCTTCATTCTCTTCTCAAATACCTATTGATCAAAGTGGTTTTCTTCTCTCTGGAGTACACCACTGAATGCAGTCATGGGATTTTCCTTCCCATTTCCTGTGGAGCAGAGTGCATTTTTCCTTCTGCTTTGCCATGTTCCATTATGACGATGAGTTTAATGACGCCTTTTTGTCCCAAGACCAGAAGAATGACAAGGTCATTCTTAGCAAAGAGTGCCTGAAGCGGAAATGTGCACAAGTTAAAACGTTTGCTTTCTGTGAAGCACTCACTTAAAACCTTTGATTCAAGAATATCCCCTTATGGGAACTCCTTTGTTGAAATATCATAGGGTTAAAACCACAAGGTTTTTGTTATCTGTGGGGCATACTCTACAGATAGGCATACTGTGAGGGAGCCCTGTTCTCCATATACTTTCCACAGAAGGAACAACACTGAAGAGAAAGCTTGCTTTATTTTCTGGTTTATTTATTTCTGATTTACTAACATGGCTCCTGCTAGATACCGAATAAGTATTCTTTGTTGTCAGGCTTCAGGTATATGTAGTATTGATGCAGTGCAAGCAATGGCTTTAAACGGCTTCCTTCACAACACAGATGTGGACATGGACCTGACTGCTTTCCCAGACTGCTGTGAAGAGAATGAGACACGGGCACATGCAGACAGTGTCTCCAATGTGAACACAACTCACATAAAAGAGGAAGAGATCTCTGAAGGGAAGTGTGAGCAGGATTATAATATGGAAAAATCATCTTATTGATACATATTCCAGGACTGTCTTTCCCAGTGTGTATATTGTGTTAAAGTTTTTTTTACTGGGGCTTGTACATATGAACAAAGGCGATTATAAGCTAGACAGTTATTTGTGTATGAGGGTAGCATCGTGCTTTAAAAACAATGCAACAGCAGTAGAGGGAAGGGTTAAAAGCTTCCAAAACTGACTTGTGTCTCATACCAAGGCTGGTTTGGTTAGCAACAAAGCTAACCCAGGAGTCTGGTTTCTTTTTCAACTGGACTGTTGCAATGCTTCATTGGAGCAATCCAATATATAAGTTACTACTGCAGTAGCGTAGATGCAGTTTTGCTCACTAAGGGAGCGCTTTGCCGCACACCTGGACAGACAGCATCTCCCACTTGAGGTGTTATCCAGGCAGAGATTGTAGGAAACTTGGTCAAGAAAACAAACCAACCACATGTTCAGCAGAACCTGGTTCTTCTGATTTATGTTGTGTGTGTGAGCTTGGGGTTCTATCCCATTCCCCCTCCCTTTGGCTTTTGAGACCAGATGTTACAGTGAGGAGGAGCTACATACACCTGCTTGCAGCAGTGATCCACAGCACAGTTCAAGATACCACACTGAGACATATGGGAAATAAAAGGAAGCAGCTGTACCCTCTACGGGAATCCTGTTGGTCCCAGATGAATTCTGCATGGAAATATCCTTAGGTTCAAGCTAAGGAGGTTGAATTAAGAATGTTCAGGAACACACACAAAAAGTGCTCATGGCTCCAGAAGAGAATCAAAATTATTTTTGTGACTTTACCAAATTAGGGGCATTTTTCACTTACATTCCTTGGGTTCATCTGTCATTTAATGGAGTGAGTTTATATTTACCAAGTCAGGTCAAAATGGTAATTCATGGTAGCAAAAACCATCTTGGCCATTACAGAAAGACATACTTGTTTGACCATTCATCCTAGTGGTATTCAAGCAGTTATGCTGAGAATACTTTGTGGATTTTCTGGAACAGAAATAAGAGCTTGTAATGGTTTCCATGAGCAGCTGAGGTGCAGGATGTGGCCTCCCTATTTTTAGCATCTGCTGCTACACCCATCTGTAGTAAGAAAACATCCTGTAAGTCTTGATGTAGGTGATGCAGACTTTTGAGTCTGGAGAACTACTTTATTCTTCAAAGCTTTAAGTAGTAAAGAAAGTAAAGGAAGTAGTAAAGAAGAAAGCAGTAAAAGAAGTAAGCAGAATTTCATGCCAGCAACCTGTTTTTCAGAGAGCTACACAAAGATATACCTTTGACTGTCCCAACTGTTGCAGAGTCTTTACACTAAAATAGTCACAATTTAATACATTTTGCAGTCTCTTAAATGTTGAATAACATTGTGATGAAGCCAGAATTATAAAGCAGAGAATGTCTTCTTTTTATTGGAAGTCACAGCTCACCAAAAGAAAAATGCTTTATCGACAAATCTTACGAACTTGTGCACATTTGTGCAATTAGGATGACTTTAGGGTCACCACTGGCAAAACCTCTCCCCTGGTAACCCACCCACATGCTGATTAACCTGTATTTGAGGTTAGCTGGTGAGCACAGTGGTCCAGGTGGTAGAGGAGCAAGGACTGAACAGGCTGAGCACTGTGTGCTTTCCCATCCCTCCCATCCCCTTTTCCCGTTTCTTGCATTGTGCCGGTCTCTGTGTTCAGCACGGGGGAGTTTGCTACCTGCATCCATGAACGCGGAAGCCTCGGGAATCACGCTTCGTTTGTTCCCAAAGTACCACCTAGTGCCAGGAAGCAGGAGTGACTGCTGTGCGAGTAACAACTATACCACAAGGGGGAGCCATTTCTCATAAAGGGAGGAATTTTACGGTAGTTTAAATGTGAAAGGCTCCATTAATTTATATGATATATTTATGCATTTATATATATTATGATTCTATTAAAAAGGACATGGAACTGTTGGAATAAGTCCAGAGAGGCCATAAGGATGATCAGAGGCTGGAGTACCTTCTGTATGAAGACAGGCTGAGAAAGTTGGGGCTGTTCAGCCTGGAGAACAGAAGGCTGCGTGGAGACCCCAGAGCAACCTTCCAGTATCTGAAGGTGGGCTATAGGGATGTTCGGGAGGGACTATTCATTAGGGACTGTAATGATAGGACAAGGGGTAATGGGTTCAAACTTAAACAGATGACGTTTAGATTGGATATAAGGAAGAAATTCTTTACTGTGAGGGTGCTGAGGCACTGGAATGGGTTGCCTAAGGAAGTTGGGAATGCTCCATCCCTGGCAGTGTTCAAGGCCAGGTTGGACAGAGCCTTGGGTGATATGTTTAGTGTGAGGTGTCCCTGCCCATGGCAGCAAAGCTGGACCTGGATGATCTAAAGGTCCTTTCCAACCCTAACTATTCTGTGATTATTTCCTTCCATAAGGAGCTGAAAGGACACAGTCCCCTCTCTTACCTGTTATTGGAAGGTCATTCTAGTAACTAACTTATGCCCCATCTCACTTTGTACTTACATTAGCAATGTAATGTAAGACTGCTAAGGTTCCCAAAACGCACCTTCTCCTGGTGCATTCTGCATGCTGTATTTCTGCTTTGCATGCTTCAAGTTGTCAGTACACGAGATCAAACCTTTAGCAAAGCCTACCTAACAATTTTCCTGACATCTTTCAGCCCATGTAAATCCAAGAACTGAGAGACATCTTTAATGAGGGTAACTAAGAATATATCTAGAGGTTTTCATGTGCTCAGTGAGGATTCCAGATTTCTTTGAGGGAGGCTCAGTCGGGCTCTGGAGCAAGATTTTGGTCCAGGAAACCGTAATACAGCTAAAAACCTGGCAGTTTTGTGTGCATGAAGTCAAACGTTATGCAAATAACCACAAGGTTTTATGTTGTATATCCCATCTCATCCATGTTATGTCCAACTTCAGTGGAGATACAGGTGTGTAATATTGGGAAATGTGATAAACACATAAATGTACTGGCTTTTGCAAATCATAGGTATGGTTATGTGGATATAAGTGTATGAGTTTACAAGAACAGAAACAAAGCTCTCTAAATACACAAGACTAGACAAGTTAAAAATGGCCAGAACTCGTGAGCAAAACGGAGTCACACAGTAAAAGACTCTATGAAGGTAAAGGAAAGGGGGGGCTTGATATAACAAAAGCTAGTGCCTGGAAAATACAGAGTTAAAGTACTTTTTAGCTTAACTCAGGTTTTAGAAAGAGAGCAATGTTTATGTTCTAAGTCTGGAATTTAGTGGCCCCACTAACCATGAGTTGTTTCACACTAGTCTTCCAAAGTATCTTTAGCTTTAAAGAACCATGTTTGTGTTGTAAGTCTGGGGTGAGATAACAGGATTTAGTGACCCCACTAAACATGAACGAGTTATTTCACACCATTCTTCTATTTATCAGTTAGTTTAGAGACAGAGCCTCCCAAACATCTGCTCGCTTGGGATACTCCTTGTCTGCCCATCCTGCTATAAACTGTGCAGAAAGGTCACACTGGTTTACATCTTTGCTAGTTATCAGAATAAGTACAGATCTGGCTGGTTTCAGCTCGTTGTGTGATTACTGGGGCGTCCAACTGTGCCAAAGGTGAAAAGCACACTGAGGAAGACTGCTTACTTCATCTTGGGGACCCCTCCTCACAACACTGCTTACTGCATCCTCAAGATCCAGTTATCAGAGAGCAGTGCACAGACGCCAAGAGGAGACTTATGATAATAAGTTACTGGAGCTCGTTATAATATTCCCCGCCTATACGTGGGAATTATGAATATGTATGAGAATAATACAATAGTGAAAGTATATAAACCTGTGACAAACACTAATCACTTGCGCCTGTGGCTACGGTCATGTGCTCAGAGCTGTTTGGTTCTGCTTTATTGACTTTGTCCCTCCATAAAACCTTATCTTGTTTAGAGAAATGAATTCGTATTTTGCAGGAACTACAGGAGGTCCTTCCTCTCTCGCACATAGCGGCCAAATAACATGGGCGGACGAAGAAAACTGATTGCACTGACTGCTTTCAGGTGGCGATCGCTTTAAAACCCCATCACCTGCGAGCCGAAGCATCGCGATCTCGCAATCCGCGAGGTTAGGCGGTGCGGAACACGGGCTCCCGTTACCGGTCAGCACCGTTCCTGCTCCGAGCCGCAGCTCAGCACCACGGGCACCGCGTGTACCCCTTCCACAGCGGGGTCAGGGACCGCCGAGGGGCTCGGAAGGAGGCCGGAACTATCGGAGGACACCCCGGCTCACAACGGGAGTGTCGGACCGGTGTTCGCGTCACACCCGGAAGCACCGCCTCACGTCACACCGACGCTTCCAGCCCACTTCCGCCGCCATCTCCTCCGGCCGGTGAGTGTGCGCCGGGGGCCGGAGGTGCTGTGGTGAAGGGGGGATAATGGCGGCGGGGGGGAAGCTTCCATGGTGCTCTGTGGCTGGCATGGTGGGGCTCTGAGGGGGTTACAGCGGCCAGTGCGGCTGCAGGCAGCGTGGCCGTGAGGTGGCTGCGGGAGAGGAGCTGGCTGCTCCGGTTAATGCGGTTTTCCCTCTTGGAAAAGCTGGATAGAGCGTGGTGTGGGGCAGCAGCGTGGCCTCCGAGTCCCTGTGGTTATCCTCCTTCCCATCAACCGCTTAGGAGGGAGCTGAGAGCCCTGCAGGTGCGAGGCCAGTTCTGAGGCCTGTGGTTATGAATGGGTGCATGTGGTGTGCGAGTTGAAAACACTGATGTGAAATAACTCCGGTGTGGAGCAGGTTCGTTCTGTTGATGTGTTTTTCCTCTAGGGCCGTAGGGAAGGACTTGAAGGTACTGGTAGATAAAAAGCTGGACATGAGTCCCAATGTGCATTTATAGCCCAGAAAGCCAGGTCTGTGCTGGGCTGCATCAAAGGGAGTGTGGCCAGTAAGTCGAGGGAGGTGATTCTCCCCCTCTGCTCTGGCAAAACCCCACCTGGAGCACTGCATTCAGGTCTGGGCTCTAAGAGGGACATGGACCTGCTCAGGCAAGTCCAGAGGAGGATTGGTGCAGGCTTAAAGTTATGGTAAATATGTCTGCATATACTATGTTATTGGATCTATGGTTACTTGATTTGTACCTTTCTTGAGAACTTGGCCACTAAACCCTTTGTGAATTAACTTGATTTCTACATGATGGACCAAACATATTGTCTGTCTGGGAAAAGAAATTAAATCACTTCCAACTTTAAAATTAAATGAATGAAAGTTATTTTTATGCTACACAAGCCATAAAGTTTGGCAGCTTGGCAGAAATGAAAGCAGAATGGTTATGATTTCAGTTTTTTGTGTAATTGCATAGCATCAACAGAAAGGCCTAACAATGTTCCCTCTCTTCTGCAAACTTAGTTTTGCTAAGCATGGTCATTCAAGCTAGAGTATGGAGACTGCTTCAAGAGGCTGAGGTGTGGGGCACTGCCACTGTGTGGTGAGCATGGCTACATGCCTGGCACTGCCACATAATGTAGTGTAGAATTGTTCCCCGGGCCTGAGAGCTCAAGCAGGTGCCTTTACTTCATGTTATTGAAGTCTGCTTCACCTGCAGGGAGTTTTGCTCTGAGTTTTTCTGTTTCTTTCGAAGCTGCTGTAACCCTCCTGCCAATTGAATCATCCACACCCACTGAACCTGGTTACTTAATGCTCCTTCCCTCACAGTGTTCTACTGTGTCACTTGGCCTCCATCTTTCTGTGGTGTTCTCTGTTCCCTGTTAGTGCATGCTGTTGTACCAGTGTCTGTGTCCCCTCGCTGCAGTAGCTGCCTTCTCTGCTGGTCCTGTTAAATATTTAGGCTGGTAACTATTTGGGGCCTGTCGTGAGCTTTCCTTGTTCCACTGCTAGGAGCACATAGTGAGCATCAGAAAGCAGAGCTATTCCCAGCTTACTGTGATTATCCCACTGGATAAGGTAAGAGGAGCTGCTCTGGGCCCATGAGCTCTCTTGAGATTGTTACTGGTTGACTGCTTTTGTTCTCTCTCCTCTTCAACAGGAACATGCCCAAGAAAGGAGGGAGGCATTCTGACATTGGAAAAGATGGGCCTGTACAGTGTAAACGAGCAAAGGTGGAAGCAGCTTGTTCTCCATCAGCCCTGAGTTTTGAGAACCCAGACAGCCTCTTTGGAAGCTTGATCTCTCCCATCAAACAAGAGGTGTTCTTCAGGGAGTATTGGGAGCAAAAGCCTTTGCTGCTTCAGAGGAACAATCCCCTGCTGGCTGCCTACTACCAGTCCCTTTTCCAGTTGTCGGATCTGAAGGAACTGTGTGGCCGGGGTCTGTACTATGGGCGAGATCTAAACATCTGCAGATGTGTGAATGGAAAAAAGAAAGTTTTAAACAAAGAAGGCAAAGTGAACTACATGCAGCTGAAGAAGGATTTTGACCAGAAAAAGGCAACAATACAATTTCATCAGCCTCAGAGATTTAAGGTTAGTTGAATTGAATATAATCAATACATGCTTTATAATGTAATATGCTTTGTCATACCAGATAGAGCTTCATATCTGCTCCAGTAAATGTGGGGGGGGGACAGCGGTGACCTGCTGAAATCCATACATGAACTGTAGTAATTTAAACTTATGGTTTTGCACAGCCCATCATGTTTCAGTGCTCTTTACTAAGAACAAAATCTGATCTGTGCTATAAAACTAAGTATTCTAAAAAACTAAAGTTTAGGTGTCAAAGGAATTTTTTGCTTTGTCATGTAGAAGTTTAGAAAAAGAACTGCACAGATTTGATTATGTATCTGTGTCTTAAATTATCATTTCTGCCCCACTGTTTCCTTGTGCAAACAGAGGCTTTTGTATTGCTTTCCTTTAATGGAGGGAAGGTGTGAAACCATGTAAAATGTTTCCAGGACACTCCATCATTCTTGACAATGATTCGCCCTGAATTGTACCATAGAAATATCCCACCCTTTTTTGGCTGAGTGTCCTCTCTTGTTCTTTTAGATGTTTTTGCAGTCTTCATGTATGAGAATGAGGCAGTGTTGTCTGCACAGTTGTGTGAAGGATTTCCATGCTTATAAAGTACTTGGATTTAGGTAGTCTTTTTTTTTTGTCCCTGTCCTGGTTTGAGCAGTAGCAGTCATTTTTCTCCTTCTTGGTAGCTGGTGCAGTGCTGTGGTTTGAGTTTCAGGCTGAGAACGGTTGCTGATAGCAAGTGTGTTTTGAATTACTGCTCAAATGTTTGGTTTTGTCCAAGGCCTTTTCTGAGCTCATGCTTGGGTCTTGTCTAAGGCTAGACAAGTATATAGGAGCACCAGGAGACTGTCCCCAAGGCTGGACAGTCATGAGTGGCATGGCATGTGGGACAGTATGGCCAAGTATCTGGTTCACTGGACCCCTCCAATGCTTTGGAAGCATTGGAAGTGGAAGGCAGCTGTATGGAGTCCCCAGCAGCAAGCTGTAGAAGTGCTGAAGGGGACAGTGAATGATTTTGAGCCTGGTGGGCCCAGATACTTCAGGCTATCAGTCCAGAGATGCAACTTAGAGTTTGACTCATGATCGAGGGGTGGACTTAAGAGTGATGGTGTAATGAAAATGTGGGATCTGGGCATGATGTGAATGGTATGGAATAAGGGGTAGATAATGTCCTGGTTTGAGCAGTAGCAGTCATTTTTCTCCTTCTTGGTAGCTGGTGCAGTGTTGTGTTTTGACTTTCAGGCTGAGAACGGTTGCTGATAGCAAGTATGTTTTGAGTTACTGTTCAAATGTTTGGTTTGTCCAAGGCCTTTTCTGAGCTCATGCTCTGCCAGGGACGAGGGGAGGCCGGGAGGAAGGAGAGACAGGACACCTGACCCAGGCTAGCCAAAGAGGTATTCCATACCATAGCATGTCATACCCAGGATGTAACCAGGAGAGACCTGGAAGGGTTGGAGCTCTGGGGGGATGGAGGAGGTATCGGTTGGTGCTCGGTGGGGCAGGGTGGAGTGAGTTATGGGTTGGTGGCTGGTGAGGTGTTGTATTCTCTTCACTTGTTATTGGCTGTATCATTATTATTTGTAGTAGTAATGGCAGCAGTGATTTGTGTTGTGCCTTAGCTATTAAACTGTTCTTATCTCAATCTGTGGGGGCTAGATGCTTTGGATTCTCATTCCTAACTCTGGTAGTTGGGGGAGCAAGGGGGGGAGTGAGTGAGTGAACTGTGCGGATTTTGTTTTAAACCATGACCGTCCCTCAGTGGCAATACAATGTAATTGTGAAGTGGTCCATAAAGACCTAAATTGGCTTCTGAGTTTGAAGCATAGTGTCGCTGGCTGATCTCAGTTTGAGTGTAGCTGCAGGGGCATCTGCAGGTGAAGTTGAAATGTTGCATGGCTTATGCTGAAATCACTCAGCTTGAGTTGAACCTAGTGAAATTCTGGTTGAAGTTGCACTTGTGCAGGTCTGGGAGTTTTCTGATGACTCTCATCCTATTGGAGCATTGTCTCTCAAATGTGAGATGTAGATGAATATTTGTTCTCAAATATTAAATTGTATGTATTATATATATATATAATATTATGTATACCCAAACAATTGGAGTCATCAATGCTATGCTGGGGCACCAGACTTCTTGGCTTACAATTACCTTCACTGCAGGAGAATCTCTTTTACACAGTATCTGCCTTGGCAGCCTCTGTTTCTCTGTGGGGATGTGATCATCCTCTAAGAGCAGCTTCTCCAGTGATGGGGAGGCTGTGGGCTGGGTGGCAGCCTGTCTTGGCTGAGCTCTTCAGCAGTAACAACATCCTTTCTCTTTGAAGGAGGAGCTGTGGAAGATTCAGGAGAAGCTGGAGTGCTACTTCGGGTCTCTGGTTGGATCCAATGTTTACATGACTCCCCAGGGGTCCCAGGGCCTTCCACCTCACTACGATGATGTTGAGGTAGGGCTGCACAGTGGTGGCTGTCAGACTCTGCATGGGCTTTTGCTAGTGATAGTGGATGTGTGCTGTTTTTTGCCTCCCCCCCAATGTCTTGTTTTCCCACTGAAAACAGTAGTTTTTTGCAAATACATATAGTAATTTTTCTTCATTTGCTACAGAGAAATGTACTCAGAGATCAATGTGATCAGACAAAAGCCATTTATTAGAAAGCATCTATCCTTTTTATACTGTTGTCTGCATCTGCTTACAATAGCTTGGTGTACTATAGTTGTATACATCCACAATAACTTTCTTCATGAAGACAACACCTAGCTGTGTTAAGATTGGATACATATTTGATTGCTGTGTTAAGATTGGATACATATTGGATTGCTGTGTTAAGATTGGATACATATTGGATTGCTGTGTTAAGATTGGATACATATACAATGTAGCACACAGCAACTAGTATACAATTGGTTAAATTAAGCCTAAGGGGACCTAGCCTTTAAAAGTTGCTAACAGTTCACTGTTGTGTGTTGGCACATTCCAGTTTCTTATCTTGCTTGCACTGTTACTTTTGCTTCTTCACCCATGGCTTTCCTCATCCTCAGTTCATGTCAGCTCCATGTTGGCACTTGTTGACTTGGGAACGTGGCCATTCTTTGCTAAAAAAAACCATCCACATATAATTTTACTGAAGATAGGATATCTAATGGCAATGTCATGTGAACTGTGCTTTCCAGACCTGGCATTTCCATTAGATGATAAGATAATTAGTTTTCTTCCCCTGCAGAAGCTTTCTAGCACCTTTAGTTTCACTTAATTCAGACCCCTGAGCCTCTAGAAGCTTTTTCCTTTCCTAAGCGTGTGTCCTTTCTTCAGGTGGGTAGTTAAAGCAGACAGGTTGTGCTGGTTCCTATTTGCTGTCCTACTGTTCTTAAGAATTTGCTGGTATGAAGAAGTTGTGTGATCCAAATGCATTTTAAATCGGCTTATAAAAGAAGCATTCTAAGAGGCACTTCATTTGAAAAAAAGAAGTTGGCCTGTTCCACTTAAACCAACCAAAAAGCCCCAGACCCTTACATTTCTTTTTTTACTCTTTGTTATTTGAATTTCCCTTAAATACAGCTCCAGTTTTGTTCTCCTTATGCTTGCTGTTCAGCAGCCAGCCCCACAGTGTGCATGTTCTGCTGTATGTCATCAACCCTAGATGGTCACAGCAGGTTTCTGATGCTTTGCTTGTCAGTAAATGGTGATAAGACCTCTCTCAGCTGAGATTTTGAGTATCTGTATGGTAGGCATTAGTTTGGAGTTAGTTGTCTGGCACTTGTTTAAGGGACTGGAGAGAAACAGTGATTTGCAAATGCCTACCTTAGGATGAAACAGATGACATTTCACAACTCTTCTCTCTGTTGCTCTCTAATTGAAGCCTAAAGAAGTAGTTCAAATGTAAATTTCTGCATTGTAGACATCTAAAAAGTAATGTGAAGGCAATCCTGCTGTGCTGTGGAGGTGCTGAGAGCAGGGAAGATAAAATCTGTTTCTTCTGTTGTCAGAAAAGCAATCTCCATCCCTTATTTCTGGCATGGTTCCACAGGCTTTCCAAGTTGGGTGACTCAGAATTTCTGATCAGTTGGATGTGTGAGGGGCAGCAATGCCTCCTTATGCATTGGTATTGATGGTCTTTTGCAGGTGTTTATCCTTCAGCTGGAAGGCCAGAAACACTGGCGGCTCTATAAACCAACGGTGTCTTTAGCTCGGGAATACAATGTTGAATCAGAAGACAGGATTGGGAATCCCACGCATGAATTCATTTTAAAGGTATTATAATTGGATTATTTTATATGGCCTGGGTTGTGGTTGCCAGAAAAGTAGGCACATGTAAAATGGTCTGTTTGTTGAAGGCAGTATTCTGAATGATGGTGGTTGTGAAGATGAGGGGAGGGTTAGTGCAGAAAACGCCATGAGCGCAAGAGATTTGGGTGCTAGTTGTCTGACCTATCCTTTTTCAAAGGCTTCATTTGCTGTAGTATTTAAACAATGGACTTCTTGGTTATTTCTGGGAATTGTCCAAGTTGGGTGTCCTGACTCCTGGATCACGTTTGTGGAGTTGTGTGCATGGAAAACCCTAGCCTTGTATATGGTTATGAAACATGTTAATGCTTTTACATGCTGTCTGTAATCCATCAGGCTAATCCTTCTATGCACTGAGACTTGCTGCTTTACCAAGAGTTGTCACTGTTCTGGTGAATGAGTTTTAAATATTTACTCTTGGCTGTTAAACAAAAGCATGAACTAAACCCCATGTGTTATGTGTTAGTTGGGTTTGGTTTTTTTCTTTTCTCAGTCCTAAACCCCAAACCACTATGACTGTTTTTGTTATTTGGAATAAAAAGAGCATTTAATGAAGATTAATGAATGCAGCCCATTAGACAGCAAGGTGTCTGATCCTTGTCCCATTCTGCTCTATGTGCTTGGCTTTTGAAGCATGGTGTTGATCCTGCAGACAGCACCAGTCACTTGGAAGCTTCATTAGTTTCTGTGCCTTGTGGCCTGTGTGTAGGACCTCTCTCTGCAAGGTCTCTGCTCTTCCCATTGTTCAGTCCTGCCTTTGGCTGTAGGTAGTTCCTGTATGATACATTTGATGTGATACTGACAGCATGAGCTGTGTAGTTTGACAGCTGGGAATGTTTGCAATTGTCCTGATCTATTGAGTGATGCAAAACCTAGTAAATTACAAGTTCCTTTTTAATTTTGGGAACATTTTGGGCTGGACTTCAATGCCTTTGATTTTTTTATGGAGTAATGATGTTTCTCACAAGCCATTTTGGTGGCATTAATGGGGTGACAGTGCTTGCTTCTGGAAAGGGCTTATGTATGATATAAGGTGTTTTTTTATGGTTATTTTTCTTGTGTTTGCTGTGGAGTTCTCATGACCCATTTCTGCTGTCATGTTCTCATTGTTTGTCTGGAGGTGTCTCTGACAGGGATGCTCTCAGATTCCCTGCCCAAGCATCTTGCTAGAATATTTCTTTTCTTCTATTTTTGTGTTCCTGCCTGCAGTCTGCATTCCTCGGGTAGTGTAGAACAAATAGACCATTTAGAGAGTGTACTGCTGGTGTTCTCCCATCCCACCAAAACCTGGTATGCGATTGAGAGCAAAACATGCTGCTTTGTGTATAAGGTCCCAGCAGGCTGTGGCAGTGACTGGTTTGTTAACTGATGTCAAGGACAGCTTACTTGGCAGGAGGTGATCTCTCCTTTTTCTGTATGGTTTTCCATTTTGATTTCCTGGTACTTCTCCCTTGTTCTCCCTTTCTTCCTCCAGTTAAGTAATAAGACAGCAAAGTGATCAGATCTGCATTGTCTCTTGTCACATGCTCTGTCCTCCCCCAGCCTGGCTCTTGCCACCTGGAATCTGAAGATCCAGGTTATTTTAATGGCAGTGTTGTGATTACTGGCTCATGTGAATGGTGGTGATGAGACTGTCCAGCAGACAATAAGATCAATAAGAGCTGGACTTTGCAGTGAAGACTGCTTGGTAAAGTTGTGATCTCTGCTTCTTAGTGGTAGGCATAGGGAGCTGCAGCATGAAATAACTTCTTTTGCAGACTAGTTTGTCACCATTCTGGTAGATGTTCATGGCTGTTGCTGTTCCCCTGTGTGACCCTTCCTTTGTTTTACTTTCTTGCTGAGGATGTGCAACATAGCAAATGAAGAGAATTAAAAATACTGTTAGTTGGGTAGTGTAGTCCCTGCACTGGTAAGGAAGGCAGTTTATTAATGAGAGACAGGCTTGCTTCAGAGCAAGTAGATCATACAAAGCTGATCTGTGATGCTTGTGAGAAACGGATGAGGAAACTTGATCTTGCCAAGTGCTATGAAGCCTCATAATCTAAAGAGACCTTTCAGTGAAAATTCAGGTAGCATTCACTTGTAATGTATTTGTGTTACAGTTCCCTGGGCTCTAAGTAGGTGATGGGACTGAATTTAAGGAATGGTAAAATGAAAATGGAATCAGATTTCACCTCTGCTTTATGAATTTTGACTGTGCTATCTAACTATATAAATGCTTATAGGAGAAGCCAAAAGTAAACTGATTTTTGCTTCTTGGAGGCAATTTTGAGTTCTTTGTGCTTTTCTCTTATGTTGACTTCCCGGAGTCTAAATTTTTATCAGTGTGGAGATTTAATTGAGATAGGTGAGAAGAAAGATGGGTGGGAGGAGGTTATACCTGTTCAAGTGCTTTAACTGGAAGTTTCAGACAAAAGATTGTAATAGATTAACATCTTAATAGAATATTTGTCTTTTCTTGTGGGATATCGACCTTTTAATGTGATTTTACCAAATTTACTTTATTTCTCCTCTGCTAACCCATTGTATTGTCAGCATGTTCATCTCAGCTGCTTGTCTCCTTTATGCAGCTGAGTTGGGGTGTGCTTGTTCAATCATGGTAAAAGCTTGCTTCCTATTTTCAGACTGGTGTATAGTAAATGTTGACAGTAAATTGGACAGTTTAAGGTATTGGACTTCTGGCTTGAGTGTGTTTCTATGTTATTAGTTTCTATTAGTTTCTGTGTTATTGAAGAGTACAGTGGCAGATCTCTTACTTTGTGACTTTAAAGAACAGGTGGTGTCAGTCTGTTTGCTCAGTGAGTATTTTATCTATTTTGGCCACATTTAGGTTTGACCAAGTGCCCTGAATCAGTTCATTTTCTTGCAGCCAGGTGACTTGCTGTACTTCCCAAGAGGGACTATTCACCAAGCTGACACTCCTCCTGGGATCTCCTATTCTACACATGTGACCATCAGTACCTACCAAAACAAGTAAGTATTCTTTAGCCTTTTTTTAGTGTGGCTTTTCTGAAATGGTTTTCTGCCAGGTAATGTGTGTGAGTAGTACAGACCTGAAATCAGTGTTTCTGAAATGTCCTGTTTCTTAAAATGAAAACCCCCTTATAATGAGCTCTGCTTAGCAGTTCCTTGTGTTCATTCTATTTAGCCCTTGTGGGGTTTGTTTTTCTGTAACACGGGGATAGGGCATGTTGCCTTTGCCCCAGAGATGTAATGATACAAATATATGTTGGTACCCCACTATTACATATGTGCCCTGGTGTTAGTTCCAGAAGCTAAGCTAGTGGTCAGGTAGCAGTAATTGAAGGTTTGGTGTTTGGGAGAAGGAAGGGTTTGTTTGAAGCCACCTGTTTACCAGGTTTTTTGTGCCACAAGCTGGATGGCTTTTTAATTTGATATTTGATGATTTACCAGAGGCAGACTTTAATGTGGCAGGTGATGTTACACCTGCAAACTCAACTGGTGTGTTTAAAAACCAAGCATCTCTCTAAAGTAGCATCCAGAGATCAGTGCTGGAAATGGAGAGTGCTGAGAGAGGGCAAGAGCAGAGAGTGAAGTACGTGCCCTGCTCGGCTCCTTGTCCTAGTTGTGTGGAGCCTGCTGACAGCTGTGGATACTAGGGATTTGCCCCAGTTGTTTGCATGTTAAACCAGCCTCTGAGGATGTGGTGGGGAGAGAGGCCACATGTGGCCAGGGGAGCACTTTTGCATGAGTGGTACACCTATTCCTGATGAGCTTGACTCAGGCTGGGCAGAGAGTGCAGACAGTAGTTTTCCCTCCCCTCCTCTTGTTTGTTCTTGTAATTGGAGGACAGAAGCACAAGATATCAAAAGGCTGCATTTTACTGGTGTTGTTTAAAGTATGTAGTTGGTTAACAGTAGGGATTTAATGCAAGGCACCTACAGGGTGCCTGTTAAGGATCATTGAAATAGCTGTAGAAGTATGTTAGGGGTCTTGTTCCTGGGGTCACAAGTCTGTAGTAAATATAAAAGCTGATTTAAGGATTTGATAACCCTGAGTACTTACTTCCTTCAATAGGAGTGTGTCGAAAGCATGGTAAATGACAAAACCCCACACACTTCATTGTGTGCAGTGATGCTGTATGCGTGTGCAGTTGGATAATAGTAATGATTTCTTCATTCACGGAGGTCGGCTTTAAGCTGAACCCACCGGTGGATGGCAAGTGCCTGAATGAGAACAAACTGGACCCTTGTCAAGGCAGTCCGTTCCCTCTGTGCCACTGACCTGGAACTAGGTCTAAACATACAGTTTAGAGTCAGCTACTGCATGGGACTACAGAGTGGTAATGGAAGGGCTAGAAGCATGAAGCAGATACGGAATTGGAGCACTGTGTTTTCAGCTTTGACATCAGTTGTCTGTTTTATTTCAGTGCAACTATTTTAGTAATTATTATTTTTATTCCTGTCTTTCAGCTCTTGGGGAGATTTCTTACTGGATGCACTTCCTGGTCTTGTGTTTGATACAGCAAGAGAAGATGTGGCACTGCGGACCAGCATACCGAGGAAGCTGCTTATGGTAAGTAGGTGGAACTAAAGGGAATAACAATGCATCCAGCTGGAACTTCTGCGCTGAGGCAACCATGTATCTTGTTGATCTGCTTTGAAAGCTCAGGGCAAAGGCACTACCTTGTCCAGCAGCACAATCACTTCTTTTGAAGTCATTGGCTCTTGAGAGGTTTGCTCCATCTGAAGCATTGTCTGTTTTTTTGCACTGCCTTTCTTTTGTATCACAGTGTCCTTGGATAGCTTGCTTCCTTATAAATGTAGTGGTGTTTGGTTTGGAACAGTCAGACAAGCTTAGCTCCTGTTGGGCTAAGCTTTTGAATCTTTAGAAGTCAGCTAAGCTGTAAATTGTTCTGTGATCTCACTGTGGTAGTCTGGTTGTGCTGCTGATCAGCACCCAGAAATAGCAGGTCCCTTTTTCAGCTATACTATCAAGTCTTTTAGCACAGCAGGTAGCTGTGGCGTGGGAGAAAATGAACATCGGCTTTGGTGCGTGAACAGCTCGTGGGGAATGGGTAGAAGAAAGGGTTGTGTTGGGAGTAAATGTTGACCTCTGCAAAGCTGAGGAATGTTCAGGTTTTTGCTGCGATACTGAACCACTTTCTCTTTAGGCTAATCTGTTTAGCTTGAATTCATGTGAGTAACTATGTGCATGTTTAGCAGGTGGATGTAGCTGACTCAACAAAAAAGCTGAGCAGCCTTTTAAGGGGGCTTGCAGACCATCTGGAAAACACCAAAGAACTGAAGTCATCTGACATGAAGAAGGATTTCATTATGAACCGGCTGCCACCTTGCTTGGGATGTGACTCTGATGCTTTGACTCCAGGTAGATTTGAAGTTACCAAACTGGGTGATGTGATGGTACAGCTGTTGCTTAGAACTGTGATATTAGAACTCTTAAAACTGTGATATTTTGTGGCAGGCTTAGATCATGGTGTAGCATCAGCCTCATGCTGTGATAGGCTCTATGTGTGCATTTGTACATTCTAGCTGGTTAATTCCCTATACCTAAAGGAAGAGATGACACATCTCTCTCAGTGAAATAAAGGTTGTACTAGACTAGCAGCTTTAAACTGCTGTGTACTGAGACTGTTTAACTGGTAGAGTTTGACCTTAGGTTCTAGTTTGCTGTTACAGCTATCTGTAGACTATAAAGATGAGAGAATTAAAAAATCACTCTTTGTTTTTGCTCTCTGGGTTTGACAATGTGGGTATTTAAGCAGGTTAGCAAAGCAATCCCACCACAAGAGAGTGGGCAGCACACAGAGGACTCAGTTTGTGCTGTCCATCTGGTTTCCTTTCTTTCTAATGAAGAATTTATTTTACATAGGTGGGAAATTTCCCAAAATTGAGAGCAAAATCCGACTGCAGTTCAGAGATCATGCAATCATTACAGTGGAACCAGACCAAGAGAGCTCTGTAAGTACATTGAAGCCCAGCTTGCTATGCCTGTGCTTAGGGGTGTGCAGTGGGGGAGCAGAAGGTATGTGAACTGTTGCTCTGTACTGGTCTGAAAGGGTTGTGCAGTTAATGCTTAGTTAGATTCTGCATCCCATTAGGGTTTGGTAGGAGACAGTGGGGTTGTTGCTCAGCAGAGACAACAGGCCTTCCTGGAGAGCTACAGGCTTTTATCTGAGGCTACATCATTACAGAGATCATTACAGCTGCTAAATGGCCTCTATAGCTCTTGGTAATGTATTTTGGTTTTTATTCTTTGTATTTGAGAGCATGAATAAGTCACAAAAATAGTTTCCTTCAAGAGGGAAGTTTCTTGATTGCAGGTGCTTCTGACTGTGGTTGCATTTAGTCTTCACTACACGGTTAGCTTTGTCCCTAAACAGGGACTAGTTGCACTACAGAGTTGTTATACAACATAGGTGCTGGTATCTTGTAGTATGCTGTGTTCAGAGTAATTTTTAGTTATGGAGTTTTATAAGGATGTGTATATGCAGGAGTCCTGGACGACGCGGAGATGATCAATGTGATGAAGCGATTGCCAAACTTTATTAGATACAGTGCTGTTCTTATATCCTTACACCCTTATGGAACAGCAGTGGATATTGAGCTGTAATTGGTTAGTCTGGAGGTTAGTACCGTTTACAAAGATAATGTTTATAACTTGTTTGTTATTGTATTTGTAAAATTGTATTTGTATATGGTGTAATATTGTATTTGTAAAAATAGTGGGGAACTACAACCTTGGTAAAGGTAATTCTCTGCAGGAAAACATGGGAAATTACAGAGGCCTAAGAAGACAATTGACCTTGGTTATGTCTGCCAAAAATCTTCTAACTTTACAGTAACAAGACTGAGGGTATTGGGATTTCTAGATGACAGATGGGTACATGATTCACAGCTAGATGATAGATAGGTACATGATAGATGGATGATAGATACGGAGACAGACAGGTAGATGATAGATGACAGATATGGAAAGAGGTAGAGATGATAGATGAAAGACGTAGGTAGACAGATGAGGCAAGTATATAGTGTATATACTTTCTCTTTAGGGACGCGAGTCCAAGAGCGCCAGCTGTTTCCGCGCGTCCAGCTGCTCGCGCGCCTCTCTTTAGGGACGCGAGTCCAAGAGCGCCAGCTGTTTCCGCGCGTCCAGCTGCTCGCGCGCCTCTCTTTAGGGACGCGAGTTCCAAGAGCGCCAGCTGTTTCCGCGCGTCCAGCTGCTCGCGCGCCTCTCTTTAGGGACGCGAGTCCAAGAGCGCCAGCTGTTTTCCCGCGCGTCCAGCTGCTCGCGCGCCTCTCTTTAGGGACGCGAGTCCAAGAGCGCCAGCTGTTTCCGCGCGTCCAGCTGCTCGCGCGCCTCTCTTTAGGGACGCGAGTCCAAGAGCGCCAGCTGTTTCCGCGCGTCCAGCTGCTCGCGCGCCTCTCTTTAGGGACGCGAGTCCAAGAGCGCCAGCTGTTTCCGCGCGTCCAGCTGCTCGCGCGCCTCTCTTTAGGGACGCGAGTCCAAGAGCGCCAGCTGTTTCCGCGCGTCCAGCTGCTCGCGCGCCTCTCTTTAGGGACGCGAGTCCAAGAGCCGCCAGCTGTTTTCCGCGCGTTCCAGCTGCTCGCGCGCCTCTCTTTAGGGACGCGAGTCCAAGAGCGCCAGCTGTTTCCGCGCGTCCAGCTGCTCGCGCGCCTCCTCTTTAGGGACGCGAGTCCAAGAGCGCCAGCTGTTTCCGCGCGTCCAGCTGCTCGCGCGCCTCTCTTTAGGGACGCGAGTCCAAGAGCGCCAGCTGTTTCCGCGCGTCCAGCTGCTCGCGCGCCTCTCTTTAGGGACGCCGAGGTCCAAGAGCGCCAGCTGTTTTCCGCGCGTCCAGCTGCTCGCGCGCCTCTCTTTAGGGACGCGAGTCCAAGAGCGCCAGCTGTTTCCGCGCGTCCAGCTGCTCGCGCGCCTCTCTTTAGGGACGCGAGTCCAAGAGCGCCAGCTGTTTCCGCGCGTCCAGCTGCTCGCGCGCCTCTCTTTAGGGACGCGAGTCCAAGAGCGCCAGCTGTTTCCGCGCGTCCAGCTGCTCGCGCGCCTCTCTTTAGGGACGCGAGTCCAAGAGCGCCAGCTGTTTCCGCGCGTCCAGCTGCTCGCGCGCCTCTCTTTAGGGACGCGAGTCCCAAGAGCGCCAGCTGTTTCCGCGCGTCCAGCTGCTCGCGCGCCTCTCTTTAGGGACGCGAGTCCCAAGAGCGCCAGCTGTTTCCGCGCGTCCAGCTGCTCGCGCGCCTCTCTTTAGGGACGCGAGTCCAAGAGCGCCAGCTGTTTCCGCGCGTCCAGCTGCTCGCGCGCCTCTCTTTAGGGACGCGAGTCCAAGAGCGCCAGCTGTTTCCGCGCGTCCAGCTGCTCGCGCGCCTCTCTTTTAGGGACGCGAGTCCAAGAGCGCCAGCTGTTTCCGCGCGGCAGCTGCTCGCGCGCCTCTCTTAGGGACGCGAGTCCAAGAGCGCCAGCTGTTTCCGCGCGTCCAGCTGCTCGCGCGCCTCTCTTTAGGGACGCGAGTCCAAGAGCGCCAGCTGTTTCCGCGCGTCCCAGCTGCTCGCGCGCCCTTCTCTTTAGTGACGCGAGTCCAAGAGGCCAGCTGTTTCCGCGCGTCAGCTGCTCGCGCGACTCTCTTTAGGGACGCGAGTCCAAGAGCGCCAGCTGTTTCCGCGCGTCCAGCTGCTCGCGCGCCTCTCTTTAGGGACAGTCGAGTCACAAGAGCTCCAGCTGTTTCCGCTCGTCCAGCTGCTCGCGGCGCCTCTCTTAGGACGCGAGTCCAGAGCGCCAGCTGTTTACGCGCGTCCAGTGCTCGCGCGCCTCTCTTTTAGGGACGCGTGAGTCCAAAGAGCGCCAGCTGTTCCGCGCGTCCAGCTGCTCGCGCGCCTCTCTTTAGGGACGCGAGTCCAAGAGCGCCAGCTGTTTCCGCGCGTCCAGCTGCTCGCGCGCCTCTCTTTAGGGACGCGAGTCCAAGAGCGCCAGCTGTTCTCCGCGCGTCCAGCTGCTCGCGCGCCTCTCTTTAGGGACGCGAGTCCAAGAGCGCCAGCTGTTTCCCGCGCGTCCAGCTGCTCGCGCGCCTCTCTTTAGGGACGCGAGTCCAAGAGCGCCAGCGTTTCCGCGCGTCCAGCTGCTCGCGCGCCTCTCTTTAGGGACGCGAGTCCAGAGCGCCAGCTGTTTCCGCGCGTCCAGCTGCTCGCGCGCCTCTCTTTAGGGACGCGAGTCCAAGAGCGCCAGCTGTTTCCGCGCGTCCAGCTGCTCGCGCGCCTCTCTTTAGGGACGCGAGTCCAAGAGCGCCAGCTGTTTTCCGCGCGTCCAGCTGCTCGCGCCGCCTCTCTTTTAGGGACGCGAGTCCAAGAGCGCCAGCTGTTTCCGGCGCGTCCAGCTGCTCGCTGCGCCTCTCTTTAGAGGGACGCGAGTCCAGAGCGCCAGCTGTTTCCGCGCGTCCAGCTGCTCGCCGCGCCTCTCTTTAGGGACGCGAGTCCAAGAGCGCCAGCTGTTTCCGCGCGTCCAGCTGCTCGCGCCGCCTCTCTTTAGGGACGCGAGTCCAAGAGCGCCAGCTGTTTCCGCGCGTCCAGCTGCTCGCGCGCCTCTCTTTAGGGACGCGAGTCCAAGAGCGCCAGCTGTTTCCTCTCCGCGCGTCCAGCTGCTCGCGCGCCTCTCTTTAGGGACGCGAGTCCAAGAGCGCCAGCTGTCTTCCCGCGCGTCCAGCTGCTCGCGCGCCTCTCTTTAGGACGCGAGTCCAAGAGCGCCAGCTGGTTTCCGCGCGTCCAGCTGCTCGCAGCGCCTCTCTTTAGGGACGCGAGTCCAAGAGCGCCAGCTGTTTCCGCGCGTCCAGCTGCTCGCGCGCCTCTCTTTAGGGACGCGAGTCCAAGAGCGCCAGCATGTTTCCGCGCGTCCAGCTGCTCGCGCGCCTCTCTTTAGGGACGCGAGTCCAAGAGCGCCAGCTGTTTTCCGCGCGTCCAGCTGCTCGCGCGCCTCTCTTTAGGGACGCGAGTCCAAGAGCGCCAGCTGTTTCCGCGCGTCCAGCTGCTCGCGCGCCTCCTCTTTAGGGACGCGAGTCCAAGAGCGCCAGCTTGTTTCCCGCGCGTCCAGCTGCTCGCGCGCCTCTCTTTAGGGACGCGAGTCCAAGAGCGCCAGCTGTTTCCCGCGCGTCCAGCTGCTCGCGCGCCTCTCTTTAGGGACGCGAGTCCAAGAGCGCCAGCTGTTTCCGCGCGTCCAGCTGCTCGCGCGCCTCTCTTTAGGGACGCGAGTCCAAGAGCGCCAGCTGTTTTCCCGCGCGTCCAGCTGCTCGCGCGCCTCTCTTTAGGGACGCGAGTCCAAGAGCGCCAGCTGTTTCCGCGCGCTCCAGCTGCTCGCGCGCCTCTCTTTAGGGACGCGAGTCCAAGAGCGCCAGCTGTTTCCCGCGCGTCCAGCTGCTCGCGCGCCTCTCTTTAGGGACGCGAGTCCAAGAGCGCCAGCTGTTTCCGCGCGTCCAGCTGCTCGCGCGCCTCTCTTTAGGGACGCGAGTCCAGAGCGCCAGCTGTTTTCCGCGCGGTCCAAGCTGCTCGCGCGCCTCTCTTTAGGGACGCGAGTCCAAGAGCGCCAGCTGTTTCCGCGCGTCCAGCTGCTCGCGCGCCTCTCTTTAGGGACGCGAGTCCAAGAGCGCCAGCTGTTTCCGCTCGTCCAGCTGCTCGCGCGCCTCTCTTTAGGGACGCGAGTCCAAGAGCGCCAGCTGTTTCCGCGCGTCCAGCTGCTCGCGCGCCTCTCTTTAGGGACGCGAGTCCAAGAGCGCCAGCTGTTTCCGCGCGTCCAGCTGCTCGCGCGCCTCTCTTTAGGGGACGCGAGTCCAAGAGCCGCCAGCTGGTTTCCGCGCGTCCAGCTGCTCGCGCGCCTCTCTTTAGGGGACGCGAGTCCAAGAGCGGCCAGCTGTTTTCCCGCCGACGTCACAGCTGCTAGCGCCGCCCCTCTTTAGGGAGCCGACTGAGAGAGTCCAAGAGCTGCCCAGCTGTTTTCCGCGCGTCCAGCTGCTCGGCGCGCCTCTTCTTTAGGGACGCGCGTTCCAAGATGCGCCCCAGCTGTTTCCGCGCGGTCCCAGCTGCTCGGCGCGCCTCTCTTTAGGGACGCGGAGTCCAAGAAGCGCCAGGCTGGTTTCCGCGCGTCCAGCTGCTCGCGCGCCTCTCTTTAGGGACGCGAAGTCCAAGCAGCGCCAGCTGTTTCCTCCCTCCGCTGCGTCCAGGCTGCTCGCGCGCCTCTCTTTAGGGACGCGAGTCCAAGAGGCGCCAGCTTTTCCTTTCCCCTCCGCGCGTCCAGCTGCTCGTCGCGCCTCTACTCTTTAGGGACGACGAGTCCAAGAGCGCCCAGCGTTTCCGCGCGTTCCAGTGCTCGCGCGCCTTCTCTTTAGGGACGCGAGTCCAAGAGCGCCAGCTGTTCCAGCGTTTCCGCGCTTCCAGCTGCTCGCGCGCTCTCTTTAGGGACGCGAGTCCAAGTAAGTGCATGTACATGTGCACATTATGTACCTATCTACACTCATCCTCTCCATCATCTGTGTACCTATCTCTATCTACCTATCATCTATTGTCTGTCTACCTGTCTATCATCTATCATCTGTCATTTGTCTACCTTTCATTTATCTATCATCTATCTACCTTCTTATCTATCTACCTGTCTCCACATCTATAATCTCTCCTGTCTACCTATCATGTGTCATCTACCATCTATCTACCTATCATCTGTCTACCTATCACTCTATCATCTACTTATCATCTGTCTACCTATCAATAATTCTATCATCAGTCATCTACCTATCATCTATCTACCTATCATCCACCTGTCTACCTATGTACCTATCACCTATCTATCTGTTTACCTGTCTGTCTCTCTACCTCTCATCTATCTATCCATCTATCATCTACCTACCCTGTCTACCTATCATCTATCTGTCTACCTATCTATCTACCTGTCATCTATTACCTATCTGTCCACCTATCTATCATCTACCTTTCATCTATTGATCTACCTATCATCTACTTATCATCTATCTATCTAACATCTGTTCTATCATCTGTCTACCTATCATCTATTTCTCTACCTACCTTTCTACTTATCATCTAGCTCTATGTCTACCTATCATCTGTCATCTGTCTACCTATCTCCCTAGCATTTATCTACCTATCATCTGTCTACCTGTCTCCATATCTATCAACTATCTACCTGTCGACCTATCTATCTACCATCTATCGTCTGTCTACCTATCATCTATCATCTACCATCTGTCTACCAATCATCTATCTACCTATCATTTATCTGTCTACCTATCTATCCATCTATCATCTCTCTACCTATCATCTCTCTGCCTCCCTATTGCCTATTTATCTGTCCTACCTGTCTCCATATCTATCATTTATCTACCTATCATCTGTCTACCTGTCTCCATATATATCATCTATCATCTACGTACCTCTCTACCTATGATCTATCTATCATCTATATCTACTTATCATCTATCTGCCTACCTATCTGTCTTTCTGTGATTTTAAAGAGGATTCCACATTGGAAGAACGGAAGATCAAAAAGATTTACAGGTCACATACAGGCCTTTTGGACAAAGATTTGGTGTGAGATCTGCCCCCATTGCTCTGAATTGGTTTGCACAGCTTTGACCAAGAAGTGGAAACACGCATTGACTCTTCAAGGGACAGATCAGGATCAGAATGGAAATTTACTGATGCCCACATGTTCAGTAAAACCTTGTGGCAAACACAGCTTAAACGCTATGCTTTCTCTAGAGCATCACTCCTGTGAGTCTGCAGAAGGCAGAGTTAAGGCAGAAGGTTAGAGGTTGTATATCAATTTTACTGCTTTCAGTAATGCAGCAGTGGAGACCAGAATTAAGGGGCTGATGTCACTTCAGTGAGCTCAGTTTGAGACTGTAGCTCATATGTAACTGTTCTCTTCTTGTCTTTTAGGATGATATTCGCAGAGAGATGGTTTACGTGTATCATTCTTTAAAGAACAAAAGAGAAACTCACATGATGGGGACGGAAGAGGATACAGCCAGTGAGGAAGGCACGCCCCAGGTTTGTGCCCACAAACATCCACCTAAAGAAGGTTTGCTGTGTTAGATGATCTTCACTAAATGGTAACAGGGTGCTGCATTGCAACACACAGGCACTTAGATCAGTAAAACTAAGGAATGTAATCTCATGCTTTAAATGTTAGATAGGTTAACAGAATTTCCTAGCTAACAAAGCTGCTGCAGGGGCCAAAAGCGTTTCTTTCTGCTGTCCCCTTCAGTACATCCCTGATTACAGCTACTAAATGCGTAGTCACTCATAGCAGGAAACAGTGTGCCTCATGCACATGTTTATGCCACATCAAACCTGATAGGTTCTGTGTTAACTGAACCATCCTGCAAGATGAGTGTTCCTTTTACTGAAATATAAGGAAGAAACTTTAATATTGTTAATAAAGACTGCAGGTGGTTCATCTCTGTTGTACCTGCTGAGTAAGAATGTGCTTTTACTAGAAACATAAGCACTCCTGAAGAGTGGCTGTGAGCCACATTTTGTTCCACTTCATGATACTAAAAAGATCTATCTCTGGTCTGTGCCCTGAACCACTTGCCTACAGGTCTGCACAAATATGCTGCAGAGGCAAAACATAACACAGCCTGTTCTTGTCCCAGTGATCACAGCAAGGCTTTTTGGCTGGCAGTTGCTTTGCGTTTAAGGTAAATCTCGCAGTCCTCCTGTGCAGAAAAAGATGATGTTGTATGCTGGTTCCTGTACACCCTGTGCAAATCCTAGACCATACCTTCCTGGCTTAAAGACTCCAGCAATAGTAACAGCAGTCCTCGGTGGTGCTGGCATACTGTGGCCAAAGGCTGTGTGTGGCACGCAGAAGCTTCTTTCTATCCAAAGATAATAGGGAATAGTATAAAATTAAACATGGTATATCATTCTTCACTGTAGAAGCCAGGCTCCTGGATAAAGGCTACTAGAACATGTAAGAAACATGAGGGATTTTTCTCTGTTGAGAGGTCGTAGGATAATACTACATCATCTGGAAGATAAACTTAGAAATACCAGTGTGCTGTGGGAAAGGAGCACGTACCTGCTGGTCAGTAACTAGACCCTAACACATTCTGCGTAATAAGGGACACTGTGTTTTGCTAAAAGATCTTTTTTCTTTCCTCTTTCCCCTCCAGCACCCTCGTGGACTGCGGTTTCCTTTGTCATACTTGGATGCACTGAAGCAGATTTGGTGTAACAGCACTGTTAGCGTTAAAGAGCTTAACCTTGCTTCAGATGAACAGAAGGAAAACCTTGCCTTGTCACTATGGACTGAATGTCTAATTGAAGTTATTTGATGCTTTTGTAAAAAGCTACTACTACAGGTAGTATTTCTAGCCATTAAGAATCTTGATTCTTGTTATTAAATACCTTTTCATACATCTAGTGTTGTAGTCCTGTCTGACAAGTCATTGCAATATACATATACATATTTTAATGCCAAATACTTCCCTTAGCTTTGGGAAAACAGGCACTAGGAAAAAACAGGTAAGCTGCTTTTAATGTCCAGTGACTGCAACTCTGGGTCTGTGACTGGATGAATTTACTCACAGTAACACCATAGTGCTGGGATATCCCCTTTCCCCTCTCTGTATGCCTTCATGTGGAGGACATCTAAAAGATGGAGCATGTTCGAGGACCTTGGGCTAAGAACAGAAGCTTAGTTGTTAATGTGTAAAGATCAATAGCAAGAAAACCCATTTGTTCTGTTTGTTTGCCCCCAAAGAGAACAAGCTGCTCAGGAAAGGCTGTGTCTGTTCTTTCCCAAAGGGGTGAGGAAAGAAAACCCCTTTCCTCTCAGATGAGAGGAAACCACTGGAATAATCAAACTATTGTAACCACTGGCTATAGTTTGTAATCAGACTACATGGGTGTATAGTTTGTAATCAACCTATAACCACAGGAAACCACTGAAATAATCAAACTATTATAACTACTGCTTATAGTTTGTAATCAAACTATATGGTTGTATAGCTTATAATCAACCTATAACCACAGGAAACCACTGGAATAATCAAAGTATACTACTTAAGGTCTGCCTCCATTTAACATGAAAGTAACCCAAACCTGCAAATGGAATATGCATCTTCAATGCTCACTGAGTGGAGTTTGATGGGAGCAGGACAGGTACTGGAGATATTGAACATCAACATTTAATATCATAGACGAGTAAGGGTTAGAAGGCACCTTAACATTATCTATTTCCAACCCCCCCAACTGTAATGTCACGGTCATGTATTCAATATCCTCATCCCTTTTCTCTCCATTTGAAAGGAAGTTTTTTACAGGAAAGAGCTTTGACACCTGCTAAAAACAAGAGTTATATTTGGTTTGTTTAAAAAGAAACCAACATGCAAAATGTTCCTCCTAAAAAAAGTTTTATACAATTAAAATATACACACTTGGCATTTTACATTCAAGATCTCTTCCTTACAAAACCCTGCTTTTACTTTGCTATTTAACACTGACACATCAAAGAGAATTTAATCATCCTTGGTCTAAAAGGCTAGACCTTTTTATACAGGCTTTTAAAATTTCATATGGACAGTAAGTCCCGTGTAGAACACTTGACACGCTGACTTACTTACATAAAAAAGGCTAAACAAGTGCTGTAGCTGGTAGAATATACACAGACAGTGGAAAAATCTGTTACTTAAACAGCAGATTTAGGATAAGTTTAGAATGTAAAATAGTAAGTGCAAGTAGATTTATTTTTAAATAGTACTATATAGAACTTCATTTCATACAAAAATAGACATCCATTTTATTTCTGTGGCAAACTTAGGGTTATGTGGTTATATTATTTGTTTGGGGATGAATTGTGTTTGAATGAACAACTGGAAGAGTTACAGCTTTTGGAAAACATAATATCCATCTGTAGCTAACCTGAACTCTTTAAATAGTTACAGAAATACATACCCTGAATATACAAATAAGGAAAAACAAATACTTTTAAAATGAAATAGATTAATTTAGTGATACAGAAACCAAATGAAGTTCCCAGTAAACCAAGGGGACTTCACATCAGGTTTTCAGCAGCTGTCTGCAGTTCTGCCCCTGTTTGCTTTTCAAGCCTGCAACAGCTGCACTCCAGTCAGGTATTTGGTGCTGCCTATCTCAAGTGATAGCTTGTAAGCTGACTGCACAGTGCTGAAATTGAGGGAAGGGCCAGCATGTCCTTATCCTTTGGGATAAGATGCCTGAGGTGTTGATCGGCCACAGTATGTGAACATGTAGTTATGCTGTTCTTTTTACATTAAATAAGTTTGGAAATAGCCTGCTAGCACCTTTGAAAATACCTACCAGGAATTCTCTTCTGAAGGAAGATGTGGTTTCAAGACCAAATTACATTACATTAAATTAATCTATATACAGCAAACCAAAATATGGCTAGACTTTAAAATCATCACTGCTCTAAATGCAGCTTAGCCCTTGTAGAAGTCTAGCCTGACCCAGGACCGTTTCTTCTGATACGGGTAGGTATGGATCCATGTTGAAGGTGATCTTCAGTGATAACTCACAAGTTCATTGGTTGGAAACAGGCCATGGGTCAGCAAAACCAGTTCCTGAACCTGGAAATTTGGTACTGCTAAAACAAATGAAAACAAAGTCCTACCACTAACATCGAGACATAGCAGTCCAACACAACCTCTTTCATGCTGCGTTCATTCTTCAGTGAGCTTCCATCAGTTTGAGGGAAAAGTAAAGACAACATTTCTGAAGAGGCCTTCCCATCTTATCCCTTGTAGTTCACGTCCTGCAAAACTTACACGAAGTCTCTTTTCCTTCTAATACTCCAGATGAAAAGTAAGTTACCTTCACAGGAGTGGCCTCTAAAGTACAGCTTCCCTGCAGAAAGACATGATATCAACCTCCCATCTTCTGTATTTGTGCAAAATTCAGTTGTTTTTAGGAGCTGGTGCTTGGTAGGAAGGAAAGCAGAGGAGTTGCTGTTTAATGCTCCAGTGGTGTGTGACTTCAGTAGTTGTTTGGGTGGTTTTCCCCTCTAGGTGTTAATAACACACACAAGGTCCATCTGTGTGGTGAGTTTTACTCACAATATTTCAATATCCCATTTTTGTGACTGTTTGTTGTCTATCAGCTGATTCATAATGATGTGATTCTTGTCATAGTAGCTTCCTCCTAAAAAACAACAAAATCATGAAACCAAAGTTGTAAAAAGAAAGCTCAGAGAAGCCTATATATGATCTTTAACAAGTGTGACTAAGTAAGAAAATCAGGTGGAAACCAGAAATTCTATGAGATGGGGAACTGTTTCTGCCCCTCTGCCTCTGTTATGTTTGCCTCCTTCAGATAATCACTTGTCAGCTTCAGCCCTGAGAGGCTCCATTGGTCAGGAAGCAGAACATAACCACAAATGTACCTTGGTGCACAGAAATAGCACCCCTACAGACGTTCCACTTTCAGCAGATACTGAGCTCCTGCTATATGGATGTTCAGGGCACATGTTGCTCTACAAGGAATACACAAAGTCACAAGTAGATGTGTAATGATGGGGTGTAGCACATCCATTTAAATCACAAACTTAGAGGTCTTAAAATAAGATTTCTCTCCTTTGAATACACACAGCATAGAAATGACACTGACTTCTTTATCATTATACCATGCATAACAATTGACTAAAAGAAACAAGTTCTGAAAAGCTATCAAGCAGATACAGCTTGGAGATACTGTAAGAGCCGCCACCACTATCACCTGATTGCATTTAATGGCTTTGTTGTAACTATGAATTAGTAATGGTGCTTAAACTCCTGTGGGTGCTTTTCCTTCACCATTTTGTCTTTCTATAACTTGCATTTCTTGCTGTGAGCACTACTGATCTCCCTCAAGTAGAACAGTCAATCTGATCAAAATAAACCTCTGGGATCTAAAGAGTAAGGTTGCCCCCTGCCCTGTTGTTTCTTGTCCCATTGCCAAGCAACTGGACATAAACCCAACAGGAACAACAGGATTAAGTATTTAACCTTAAGTGCAAAAAGAGCTGAAATACAACAATTAACAACCATCACAAAATGCTCTTGGAAGGTGTGAGGTTTAGTTGTGTGTTTGCTTGTTCTTTAAATACCTTTAATGTCAAGCACCAGCTGTTCACTAAGGTATGAACTGATGGTTCCATCCTCATTCAGTCTCCACCTTTGCCGGTCCTTCCCATGTTCTGCCCAGAGTGCCACTTTGGCCCCAGGCACGTCTCTGCCCCCAATGACATCCAGGCAGGCGTTGTTAGCCTAAGACATGAGAAAAGAAATGAGACCCAGGCCACAAAAGCCTTGTGTTTGTGTCTGACTTGTTTCTGTTCAGGCTCTGAGCACACTGCAATGATGCTGTTACAGCTGGTACCAAGCCTGGCAAGCAAGCTAGGGACTGATTATTCAGCATCTGACCAGCAGCTTGGTCAAAGGGGTGGTCTCTGTTAAGTCAGACCTTGCTTTATGTCAAATCATCATCTTTTTATATTAATAACAGGCTAGCAAGAGCAGCATCAATACAAAAATCATTACTTTCTACACATATTACTTTCTACAGAAATTCTTAACTTTAGAGGTAATAAACTTACTTAAACTTGCAACTTTACACAAAACAACAGGTTTCTACTTCCAGGAACACCAGTCCCATTACACAGATGCGAAAAGCAGCCCACCTTGCCAAAGCAGACAGATCAAATCTGTCTCTATGTAGCAGGAGGATGTAGGTTATAAGAGGTTTGGTCTACGACACCTGAGACAGGCCAAAAGCTATCCTGGTGTTAATGCTAACCTAGGGCAAAAGCAAGAAGCGAAGGAGAAAGTACCACCAGTGATACAACCCACCCACTTCAGCATCTGCAGACTCACCTTGGATTTGAAGAGTCCACGACAGTAGTGCCAGATCTGGGTGTTCTTGCCATTGTATGGGGATGCACACACTGATGTTGCTCTTACATCAGCCAGGCTTCCAGCCACTGTCAGGTATTTGCCTTGGGCTCGGTTCTTCACTCTGAGGTACACTGCTGGCTGAAATAGTGTGAAGGTAGGTAGTTAGTAACACAGGGATTAATGATGTTGATGTGACATTGGTTCCCCTCCATCTTACACCAGTTCTAAAGTTTGTAATTTCCAGTTTCATAAAGTATTTTTCTTGTTGGAAACAAATGTGCATGGTAAAGCTGCAATCAGTGTTCTCCACATGCAGACAGACAGCTGTAAGCAGCAATAGCAGATAAGCTGTTTTAAAATGATGTATTTATGTCTACAGAACTAATTCCTGCAGCATGAAAATACCTAGTTCAGCACATTTCACTCCTTCCAAGGCCAGTAAATGGGCTGTACTCCACCAGCTTTCCGTTCTCAGGACACAGAACTGAGTCACATACCCAACAACTTCAACCCCTACTAACTGCAATATACAGCAGAAGGTTACACCACTGGTTCTGAATATGCACAGAAAACAGGGTGCTGCCTTGGCATCCATGTCTACTGGGTTTAATCAAAGAATAAGGACGTTTTGTAGGGTTCAAGCTTCTGCTCTGTTACTGATTCTGGCACAAAGAACAGTGAGTTATAAAGGACAGCTCTGCTAGAACCCCAGCTCAAGCATAGTTTGGAAGTTTATGAAGTCACTGAGCAAAACCTGTCTCATTTTGCATGACTTTCAAGAGGTTTTTTCCTTGTACTACCTCTTGACTTGGCCAGTTTTGTAATATGAAATGGAGATGGAAGGAAGAAACAAAGCAGTGCAGGTCTGCAGTATCCCCCCAGTCTCCAAGCACCACACACCCACAGAAGCACCAGGCACTGGCAACTGACTGCACAAACCCAAACCCAAAACAAAGCCAAAGCAATGATCACAGAAACCCAGCAAAGTGGCTGCAGCAGGCTGGGTAACTGCTGCAGTGTAAAACAGGATGCTACCAAATACAAAAGCTCTTCAGAGTGCTGGCTGAAGAGAGGATTCTGGTTTTAAGATCAGTACAGGTTATTTTCATTGTCATTTGCCAAAATGACATCCTTCTCTAAGTTACCACTTCCAAAGAATTCCAGGGAGCCATCAACTTCTTAGACTAAGAACTCCTTGCAGGGAGGGGAGATGTAATGGATAATGCATAACTAGTGCTCGTGACTGCTACTTCACTGCAGTGTTTCCCAGTTGAATCTTGTGTTTAAAAATAAAGCAGAATTTGCCACTAAGTGAGGACAAGCTGCCTGTGAGAAACAGAGCAGAAACAAACCTTCCCAGTGGAGCGACTGCTCACATTCCCTGTTGTGCTTCCCTGTCCTTTTCCTATCCACCTGGATGCTGTCCTCCCACAGCTACGTGCAGGGCACACACCAACACTTGCTTTGCCTAGTCTGGATGCATCCTGAGGCATCTTGGCTAGGCCAAGGGGCAGAATTATACCCTTCAGTGAGGGGCTTATAGCTCAAGTCTTGCTTCTCCACCCATCTTTCCCAAAGCTCCTGAGCACTGTGTGGGTTTGAGGCCTGAATCTCTCAATGAGACTGAAACTGGCATAGCTTGTGGGGGCAGAGAGGGAAATCCTGGTGGGAATGTGTAAGCTTTGCTTCTTTTGGGAATCCAGGCTACAGCACAATAAAATCACTTCCATTTATGTTCATTATGAATCAAGCCAATGCAAAATTGGTTTTCTCATTATATGGCAAAACCATAAAAATAGAGCAGCTACAGAACATGCTAATGAACTATTCAGGAAAAACAAAGCTTGGCTCCAAAGGAACCAGGAATTATTTCCCTTTTGGAGCCTAATATAGATCTCTAACTGCCACTAGAAGAATTTTCTGCTTCGCTTATCTTCCAGTGGGTCCTTTGGGCTGTCATCATTTGACCTGATTTAAGAAGCACAACGCACCCCATTATACTTAGTTGTAGTGCTGATACTTGTGCGCCCAAAACCAGACCTGTTCTCATATAGTCCTACAGTACCTGCTTCACAGGACGAAGGGACCCGATCACTTTCCAGCCACTGTGCTCATTCCAGTTGGAAATCTCGCTGGGCTCCAGCAGAATCTGCTTTCCTAAGAAATTACATCCCTCATATGCAATCCACCTGGACACAGGAACAGAACATGGAAGAATACACATTAGCCACAGCAGAACTGAACTGCAGGCTTGGGTTCATGAAAGCCAGCAAACCTCCCTGCAGCAGTGCTCCTATCAAACCTCTGTTGCCACACCGCAAAACACCATCCATTTCAGTGATATAACCATTTTCAGTCTAAATTCAGACCTGTTTTCTGTTTGTCTGCCTGAAACTTGCAACCTCCACTTCCTCCACTTTTTCCCCACAAATAAAATAACCCCTGCATGAACCCACATACAATTAAGGGAGGCTTCTCTGGGATGCATTTGGAACCTAGAAAGTCACATACCAGAATGGACCACTTCCATCTTCACCTGGTGGTACATCTTAGTTATGAGAGAGTCTTGTGTGATGCTTCCTTTTGTTATAAATAAAGCTTTTTATAGCTCTTTCTATAGCTATTGTCTGAAAACACATATAAAATACTCCAAAACATACACAATGCTCTAACAGACTTTTCTGTAGTAAATATACCTGAGTCACAGACATGACTACATCCTTTAGCACAGAGTTAAAGCACACTCAGATACAGCTCTCTTGTTACCCAAGCATCAGCTCAGTAAGTACTGTGTAGCTGCTTACAAAGGCAGCCTCTGGATCACAGATTGGTTTTGTTTGTATCAATAGGACATTGTTGTGCAGGCAGTGAATCCTAAATGCCTGACTCATTAACTCATCCATACACAAGGAAAACACTGGTTTCCCCACGTTACCTGTTTTACAGGTCAGCTGCCAAGCACACGAGGGATGCCTGCACTCTTTAAGCATCCACAGCCCTCACAACACCTGTAATTTACTTTTTCCCATTGCTAATATGGAGAAACTGCCAGCCAGCCCTGCTCAGGAGTCCAGGGAGGCTGAGCCTGCCAACCATGAACTGCCTCATAAAGAAGCCTGTATCACTGTCTCTTCAATTTAAGCCACATACCTCCTGCCTACCAGGTATTCAGAGCAGCCTAACCATCACTGTGTGCTCCTTATACCCTTAACACATTCCTGACTTCCTTTCTCACCAATTGTCAGGTCAATGAGAATTCACTGCTCATGTTCTTGGGGCACCTTGGAGCGCCTCATTTGAAATGCAGTTTCAAAGCTGACATATGTAGAAAACAGTACAGAAACTGTTACAGTAATAACCACGTGAAGCCAGGTTGGGCTTAAGGTATTCAGTGACACAGACAGAGCTCATCTTGGCTCTGATGCTGACCAGCAGGCTCCCCTGTGACACCTTTCCCACACCTTGGAGTACATCAGCCCCTAGGCCCCCTTTGCCAAGCCCCAGTCCAGACCTGGGCTATTCCTCACTGAGGAGATCAAGGATCCTCAAACCTAGGCCTGGCAGCAACATGCCAGTATAGGTATATTTACTTAAACCTTTGTCATTTGTCTGAAGCTGACAGTGGGCTCTGGGGCAAGGAGCCAAAACCCCTCTAAATCCACCTTCCTGAACACTTCATCACAGATAAGGCAAACAAACCCCATACAGACATTCCCCAGAGCTCCCACGATACATGCTCCCATCAGAAATAGGTGTTCTTCCAGCAGAAAGCCCTTCCTTCTCCAAAGGATCACAGATCAAGGGGGAATGTGTTTATCCTGTCCTCAGCCTGACGCACCTCAAGACAACAGCAGCAGATGATCCCTCATTCCCTGTATTTCCAGCAAGGGCTCAGAGCTCAGCAGTGTTATCACTGGTATTCCTAGCAGGGTTTTGACTTATAAGGGGTAACAGACTAGATGCATTTGAAAAACTCACTATCAGAATCACAGAGATACTCCTAAGCCATGAGCATCTGTACTAAATCTATGCCCAATTAGTTCAAATTCTGCCTGGTTTTGTGTCATCCCACAGGATCTCTCAAGAAAATTACATCCTTGTCTATGTGGGAAACGTGGGGAAAAGGTTAAACAAACAGGAAACGAGTCACACTGGAAGAACACCAGTTTCCAGTCAGTCTCAGTCACAGGATGAGGTTCTGCAAGTTGTTTGTTGCTGCTGAGGGTGTGGAGGCTGAAAACCTGGCCCAGAGAGAATACATGGGAGCTTCTCCAAAAGGTGAAAGGGAGAAAGGCAGAAGAGGTTAGAAGGTGGCTTCTGTAGATAGAAAATGGCTTTCACAGAAGACCCTGGGTGTGTTTGGAGGGGGTCAGACCAATAACAGAGCAAATTACTGCTCCAGCTGTCACATCCACCCTGAGCTTCTCTTTGGCAGCCGATGAGCATGTCAAGCTCCACTGAACCACTGCAGTGCTTCAAGTTAAATAGCTGCAGTCTATAGCTGGTGTTTTACAGCCAGTTAATAACAGCACTCTGAGTTTATCCACCTGTCTTTGGAAGTCAGCAATCAAAACTTACTTCTGGCTCATGACTTGAATGGGCTCTGTTGTTCCTTACCGTACAGGGATAAAAGGATGATTCGTACACAGGGAAATACACCCTCTGTCCAGTTGTTGTTCATTTTGAGTCCTGATACAAAAAGTAGGTCTAACATTCAACCACATTTTAGGATTTTATATTGTCACAACATAGAAGATAGAATGTAAAACACGTCCTAGGGAAAAAAAGGCAGCAATAGGGACAAAATGCATGCTCAGTTATTATCTGCCATAGTGCACAACTGATGAGGATGTTTTGTCCATACTTACAATCCACTTCTCACCCACACAGACTGAGTGTAAAAATGAAGGTCCTCATTCAAAACAGAATTGATGGGTTCGCTGAAGTGCAGCTCTCTACCCTTGCAGCATTCCAGAGCGAACAGACTGATGGAGGGCTCAGCAAAAACCTGGGAGGGAAGAAAGAAAGCAAGCAAAGCTTAACTAGGAATAGTCTAACTTCAGGTGTCAAGTGTGTGATGCACACACATGTGCCCATTTCAGCTTAATTTCCACATGCTTCTGGGTTGGATCACACTCCCTCAGCAGTAACATAGGGAAAGTGGAGACCAAAAGCCATGTCCAGAACAGGTCCAATTTTCACTAGTGCATTAGCAATCATGTGAAACACTATCTGACACCCTTATTGCTGGAAGTTGTTACCCAAAACCTAAAATTCATATTGCTGTTGCAATATTCAATACGGTAAGGGACAAGGAATGCCATAAAAGATGGACAAGTCATCTGATCCAGCACATCCATTTATATATACACCAAGAATCAGAACAGCAAATTGGTGGAGTCAATTAAAGTGACTTTAGCTCTTCTGTGTTGGAAGCAGGTTGAACTTACTAGATCTGAGAAAGCCCCATCTGCTTGCTAAGGCTCCCAGTCTATAGGTACACAGCAGACACTGCACCTATGCCACACACACACAACCCATCACCAGGACACAGACCACTTTTCCAGCGGGACCTCAGGACTCCACTGACCTTGGCTTGGATGTGAAGCACAGAACAAATAAAACAAGCTGCTGCCTCAAGCACTGAAGCTCTTGTATTTCCATAACCGAACACAGAGCAACAAGCTGATTACTCAGTTTATATATACCCTTTTACACCAACAGCTGGCAGCAAAGACTTGGCCTGGCTTTTTTGTCTGATTCTGTTTTCATAGCTCCATGGAAACTACCAACAGCAAACCCCAAGGTTCTGAGGATATGCCATTAAGCTTCTTGCTCCCACCCTTCCTCCTATCCTGACAGGCCAAGGAGGCACAGGGCAACTGGGCAGAGAATACAACAGCTGCTTTAGTCCCAGGTTTGAAAGGTGAGCCAAAGACATCTACATTTACCCACAACTGGCAAGTCATTCCCATGTCTGGGTCAGGATTACCGTTGCTTCCTTTTGTAGTTATTTCAAGGAAAACACTAGAAACGCCATCCTTTGGGGAAAGCTTGACAATTGCAACAATGACAAAGCACCAAAGAATCACTTTACCTGATCATTGTGCATTAAGGGACTGTCTTGCTTAAACCAGCACCAATTAAGTTTCAATAGGTTTTACTTGCCCTGGTTTTGAATGGCAGTGTCCAGGGAGAAGCTTGAAGAGATTGAATACATTCAAGAGGCCAGTGATTAAGGAAGACTGTATTTACATAGCATTTCAAGACACAAGCAGCCTTGTAAACTGTTAAACACAGTGATACTCTTTACTTAGCAGGTGTGGTAGTCTATGGCTAATGCATTAGTCTATGGCTAATGCAGCACGCCATGCAATGAAAGTGGCACAGCTTGATTCTTTCCCTCTCCACCATGTGGTTTCAGAGGCTGCAAAGCAATCCAAGGAAAGCAAAGTACTAAAAACTCTCCTGCACAGCTCAACTCAGACCTTCCCCCAATGACTTCTACCTTTTTGAAACAGGGAAGCCAGGAACCACTGATGTTTTACAAGTCAGAAGAGAATTGTATGCTTTACCAGTTCAGAAACAGAAACAATGCAAGCCTCAAGTGTTTGACATTAAACAAAGATCAGTGCAAGAGGAGCTTCCTTCAAATGCCTTTTGTTTGCAGTACAAGGCTTAAGTGCTTGACCCATGGTAAAGCAGTAGCAAACAGATACAAAGATGCTCACCAAGAGGTGCCAGAACTGAAAACCAAGTGCATGGATGAATATAATAGAATAGTTAGGGTTAGAAAGGACCTTAAGATCATCCAGTTCCAACCCCCCTGCCATGGGCAGGGACACCTCACACTAAACCATATCACCCAAGGCTCTGTCCAGCCTGGCCTTGAACACTGCCAGGGATGGAGCATTCACAGCCTCCCTGGGCAACCCATTCCAGTGCCTCAGCACCCTCACAGTAAAGAATTTCTTCCTTATATCCAATCTAAACTTCCCCTGTTTAAGTTTGAACCCATTACCCCTTGTCCTATCACTACAGCCCCTAATCAATAGTCCCTCTTGAGCATCCCTGTAGGCTCCCTTCAGATACTGGAAGGCTGCTATGAGGTCTCCACGCAGCCTTCTCTTCTCCAGGCTGAACAGCCCCAACTTTCTCAGCCTGTCTTCATACAGGAGGTGCTCCAGCCCCTGATCATCCTCGTGGCCTCCTCTGGACTTGTTCCAACAGTTCCATGTCCCTTTTTATGTTGAGGACACCAGAACTGCACACAGTGCTCCAGGTGAAGTCCCACAAGAGCAGAGCAGAGGGGCAGGATCGGCTCCTTTGACCTGCTGGTCATGCTCCTTTTGATGCAGCCCAGAATAAGGTCGCTTTCTGGGCTGTGAGCTCACACTGAAGCTGGCTCATGTTCATTTTCTCATTGAATTTGCACACAGGCTTATAATCAAAACAAGTAGAATTTAAGCTATGGATAACACCAGGGTCATTTCTCATTATGAAGTTTGTGCAAATTATAACTGAATAAACTCTTTTTAGAAGGGCTCAACTCAAAACATATTTCTCCTCATACCTCTTTTGGCAAGCTTAGATTTTGCAGACTTTGAAGGGAAAGCTTAATAAAGCTAAAGAAAGAAATCCACAGGACCACCCCTTCTCTGGCCCCACTCCACCACCTCCATGTCTCTGTTGTAGTGAGAGACCCAGAACTGAACACAGCATTCCAGGTGCAGCCTCACCAGTGCCCAGTACAGGGGTATTATTACTTCCCTAGTTGGGCTAGCCACACTTTGCATCCCTGCTGCTCTGCAAACAGCATTTACCAGAGCCTTAATTGGAGGAGCCTTCAGAGCTGTGTTACACCATCCCTGGAAAAACCTTTAGTCTTGGCTAACTCCTCATTTACAACTGCCTTTACTGAAGCTGCACTCGCCTGGCTACTCCCTTCAGTGTGGGAAGGATGCCTGGCTGAGGAAGAGAACACGGTGCTGGATGACAGGAACACCCACAGTCCAGTCCCACCTCCACAGAATGACTCATTCACTGGCCCTGGGAAACACAGATTCAGTTTTGTATCTGATTTCATTACTTGCCTCACAGGAATGCTGGGGAGATTAGTTAACACCTGTATTTAACTAAGAAAAGATAATCAATGCAGAAATACACAAACTATCACAACTGATTACAGCAAGAATAAGGAATGCCTCAACAGAAAAAATAAAGCAAACAAAAAGGAATTAAAACCAAAGGTGTTGTGCAACCTACAACCCAGATCTCATTTTTGTTTTTAGAAACTCTAAGACTTGACTTCAACCCTAAAATTAAACAACATTGTAGAAGGAAAAGTAATCGCTCACTGCAACAGCCCTGGATGCTCTTATCCACCTAAGTCACACCAAGCATAACAGGGAGTTTGGCAAAACAACATGATTGAGAAAAGGGAGCACTAGAGCTGAACTGCCCATTGAAAGAACATCCTGTAAGGGTTTCTATCCCAAAAGATTAACCTCTTCAAGCAACAAACACCGGACAACAGCCCCCATAAGCAACCATGGCCCTCTGAGAGGTGCAGCTGCCTTTACCTGCTCTCTTGCCACCAGGTGAGGGGCCACACTTTCCCTTCCATGGCCAAACAGATGTTAAGTCCTTGATAATGCAGGCAAGGAAACCTGCACCTCTGTAGCAAATGCAGCAACTCTTAACCTGTGCTCTGCTTTTGCCTGCCTGCAGCACTGCTATTAACAGTAAGAAGCAGCTTACATTCATTCCAGTGCTCCTCCTACCACTACTAATACACATGTAGGGGGAAGTAATGTTAAGTGGGCTTCCAAAGTGTGTCACTACCTGTTCACATAAAGACAGACATTCCTGTGACACTTTTTAGCACATTCTCCACACAAAATTGTACATGAAAAAGACTCATTGGTTTTTTCAGAAGCATTCCCCTTTCAGAAGGGAAAGTGCCTTGTAACACAATGCTATTCAATATGCAATCTTGATTAATACATGGATATTACAACACTTTTCCCTCCCAGAATACCAACAACAAAGTACATGATTTTCTCATTATCTAGATACAAATACACTTTGTTTCCTCTTTGTATCCTCTGATTAACCTGAAGCTTTTCCTGAACACTCCCAGAAGCAAAAAACAGTCCATTTCTGAGTGAAATGGAACAGCAGGGGAAAAAATACAGGTAAGGCCTCCTAAAGATTTAGCTGAAGTATTACACACCTCAGATAATAAGATAAGATAGGAAAGAGGTTCCTAGGAATAAGGGAACACCTTTCCCACTCTCCTTACAAACCTGCCAAACTCTGCCAACAGAAGCACACCCATGCCATGGAGTACTACAACTATGTACCTTTAATCCCCAGATTCTCATTCCAAAATGCAGAGCCCAGTGGCAGCTGACAACATCCAAAAAACCCCTCAGAACTGGTATATATTTGCAATGAAAACTCATTAAGCTACACTGAAGGTACTGCTGCATGCAATAGCAAAAGCTGGAAGTTCCTTTTAGTTACTGGAATAGAAAGTACATCTTGATTCAGAGTAAGATGCAGAACTCGGTGTGGCCAAGCTGCACACCCCACACGTGTCAGTGGCCTGTGCTGACTGCTCTGTTCCACAGCTACTCTGGAGTTAGTCCCACACAAATCATCTGTATGCTTACATATATCCTGAAGAGGCCCAGAGCTGGGACTGCACTGGGCTGTACAGTATCAATGTAACACATCGTTAGTTATCACTACAATCTGGCAAATTAGGAAGGCAATACCCAGATCCCAGGTCCCTGTTTCCTCCAACAGATTTGTTCTCCTATCCCAAAGGACTGGCTGGAACAATCTACTTCTTAAAGATACAACTGGACCACACCTACACCAGACAACAGACTTGGACTGCCTTCAAAGGCTGGGAATGAGCAAGCTTTATGAGTCCTTTGTACTGCTAAAAGCAGTTTCCCCTCTGCCAGTGCCACACATGGGCCTCTACTTGAAGTCAGCATCTGGGAAGCAGAAACCTCACACACTGAAGCAATACATGGCTCCCCCCCAGCGTGAGAGTCCTTCCAACAGTCACACTTAGAGTAAATACATCTCACTTAAAGGAAAGCAGGAGACAATGCACATTCAGGGCTTGGTGTCAGGGTTAAACATTCTTCCTCTCACACATAAGCTATTGAGATACACACCTTGGGTCTGAGCTTGGGCTGGTATTTAAAACTCAATAATGAACCCAATGTCATAACTGAATTCAATAAAGCTGTACAACAATTCCACTTGGGAATATGTCTGCTGCTCTCTTGAATGAGCTAACAAAAATATCTTGTAACAAGAAGGGCTCTGTTCCAAGAACAGTGCACTGTGGACAATGCACAGAATTAACTGTGGCTGTTTCTGACCACTGACGAAACTTAGGGCTGCGTGCTTAACATCACGTCTGTACTACACAACGCCTCTGAGTGCTGTCCCGGGCTATCAGCACACACAATGTCTTAGGAGCCGATGAGGGCATTTCTATTTGTGAAACAGGTGTGGTTCAATAGTGTTTTATGCTGTTTAGTATCTTGCTTTTTTAAAATACAAGAGCTATTGGCAAGAGAGAACTGAACTATGAGGTGCGAGGCACTTACGAAGTACAGGAAGATGTGTGTAAGCTTCCCACACTTGGCCAGCCAAACACACTTCTCCCAGGGCTTGGCCTTTGGTAAGGGCTGCCAGTAGCTTCTTACTATGCCAAACTGCATAGTAACTTCCCTGTGAGGTGACAGGCTGGGGGATTAGAATGAAACATATCACTGCGTGTCAAAACTTCCCTCTGATTTAACAGGGTCCAAAAGCCTAATGTGAAAAGGAGATCTTCAATCTGAAAACCAGGCTCTCAGCAGGTGGGAAGCTATAGCTCAACTGAAGTCACTGTATCTACGTAACTACAGAGAAGACCAGCTCTCACCAAGTCAAGCCCGTTTTGCCCATGAGCATAGAATCATTGAATAGTTAGGATTGGAAAGGACCTTAAGATCATCCAGTTCCAACCCCCCTGCCATGGGCACAGACACCTCACACTAAACCATGGCACTCAAGGCTTCATTCAACCTGGTCTTGAACACTGCCAAGGACAGAGCATTCACTACCTCCCTGGGCAACCCATTCCAGTACCTCACCACCCTCACAGTAAAGAATTTCTTCCTTATATCCAGTCTAAACCTCTGCTGTTTAAGTTTCAACCCATTACTCCTTGTCCTATCACTACAGTCCCTAATCAATAGTCCCTCCCCAGCACCCCTGTAACCATGCAATGATGATAACCAGTGAGTGATTTCTCCCTTTCTTTATCACAGTCCATGAGCCTGTTGTATGTTTTCTCTCCCCTGTCCAGCTGAGAAAGTGTAGTGATATAGATTGGCTTTGGTGGGCACATGGCACCCAGCCAGAGTCAACTGGCCACAAGACCAGTCAGGAAAATGCCAACCAATGCAACTTGGACAAAACAGAGCAACTCTGAGGCCAGACCACCCAAAAGCATGTCCCTACAAGTGACCACGTACACACATACATACAGCCTGGCTTGTTCCCAGCCCCAAATATGTAAGCCAAGAAACCAAACTTCACTCTGTTCCCTGAGCGAGAGTTTGTTTAGCACAAGCACTTGCTTCAGACATCTGACTAGGAAAAGAGTTCCAAAAGGTTACTTGTTTTTCTGCTATAAAGTCCTTACGTATTGAATAGGCTTGAGGGATTTGATTGTAGCAGTCGGGCAGCCACAGGAACTGAGGTCAACGTAGAGGCCTTCTTCCAGCACACAGTGATTGTCAGTGGTTTCCCCTTGGTAATACAGGAGCCAACTGCAAGAATAATATACCAGAAGAGATTAGCTGCCCAGCTGCTTATGAAGCTTCATTCAAGACTTAATGTTTGCTAAGGAAATAAGGGATAAAAAACTGTTTGTTCTTGTTAAGCTTAAAGGTAACGTGACTCGAAAGGCTACGGGACAAAGCAACCACAAGAGGAAAATCAGATCATGTGGTACAGAAATCTCAGTTCCAGAGTCAAGCGGCGCAAGTGGAATGCAGACACTTCTTCTGCACCAAGTTCCCAAAAGCTGGAATAAATTCTAACTGGAGGAAAAACAAGAATTACAGTAACTGTGCAAACTTCCCACAGGGAAAGGAAAATGCGCACTACCCAAAGCAATGACAGGACAACAGTTACTGAGATGCACTGCAAGACAAAGGGTCTAATACATGATGGAATATGATGGGCATGTGTTATGCACTTCCAGCTGTCTGAAATTTAGTAATGGTCAAAAAAACCCCAATTTTCCTATTACTTAAAATGGTGGCATGTAAAACGAGACTTACCATCCCCGAAGAACCTTAAAAGAACATGGTATGAATGATGTAAAATCAGAAACTTCTGCTGTGAAATCTATACATGCTCCTTGGAAATGTGTATTACTGAAAGCTTTGAGCTACAAGAACAAAACAAAACAAAACCAATGACTAGAAGGAAAACAAATGCATTATCATTAATGTAAACAGAGATAGCTGTGCTCTTAGAGAATCAATCATAGAACAGTTTGGATTGGAAGGGATCATCTAAGTCCAACCCTCCTGCAATGAGCAGGGACAATGAGAAGTACCCATTCAATTCACAAAGATACAATAAATAGAATGAATTCTTATTAAAGGCATCTTCTACGTTTCTACAGCTGCTTCATTTTGAGAAAGATAAAGTGTTTTATGATCCCTGGGCCCAGTACAGGATGCTTCCCAGTGATACTAAGGCAGCTGGTATCAAGCATAAGTTCAACTGCAGCAGGAGAGGGCCCAGAGAAAAAGAAGTCTAGGACTGAATGATGTTATGTTCCATCCAAAGTACCCCTGAACTGCAGTGCAGTTAACTCTTGCTACAGCTCAACAATCTAGTGTTCAGAAAAGGATGGGGAAGTGTTGGCCAAAAGATAAAGGGCTCCTGTTGACGAAGTGCCTTGACATCTTCTGTGACAGCAGTGATCACAGGTAGCTTCTCATTTAAGACTAGCAGGGGAATTTCTGGGGTAACTGGGTGCAGCCTTCTAGATGCACTATGAACTTCAGAAGTTATGCTAAGATGCTTTTACATGTTGCAGTGAAGAGCTTCAAGCCACACAGAAGCATATCCTGCTGGTAAGATGTGATCAATGCAGCCTGAAACAGCAGCAAGATTGAAAGCATTGTAGTAAAAGAATAAAGGAAAAAAAGGAGAAAAACAATAATCTTATGATATAACCTACAATCTATAGCAAAGTTGCCTAGAATTCTGTACCCTTGGGCTGCCCCTGTGTAACTGAAGGGAACTTCACTTTAAAGCCTAAAAGAAAGGCTGGAAAAGAATGACAAATTTAACTGCATCAAAAGAACAGCTCATAGTCTGTAATGGAAGAAAAAAACACGATGGCTGTTGCAAGAGCTACTTCCCTCTTCATGCCCCAAATTGGCCTAGCTTCCTGCCAAAGAAATCAAATGCTTTTGCCAGTACAGAGCAAGAAGACCAAACACAAATATCAGCAAATGGTTTTATGGAAAAGCTCAGACTGTGTTTTTAAACTAAATAAATATGTTTCCTGTTAGAAAGAACAAGAAAGGCTTAACCTGGCCTCACTTGCTGTAACTGCCATTTAGAGAGCACAAATCAGCTACAATGTAATGAATAAAGTCTGGGTTTTCTGTAACTATAACTGCACTGCCGTGTCAGAAAGCAGCTATTTAAGCTGTAATTACATAGTGTTTTCTGCCCAGTTATCTCAAAAACTCTATAAAGGTGTGTGTGTATATACATGCACACATGCATACCCTCTGTCTTCATAGCCATGTGCTATGGAAGGCTTCTAAAAAGCTCTGCAACTCATTTTTATACAGAGCATGTATAACCATGAATGATGGTCTTAAACAAAAGCTGGGGCGAAGTTCTGATCCTTCAGTGAAAACACTGCATCATAAAAACATTTACATTGGAAAAGACACTTGAGATCTATTCCAACTGTAAACCTAACAATGCCGAGTCCACACCTAAACCATGTCCCTAAAGCACCATGTTTACATGTTTCCTAAACACATCCAGGGAACTAGTCTCAAACTGCAGCTACCTCCACTTTGTCTGGATTTTACATGACTATATGAGGTTTTGCTTCCTAAAAAGTCAATGGACAGCACGTTAAATACAAATGCAACTTATCAGAGCAATTACCCCTGCTTCCTGAATTATCTGTACAAGTCAGCTCCTATTGAAAGAGGCTTTGTTCTTACTGGGCAAAACCAAGTTTTACTTTTAATACATAAAATGAATGGCTTTATAGAATTGGTGATTTCAAGCATTCTTATATGGTACATACTTTGTTTATATGGCAGGAGGAAAAGGTCGGGGACTTACCAAGAGATTTAAGAGAATTTAGCTGCTTTTCAGTTTCTGAAAGGTGAAGTGCAAAAAGACAATCTTGCAGACAGTGACAACAGCTCCCTTAGCTCAGAACTACTTTTATTAAAGGTGGGAACACCTATATCCTTCAAAATAACTAGCATGTAGCTTATACAAAGGTCAAGCATTCGGATGCTTAAGGATTTGCCAGATCATACACACCCTGATTTGAAGTTCCAACCTGAAGAGACTTTCATTGAATAGGAAACTCTTCATATTTAGCCAAAAGACTGCCCTTTACTTATCCTGTGTTATTAAATGCTTTCCCCATTAGAACTTCCTCAAAATAACTCCCCTCCTAAAAGAACTGTAGCAAGATGAATGATGTTCCTCCTTCTCTAGCTTTGGGGCAGAACCCTGGGAAAACCAGGATTGTGATAAAACAGAATAATATCCTTTCCACATGGTGGTAAGACTGCTGTTAGAAGACACTAAAGACTATCTAGTACATGTCACTATTTAAAGGTGCCTGTGCATATACACACCCAGGCTTGGGTTTTTTTTGTGTCTTATGCATTACTGGAAATTAAGATGGTAAAGCACAATTTACTGAAACTTCAAACGTTTGAGTTTATATTAAAGGTCTGCACAACTGGCCTAAAACACTCAAATAACAGTTTTTGGAAGATCCTCGAAAACCAGAATCCTTGAAGATGGAGAGAAAACCATCTTCAACTGTTTGGGTCCCACCAGTCTCCTCTGAGTCGCTCACTTCATTTGATACCATTTACCAAGGCCTTACTGGGAACGTGTTTGCAAGTCTTTGGATTTGGCCACAAACTGCCATATGAATAGGTCGGGCAGGAAGTAAGTGTTTAAGACTAAAATAATACCCCAATTATGTCTTCAGACAGGAAACATTTCCTGTAGTCCTGGGTTAATCATAAAACTGTAGAATACTTGAAGAAGAAAGCGGGGTGCGGTCCACCTGCTAAGCAACACAATGCATGTATTTCCCATGCACTTAGGGCTATTATACCTATCCAAGCAAGAAAGAGCAGAACTGTGCTCAGATGGCAAAACACTTGAGTTTTCTATGAGATAATCACTGAGCTCTAAAGTCTATTTTGTCTGAAATGTCCTGTTTCTTCAAAAGAAGTTGTTCAAATTTGCTTAATCAAAAGCATGTCATAGAGAGAGCAATATAACTACAGATCATCACCCAGGCTAGCAGCACACTCCCAGATAGGAAAGAGAAACCAAACAACTAAAGCAGGAATGGAGGAGAGCTCTGTTGGGACAGCATGTTGCAGGAGACCCAGACCACACTTGATGATGAGCACAAACACTTAGAGCAGGTTTTTGTTATAGAAAGGCATCACAAAGGTTCGTTTTTGGAATCTAACCTTGTAAGATAAGGACCAAAAGTGTAAAACCTTCAACTAACTTGTTCTTGAGACTAAAAGTGAATTATAGAGACTGTTTTCTTTTTGTAAGTTGTCAGCAAAGTACATACAACTTGCAGGGAAATTGTCAGAACCTATCACAAAAGAGATTTATCACAAATTTATTATAACCAGGATGTGCTCAATTAAGGTTACATGGTACTGTGAGGAGAAAGGAAGCATGGAGTAAGTGGTGCTCATTCCTTAAGGAGCAGCTATACATGCTCGAGAGACTACGAGAAGCAGAGCGACCAGCAAATGAGACTAAAACCCACAACTTCCCCTGTTGATGCATATGCAGGTATGAAGAGTGCAGTTTGATTTTCTGCAGTTTATACTTTCTACTTCACTTCATACATGAACAAGACAGTGACAAGCAGATACAGTGCAAAATAATGGAAAGAAAATATGCCACAGAGAAGGATAAATGCATGTGATAGCAAGTTAACAAGAACAGGAAGGAAAGAATAAAAAGCTAGAGACCCATCCAGAGTCACTCAAAACCTACTGAACTGCTTGTATTTTTGAGCACATAATACTAAAGGGTATGATTTAGAATACAGCAAGGGCAGAACGTTAGCAAACTTAACTGTTACACATCTACCCATTTCCTCCATCAATGGTCTGCTGTATGAAAATGGTTATACTAAGATACCATTTGAAGTAATGAAGCAAGACATTCAAGATTACCTGTATTTAATTATTAACTATAGTTTAGTACTAGAGACTGTAATATAGCATCAACATACCAAATGCGGAGGCTCGTTCATTCCAAGTGGTTCCTGCAATAAATATACACACACACATATAAATAAATTCAATTAATTGCAATTCATTTCCTAGAAACCAAGTCAAGCTCCTGAAATTTGTTAGTTACCAAGTCAAGTACAGAGCAAAACACTTCCCAGGCTCTCAGCACAGTTCTCCTCCCTGGTCCTGGCCATCAGCTGCCTGTAAACCCATGACTACCTGCCTGACTGTTCAGTGCCATTCACACAAAGAACTTGCATCAGCATTGATTAGTTCACATAATGTGGATTAGAGTCCATGTAAATATCTCTGCATTTATTTTCGAGTCTATTTATTGAAAAAAGAGTAAAAAACAACAGAAAACTGACAACTTTTTCAACATGTGCTCTTCAAAATAAGGTTAAATGTTCCTTCCCTATTTTCAGTGTAGTTGTATCACTTCTTAGGTACTTATTGTTGAGAATTGGGTATGGTTTGCATCATGGTTTTGAAGTTCTGGCACTACTCTATTTGGGTTCTACTACCTTAGATTTAGTAATGGATTAAAAATACCTCCTGTCCTTATTTCCTATATGTATCACAAATAATTTAGCATAAACACTGAAAAAAAAAGTCAGACCTCTACTATACAGCAACATGTGGGCCAGGTAAGTTCTCAAGTATTTTTATATCCATTGATAGTGGATATGAAGACATTATAAATTACTATGTTTTAAGGCAAATTAAGCCTTTCAGGCCACATGGTTCTTTCCATGAGTGAATTCTGACAAAGGGAAGTTCTTACAAAGTTTCCCTGATAATTCTTCTCAGCAGATGGAAAGATCCAGAGTGTCTGTTCCAGTCTCCATCCTGAACAGATGCTGTATATCATTCACATATAAATTGTTTCCATGTAAACAGACAAACTGATTAAACAGCACAGGCCACATTATAACATTACTGTACACTCCAAAGGTCTTATTGCTTTTAAGTTTCCCCCTTAAGTTCCAGTAACTCACCAACTTAATGGGTCGAATCGACATGATGATTTTACTAGATCCTCCCCAGTCAAAGAAACATTTGTATTTTCCTTTCTCCAACACATACTGTTCTCCACAGAAGTATTTCTGCTGATAGGCGACCCACCTGGAGAATGAGACAAAAATTACACTGAAAACATCACATTTTTCCACATAGTTTGATGGAACTACTAACAAGTTACATAGAACAATTTTCTTTGGAGTTTCCTTGGCAAGCCCATCTGACAGACAATGCACGGGTAAACCCAAAGAGAAGCATGTAACTATCACACACACTTGATTTCCTACTTTTGCTTTGCAAACACTGCTTTGACAAACATAGTTACTGGCTGGGCTTAAACCATGACACCCACTATTGCTACTTGTCCTAGAGTTTGAATCTTTTATAACACCACTTAACAGTTGCTGATCCCTGTAACCATCATCATTAGGGTAGGTATGACAATCTTAATACTGCACTTTTAACATTAATAGTAAAGTCTGAAATTTCCACCCATGATTCCCATAGTGCTTTTTCCCATAATGTATTTTATGTTTTAGCCCTTGATACCATTCTTCATGTACAATACCACTTCCTTGCCTGTAATAGCCTACTCCATCATTGCTAAAGAGTTCGTAGCTCCTCTGCTTATCCTTCCTGTGAATTTCTGTGAGACCACTGAAGGGACATCACAACCTTCCTATAGTAACAAGAATGCTGGGATCCAAACAAAGGTGTTAGCATGAGAGTTAGACAAAACCTAAGATTATTATTTCTTTCTTCCATTTACCAAGGAAACAGAAAGAAACATTGCTCTCCCCTAGAGGTTTACCACCTGCATCATGTGAAACATATTTATGAGCCCAAACACAACTGTACACAAAAATACTTAAAAGCTCAACCTATGTATTTGAGCAGACTTACACTCCACTTCTCACAAGAATTGACCTCGTCTCTGAACCAAATCCAGCCCGCTCCAAATCAGGGATTTCTTCATTGACGATATCTAATGCTTTCCCATCTTCATCATCAGACTGAAAAAGTGCCACTGAGGACTCTATGAAATCCTAAGAGGCAGAACAGGAGTTAAAAGACAGGCTGTCATAGCTCATTGACACTTCATAACACAAAACATTTTGGAAAAGAGCTGTTGCCTGAAAGACAGCATTCTATAAAACAGTGGGGGGACTTAGGTCCCCTGTGGGGATCTTTATGGGATATTTTGGCACTGAAGTGTCTAGCTGGAAGCCTGGTGATCTGATATGGCCTTCAGTAGTTTCCATTGAAGAGAAGAAGAGCCTACTGCTCATGAGCACCACCCTTTCCTCTACGAGGATGACTGAGAGTGCAATGATGCCTTTGTGAGAAACACAAGACTCAGGGCTGGGGATTTAGCACTGATCTTCAACAGCTTCACAAATGACAACTCCAAGCATCAGTATGACTATAGTCTATTATTTTAAGCTCTCCTTCCTCATCATTTTCCAGCAATAAGGCAACAATCATAAAGAGGAAAGACTGGGAAAGATCACCTTTCCAGCACAAGAGATTTGCAGTTTCTGGATACATCCACTGCATGATTAATCGCTGCAGCTATAAAATAAATCCCACATGACACTGTCACATTCTCTTTTATATAACCATGCGACACCTCTTTGTACTTTCAGCTTGCATAGCTACTTAATCAGGTTACTTGCACAGCTCCAGCTTATTTGAATTTGGGTTTCCAATCTCCAGCTTTTTAACTGCTTAGCAATTTTAGGCACAAAGTTCAGTCACTGCTTGGGAGAACAGAACACAGCAATCCATTCACTTTAGTCCTTTAACTTTGACCAAAAAGCATGAACCCAAATCAATGTCAGTGTTTCTGACATACTCAGCAATGTTGTATTAAGTTGAAAATAAGTAGGTCTTGCAAGCAAGAGAAAAGGGTTAAGCCAATAAAGAAACTGACACAGATTCACAAATGTATGAGGACACCATCATAGGATTTATTACACTAAATACTTGCTGCTGTAGCACTAGACACCAACCAGAGAGCAGGAAACTGAAGGGTACACTGAGAAAGCAAAGACTTACAACGATAATAAAACACTTAGAAATTTAGACTGGGTGCCAAGCATGCAGCCAGATTAATCTGGTCAGTTCATCAAACAAGCTCTTTAGAGGATACTGTGCCTTTGTACAGCATTCAATCACTATTAATAATGAAAACCTATTTCAGAATCAACATTTGATGTGACTCAACTTCTCTGCATTGCTTACAGGACAGTAAAGAGTGACAAAACAAATTCTTTACTAAACATGGTCTTCCTACTACATTGACCATTTCCTCCTTTCACTTATTTAAAAAGCTGCAACTACTTCATGTATACACTAGAAATTCCAGTGACAGCTCAAGCAGAATCATCATGAACCACTGCAGCTTCAGGCCACTTTTTAGATACAAAAAGGAGGAGGGGAGGAGTAGGGAAGAAAGAAAACCAGCTACTCTTCAGTTGTAAAGCAAGGGACTTTATGAATTCCTGAAAAGCCATTTAGATCAAATCTACACATAATTTCTTTGACTAAACTTAAAATACTGAAATAAACCCACAATTGTAATTACATTTAATACATGTTTCAAATTCTCTCCCTAAATTTTCTCTTACAATAAGCAATAGGAGAAAAACTTAAAAATAGACTTTCAGAGCAAGGCAATTCATTTTACACTTGAAAACATTAGTGGGAAAGCTCCAAAGGCAATCTACTGTGCTCCACTGAAAGAAACTCAGATGTTGCTCTTTCCCTGATCATGACAGCCACAGGCAAACCCCAGCCTCACAGATTCTCTCATGTGACACTGCAGAAGAGAAGCAAATACAACTGTCCCCCAAAACAACACAAACTGCTGTCTGCCATCAGGAACAAGCCCTGCATTTGACTCCAGCATGTCCAATATAGACACAGATAGCAGAGTTGGAAGTACTTTGGAGAAAACAATTCTGCAAGTACTTTCTATCTCTGCTTTCAAAACACTCCCCAAATTACCACATTAGAGACAGTAAAGGCATTGAGGTGCTGGAGTGTGTCCAAAGAAGAGCAACAAAGCCAGTGGAAGGGTTTAGAACACAAGTCTTATGAGATGCAGCTGAGGGAACTGGAGTTTCTTAGTCTGGAGAAGAGGAGGCTCAGGGGGAACCTCATCGCTCTCTACAACTGCCTGAGAGGAGGTTGTAGCAAAGGGTTTATCTTCTCCCAAGTAACAAGCAATAGGACAGGAGGAAATGGCCTCAAGTTGTGCCAGGGGAGGTTTAGACTGGATATTTGGAAAGATTTCTTCCCTGAAAGGGTTATCAAGCATTGGAACAGGCTGCCCAAGGGAAGTGGTGGAGTCACCAACACTGAAGGTATCTAAAAGATGTGTAGATGTGGTGCTTAGGGACATGGTTTAGTGGTGGACTTGACAGTGTTAGGTTTACAGTTGGACTCTATTACCTTAAAGGTTTTTTCCAACCTAGATGATTCACAGCAGAAATATTGAAGACAGACAAAAACTGCAAGCTCCTGCAGTATATGCCTACATGTGTGTACACCTTCACCAGTAGATGGGAAGGGATGCCTTGCGACAATCCCCTCTGCTGTGTGTGATGCCTAACCCTTCTGATTCGTCAAGAAATTACATTCATGCTCAACTGCAGTCACTGTATGTGCACAGAAACATGGGTTGGACTTTCCTAGCACTAATAAGCTCTGGTGGAACCTGTCACGTTGAACATGGTGGTGCAGAAACATCTGAATAGCTTTGCATAGTACTAAGCCAGATTAACAGAGCTGGTACTGACACAGGCTAATGAGGCACGTCGCAGCCAGCCTGGCTCTCTGCAAAGCCATTTACATACTTCTGTACCACACTCCCTGCTTTGGGAGCACAGCACAGAAACATTTGACCTGACTCTGCTTAGAGCTGACTCAGGTACACAGGCTCATTACTTTCAGCTTCATGCCATGCAAGCCAGGTTAAATTGTTTTCAGGTCTGGGCTGGCCTTAAAGCCAACACAATCAAGGTCATGTAGTGTCATGCCTGAAAAAGAAAGAAAAAAGCCTGCCTAGATAGGCCTCCATATGACACCACATCAGTGAGTACCAAAGAACTAGCCCTATTCCTTACCTGAGCTGACCATGAATAATGCAACTTGGCTACATTCCCCCAAATCCTTACTCTTCTATAGAAAGTCTTGAGTTCATCTGATTAAAACAGAAGTTCTAGGGAAGAACAATAAAGATCTGGTATCTGGGAATACCTCTATGGAGTCTGAGACCATCACAACCTTTACTGCATTTCTCCTGACAGAATTTGAGGTAACACAGAAGGGTGGTGAGGTGCTGGCACAGGCTGACCAAATAAGTGGTAAATACTCCATAGAATCATAGAATAGTTAGGGTTGGAAAGGACCTTAAGATCATCCAGTTCCAACCCCCCTGCCATGGGCAGGGACACCTCACACTAAACCATATCACCCAAGGCTTCATCCAATCTGGTCTTGAGCACCACCAGGGATGGAGCATTCACAACCTCCCTGGGCAACCCATTCCAGTGCCTTACCACCTTCACAGTAAAGAACTTCTTCCTTATATCCTATCTAAACTTCCTCTGTTTAAGTTTGAGCCCATTACCCCTTGTCCTGTCACTACAGTAACACTTGTACTGTACACGACATCCCTAGCAGTGTTCCAGGCAAGGCTGGAGGGAGCCTTGGGTGACATGGTCTCTGGTTGCCATCCAATCCCATGGCAGGGGGGTTGGAACAGGACCATGTAAAGGTCCTTTCCAGCCCTGACCATTCTGTGATTCTATGATTAGCTGGGCACCCAGGGGCCTTAAGCACACAGCACTAGTTTTGGATTTCTGGCCAGACCCTCTTGAAAACAGGTTTGTTACTAAAGTATTTTCAATATCCTGACCTCAAGTATCATGTACAAAGCCACTAAGGCAGCATATGGCAAGCCTGAACACTGACCTATGTACTGCATGTCAGAGAGGTTGACATGGTCAAGCCGAACAGCAAAATGCCAGTGCCATTAGTAATGTTATTGGCAAATAGCTCATTATCTTTAGTTATGGTACAGTTTAAGAAGAAGTATTACTTAAGACTGTTATTATCAATATGTACATATTGATGTATATTTATATGCCAATTTCAATGACACATGATGATACACAAGTGTGAATGATACAGGGTTTTAAAATGTTAAAAACTTGAGATTCTTGACTCTTCTAGGCACAAGACAAATTAAATGCATGCATAGGTCACCCTACTAGGCTGGTGCACAATTCTAAGCTTGTAATTATGTACTCCACCAAGAGAAAGATCTAAAAAGATCAATTTAAGTTGTTCAAGTATCCTATGTATAGCTTGAAAAGAAAGAAAGAGTAAGGTTACTCAAGAGTTTAATAGGATTCTGCACATTTAAAATGAGGAATTAGAGAAAACTTCTGCCAGTTTCTCCCAGAAAGTTACATGATAGATTTTGATTAGAAATGGACCTTTCACAAAAAAAAATGGCAAATTGTGAATTTAAGCATGGCCTTTCTGGGTTCACAGTAAATACCCCATGGCCCTTTCTAATAATGACTGTTGAGACAGTAAGTTTGCTCTAAACGCCTGTATCCAAACTTCACAAAATTCCTGGCTCAGGTATATCACATCTGCTCAGATGAGGAGATGAGTAATTTCAGTGTAAAAGACTGAATAATCTCAGAGTGAATATAAATATCAGTTGTATTTAAAGCTTTCAGAGTTTCAATTATAATGAACCTACCCCCCCCCAAACAAACAAGAAAAACCCAAATCAAAGGAAATTATAAAGTCCTAATCCAATGTTTCACATTGTATCTAACTTTGTTTCATCAAATCTAATTTTGTTTCCTATACTGGATTTGATACAGTTTTTATTATTTCAGCTTTGTCCCCACTAAGCACATTTGAGTAGCAGGGATTTTGTCACCATGATTGTTTCTGCTGCCAAAATTCCCTGGCACAAAAATCACAGAGACAGAGTAATGCTGTTCTAAGGCCTGCAACAGCTGCTGTGTTGAAAAGCTATTTTTACTTTAAATAAGGAGCTATACTGTACACTTCTGTACATTCGACTTTTAAGAGAATTCTGTTCTAGAGATACAAGTATCTTGAAGGGCAGAAGTGAGATACCTGGAAAGTCTGGCAGGTAGACAAGGAATTTTGCATGGTATCTTCTTTGTATGAACTTTATAAAGGCTGTTTAGAACCTGCTTCTGCTTTGCAATGTATGTAGTGCAGTCTGGATTTCATGAAGTAGGAAAAGAATGAGAATGAACTAGGGCAAAAGATGAAATGACTTAAACCCATGACAGCCATACCGTATACAAAGAATAACCATCCTCTTTATGTGTAGAGCTGTGCACAATTTGTGTGAAATTCATAGAAGTACTTACAGCCTGAAGGAACCGGAAAGACAGGATGTTGTCAGTTCCCCCCCATGAGTGCCTGTCTTCGTAATTTCCCTCCTCCAGCAAGTACTGATGGCCTTTGTAACGCTCCTTATCATAGGCAACCCATCTACAGCAAAGCACACAACAAAAGAGAAATAACCAAAAGCAAAACAACTACACACATGATTTTCTGTAACAAAAGGGGAAGACAACATCCTAAGAACACTGAAATGGGTATCACAGACTCAGGAAACAAAGCAATGCTTGTTTGAAATCACAACAGCACCCATGAACTGTTCTTTGTGAATCAAAATCCCACCATGTGATTCTTTCTCCTACAACAGTTTTATATGTGCAATGCTCCTTTACGTACCTCCTCTTGGTCAACCACGTTCCCAGTAACAGTATTTGCTACGCAGAGGCTGACCAAAACACTGTAAGCCACCAAATATGAATGATAAAAACCAAACAGATCCCTTCAGTGTATTAACAAATGGTGAGATTCTACACTTGCTGCAGCTGGCAACAAAATTAATGGTTTCAACAGAAAAAAATGTCATGTGCTAATACTGTTTCTCATTCTAATCTAAACATATATATATGAATAGAAAAGTGAACTGAATATATACAATATATTGTGTATGGAATATGTTTTAGCACTGAGGGAACACAAGTTTTTAAAGTATTTTGAACAAACAGATCAGGCTCAATGAAAAGAAGATATTTCCACATCACATTTGAAAACTCTGTTCTGAAAAAGTGCTTTAATGAAAGAAATGCTTGCAAGAAAGTTCCCTTGTAAGTATTAGAACTGCTGTACAAATTCTGTTGGCACTGGAATTTGGCAGGCAGGGATTGCTTTACTTTTAATACCATCTGGTTTACATTAATTCAGCTGTTTAAGTTACCACAGTATTGAAAATAAAAGCTGCCACAACAGACAGAAGGATGAGTTTTAATAATCTGAGGCTTTCCAGATAGCAAATACATCATGTATTTATGAATAGATTATCTGAACATTCATAGTTAAACTTAGTTTGAATTTCGTGCTTGCAAGATTCTGACAGCAGCCTGAAAGGATGTATGTTATCCAATCTTTACACTGAAATCCTCTAAGTAAAATGAATCTGAAAACTATTCTGTTGCTAAGCTGTTTGGCAGGAGTGAGCATCCTGCACACTTTAAGGAGTCTTATCCTGCTGGGTCTCAGGAAAGGCTGAAAGAATAACGTGTGGGGTTGGTAGCTTGCTAGAATAGCTGGCAATAGCTGGCTCTGAGTCTACCTTGTGACCAGACAGTGTTGCACAATCCTTTCTGTGAGTGTCTTGTAGGGCAACAGAGAATCAATCTCAGGCCTCAATGCAGGAAAATAAGGTAGATTCTTAATTCCAGATAACATATAACAGGTGGCAGAGGAAAACCATTAAGACAATAAAACAGTTTATAGACTTCAGAGGCATTAAAATGTCAAATTGAAGAGCGACCACACCTACCCAAGGTCCTTTTGGCAGCTTAAGTACAGACTATCAGAAGTATAAAGCAATATAAATTAAAGGTCTGTCATTAAGGAACAAAGTGGCCTAATTTATCAGCATCCAAGTAGTAAACACTCACTTCACACCTCACACATTCAGTTTTATCTTCCTATATTCCCTTAGACAGATAAACCATATCTATATCTGTAGGCTTTGTGGCTCTCTGAACTAACCCCATCTGAATGGCATCTTGGTGCTCAGGCTGAGATCCCCAGCACTACAGGTGGCCAATGAGAAAGGTGTCCAAAGCCCAATACTGGTGCAGTGTCATACTACCCTATGCATAAAATTTGCAGCCTCAACATCTCTGCACCTTTCAACTTTCTGGCTCCCTGACCCCCAACCTGAACAGCATCATGGAACTGAGGCTCACTTCTCCAGCACCATGGGTGTCCCACATGAGAAAGGTGTGCAGGAAACAATGCTGGTGCAGTGCCATACTCAGCAGGCATTTTACAGCCCCAGTATCTCTGGACCTGTAGGCTTTGTGGCTCTTTGAACCGTAACCCTCATGATACCATAATACTGAGGCTGTGGAGAAGCAGTTTTACCCAAGGATGCTAACAGACAAAAGAAAAACATATTCTTTTAGAAATATTTTACTAGTGATTCTAATCACCACTTTGCACTTAGCATTTAGTTATGATTTCCCACTTGAAAGTAAGTCAATATAAAAGTGAAATATACTTACACTCCACCAACTACACGTATTGATCCAATTTCCTTAAATTCCTCTTCATTACCAAACAGAGCTGGGACAGAACTGATGTTTTCTGAAAACTCTTTGGACCATCCTCCAAAGTGGGTTTTCTCATATATTATTATCTAGAAAACACAATATTGAACAATGGCTTGAGTATGCTGTGAGCAGTAATTTGCACTTTAGATGGGTGCACTGCTACAGGGTGTGGAAGACATCTTATCCATCACTATGGAAGAAAATTCAGGGTTGCATTCCTCAGTCCTTCTGATTCTTGAGTGCCCTAGAAGCTGAAGAGACACTGTTTGGATTTAGATAGTCCTGTCAGGCTATTTGCAGACATTTCCACAGAAGGATACTTATCCATGCAATTCTACATACATAAACGTACTCTGCAGCTATACAACTGTAATTTATCCTGTAATCCTGTGCCTGGACAGTGTTTATTAGCCTTCAGTGAATCCTACATGGTCACAGCTAGACACACAGAGTGTAATCCTTCACAAGCAGACAAAAGGTCTTTCCCTGTACTTTGCTGAAATGGTTTCGGTGACTGCAGTTAACACCTTCTTAAGGTTGCTCATCTGCTGAGCACACATACCAGGTATTAACAGTATTAATATTTATTGCAATATTTATTAGAAAAATGCCTCTGTCTTGCATGTATTTGCATCATAAAACTAACCTAAAGCGTTAGTATTCTTGTGGAGACCAAGAAAAAGAAGGGAAAAGGAGCAGTAACTCTGGATTAGCTTTCTGCTGCTCAAATCACAAAAGGATCACGATCCCTCTCACAACTCTTGTACTGGGACAGGGTATAGGAAGGAAGGGTCCTATTCCTGTCCCTTCCTGTCCTCCCCCCTCCCTTTTTTTAAAGCTGGTATGTTCAATGGGAAGAACTCTCCTGATCCCCATCCATTAGTGACTGATGTATCAAGTCAGGAAAATTCACCATATTTTGTGTAAGTTTTACAATTCTTCAGCAAATTCATGTTCTATTTTGTGAAAATCAGACTATTGCCACTTTTGCAACTCATGAAACACTAGTAAGAAAGCAGGCTTGACACAGCATCAGTGGTTTTTTTTCTTCAGCAGCAAACACTGAATACTTAAAATCAAACATCATACACCCAACAAGAAGAAAACAGCTTAAATAAAGGTTTTGTATTCCCAGCGTGCTCACATTTTATCAACATCTTCAGTGCTTACCTTGACATTCATTGGCATTTGTACCTTTAGTCCACCCTAAAAAAGAGACAGGGAAAAGGGGGAAATAAATGCATTTATATAAAACTTGAAATTATACTTTGACATGTATTTTATAGCACTTATAGTACTTTCACACCACAAAGTCTTTGTAATTATACTCACTGCTTTCAGTGTTGCCTGAATGAAACACTAGTTCAAATGCACTGATAATTCATAAAGACCAAGGACACTACAAACCTGTCCTGCAAACAAATCAGTGCATTGACAAGCCTGCAGTGGTGAAAGCAACTTAAAAATACTCCTTTACTGTCTTAGCAATCTAAAGCAAGTATTTACTACTTTAAACTAATTCATATTGGCCAAATTTTTAAATTAAAATATAAAGCTTTGTTGTATATATTTCAATTTCTTAAGAAAAGATGGTAGAATACTAAGAAACTAAAAGCACCAGAAGAGAGAGAAAATATGGGCAGACATATGCATATCTGTGGTCAAAGAGCAAGTATAACAAATGGATTTCCTCTGGAAATGTTAGTGAATGATGTTCTGTGAAGGAACAAGACACCTACCTCCTATGACTGACTAAAGAGATAGCTGTTCAGTCTTACTCCTTCATGGCTTTTAAACTCTCTTTCTTTAGGCTTGTTATGTATACAGTAGAACTATTATACCCTTCCACACCTCTCTCATATTTTATTATCCCTCTCAGTTCTGTATCATTTGATTTCCACTCATCAAGAGCAGTTTCCCAGGAATACAACCTAGTTAATCAGTCATTCCCTCTGACTACATGGTTCTACTTGGGCAGACGCAGAAGCCCAGCTGCCCGTAGTGACTGCCATGCCATAACAATACTGCAAATGCACCTTGGCATGAGACAACTGTTAGTTATATGTATAAAGATTAACCTTGAAAGGACATTAGAACCCAAGTTGTATTTCGGTCAAAGCCTTCAGGAGAGCTCCTATAGGAAAAGGAAGGCACACAAATTATTAGGAATCATGCACGCCTCACCATTTTTAAGGGACGCAGAGATTTTACATCTGCTGAAGGGATTTCAGATGGTGAATCACATTCTTCCAAGACCTTCATCTCTCCCTTGTAATTAAAGTCTGAGTAAGCAAGCCATCTACAACAATAAGGACAAAGGACTTATTAATCTCATTAGATAAATTACAAAGATCTTATTAAAATAATTTTCCTTTCTGTCCTCATAAGACCTAGATAACGTGTTCTAGATACTGACAGTACATCAAAACAAAGCTCTATTTAAACACATTGGCAACATCAATGCTAAGAAGATCTCAAATTGTTTTTCCTCACTCCAAGCTAAACATAAATGAAAGAGAATTACCAATCTGTTCACTTACTTGAAGAAGCCAGTTTGGTACAGTGTGAGCATATAAAACCAATGTCAGTACTAAAGATGAAACGCATCAGATTTTACCTAGGATTGTCACTTTAGGAATTAAAAGGTTTCTGACATCAATTCCACTTAGTTATTTCAGTTATTAAATATGAGGATTTAGAACGCCTGCTTTGGAAAGCAGACTATTGTAATTTTGACATTATGATTTAAAATGCTGAGATTCCTTCAGAGTGTTTTAAATCAAAAAGCAAGCTGAATGTGAAAGTTGGGCACGTGGTTAAGTCAACCACATAAGGAATGGAGGAAAAGGCATTGATCCATATAGAAAACTATTTTCTTAAAACTTAACACACAGACACAAGCAGTTAAGTTACACTAAGTTCTACTGAAACTAAGAGTGCTTTTATTTCCCTCACCACCTCAAGCTTCACAAGCATTGTGAGACTGTGGAAAGGAAGGCTTGTCTCGTGTGAAAAGCAAACTTGACACGCTCCTAACAGATAATGTCATTCTGAAACCATTTATGAGAAGAGGCACAGAACTCCCAAACTTCAGGAACTGTGAAGTGTTGGCCATTTACCCAGGAAACAGATTATTCTGCTCAATACAGGAAATGCTGGGTTACCAAGGGGCCTGTATCATACTGCATCACCCCTCTCCAGAAAGTCAGGATATGGCTGTAGCTTGAGAAATGCTTGGATGATGTAGTATTAGTTTTCTGGTATTCAGCCGTAGTGTTAGAGTGAGTAGGGAAACAGTATCTATTTGCCAATGAACTAAAAGCTAATTATAGCCGAGCTGCTTCTTCTATTTATAAAGCCACTCAAAGATGGAATTACAGAAAACTGCCAGCAACTAGAGTACAAATGCTTCCAAAAACTTGGTTTCACTCCTAGAAGCCCACACAGCACAATGCTTAAGCACATTGCTGAGAATATATAGCGTATGTTAACTGATTTGTAGTAAGATCCCCCAAATACTGTTTCATCCCATGATGTTGCTGCCAAAATGCTACTAAAAACGTCCAGTACTCACACTCCTGATTTGACTTTTATATAAGGGTTTTTCTCAACATCCAGGTCTTCTAAATTGGCAACTGCACCCTGTATGCAGATAGGAAGTCCCTCTGTACTACCAGCTGCCAGGCAGAACTCTACCTCTGGAACGCCACAGTCCTGCGGAGACAAATCAAAGGGTAAGTCTTATCCACACTTACAGAATCTGCCCCATTGCAATGGGAGAATAACCAGTAATGTTTCCTTCTTTTTTTTCCATTTTCTCACCTTCTAATTTAACTCCAGGCTTCACACATTGTATGGGTTTTAGTCTTCTTTTAAGTGAAGACTTGAACTTTTAGTAAAGCAAAGGGAAGCAAATCTGCAGCTCCCATGAACTTTCAAAGAACTGTGCATTTATGCCTGCTGGGCTACCTTCAAAAAGCTCAGTTTAAATGCTCTCCAAATAAAGGATATGACAATATTCAATGACAAACGAATCATGCATATAATATACCAAGCTTTTTAAAGACAGTGCTTCCATAATACACGTACCACGTGCATGCATAACTAAAACTTCCTAGAAATGTCTACTACAATCTCACCTCCCTCCCCCAGTGCTAATTAAGTTTTGTATGCATCCAACTATGGTTTCAAGCCATATGAGTCCAATTTTCTGTCATGCCAAATAAATCTACAGGATTTTAGACAAAGAAAGAAAAAGATCAGTAACAGAAAATGTTTGTTTTGTTAAGTAGACACTTGAGCAATTTTCCTGTTACTATGGAGAAACCCCTGTTATCTTAGCAAGGGTTTTCTACTGATAGATACCATGTTGGAGAACAACTTGTTGAATGCATGATTTGCAGGGGTTGTATTGAACCAAACTGATTTAATAAAATTTATATAGAATGCATTACCAACACTTCATTCAAACACATCATGAATCAATGAGGACCTTCTATACGGTTCTGCTTCAGTGGTGTGTTACAGAAAAGCCCTCCTGTTACAGTGAAAGGCAGCTCATGTGCTTATAGTTTACTCAGCTGTAACTGGAGCCCTTCAGATCTCAGTGATAACTTCAAAGCACCATTCCCCTTACTCTTCCAACACACAGGCACATTTGCATTAGGCCAAAGGGCTTGGACAACATAGAGGTGCTAAATGTGTCTTGAGGAAGATGCCCCTTGCGTGTACATTAGAGAAGAGGGACAAGAAGCTGTCCCTGAGGGTACACTCAGAGAAACACATGGTTACTGAATTTGTTGAGGACCCAGGCATGGTCCATGATTGAGATCCTACATGGCCTGAGGCTTCTTCCAGACCCTGAAGGGCAGAACACAAGAGCTTGCATAGAAACCAGATAACAAGGCACAAAAGCTCTTACAGTTAGAGCACCTCATCTCATGACACCACCTTCATGCTCTCCTTCTTCACATAGGCATTGGGTGGAGCTTTCAAATGATGGAGTAACATCCCACCTAGAAATACACCTCTTTGGTCAGCAAAGTTTCTTTCAGTAATTATTTAACTGCCAGTAATAAATATGGCAATTATAATAGATGGACTTCAGGATATTACTTCACTTTCCATGAGACCTGAAGTAACACAGTATACTGTTTTGGCAACCCTCCCTTACGCACAATTGTGTTTCCCCTGTATTGTACCTTGCAAACAATGCACATCATTTGTTTTTAGAACAAAAACTGCAATACCAGATTCAGATGAGCAAACCCAGAAAAACTAGGAAAAAAAGACTTTCTAGTACAATGTTATTTTATGCAAAGTGCTAAGGAACAACATTCCTCAATTCTAAGTATAATGCTAGACCAGTTTAAAACAGAAAATCTTTTCATAGTTTTCACATATTAACTGTGATTTAAGAAGCTACAAAGACATAAAGTTTGTGGGTTCTTTCTAATAACACCTGATATGTAATACGGCTGAAACCCATCAATCCAATGATAAAGCCTGATACAGAAAACTAGAAGTTGCACCTATAAGAATTCCACAAGTTATGACTCTAGACTCCAATAGTTTCAGATAAATTCTGAAGCAAAGTACCTACAAGCCTAGACAAGCAGCAAAATAAAGCATCTTTGCCTGTGGGCTCAGACAGAATATGAGACAGAGTATGTTTAATTTTACTTCAGTAGCAGGTTGGATTTATTTCTTTTGTTTTGGTTGGTTTGTGGGTTGGGTTTTCCCCCCTTATTTGAAGTCTGCAGAAAAGCCAGTCTGTGTTCTCCTTTTCAAGTCTGCTCTCTTGACTTGGAAGCTTACGACGTAGGCTCCACCTCAAGAGATGAGGAATGTGTAAGTTCTCCAAAGGGTAGGTAAAGCACAGGCACTCATGTTAAGATCTCTCCTGTTTACCAACATCTCTCTCAAGCCAGATTTTGACAGTCATGAAAAAGAAGACTCATTTTATGGTATTTTTACGTGCACTAGATTAAGACCACAATATCTTTTCATGAAGTGCTACACAGTAAGCTGAGGCTGTCATCAAAAGCTATTAAAATGTATATTTTTAAAGGTAATAACATGTTTCAGCAAGAAGCACATTAAAAAAAATGTGCTTAGAAAATATAAAGTCACAAATATATATTTTGACTTAAATACTGAGTTAAATTTACATATGTTAATTCACAGACTGCACAAAAAGGTAAAATTTAGGATTTCTCTATGATGTGAACACTATGCATCTGCAGATGTACACTCAAGTACTATGCCATTAATTTATATAATTTAAGTATGTGAGCTTTAGCTTGGTAAATATTTGCCCTAGCATGTTCCTATTTGTCTGAACATATTTAATAGGCATCATTACTTTCAGAGGCTTCTTTAGCTCTCCTAATAAAGCCACCATCTTCAGAAACCAAATGACAACCACACAAATATGATAGCGTTCAGGCTGAGAACGAGATCCTTCAGTCTGAAGCCCTTTCATTTGCAAGGCGTCAAGATTTTGACATAAGATACTCACATGCAAAACTATCACCACAGTGTTTTAGGCCATATCCCAAACTGGCAAGTTTTCTCCCTTTAAGTGCCCTGGCCCTGCCACCCCCATCACATGCAGTCAAAACTCATATATTTATTATCCTGCTGACACGTCAGGCAAAAACAGAATAAAAAGCATAGCAAACAGATTAACTATCTGTGCTCATTTCCAATGCTAATATAAAACCAGCAGATGCTCAGGTAGGTCACAGCCTCCAGGCACCACACTCTGTCTTCCTTCACTCTGTGGTACTCTCCTCCTACCTCCCACAGAGTCATCAGCAGTGCCTCTGCTTCCCTCATGGTCTTTTGGGAGCAGAGGTCCTTACAAAAGCATGGGGAATATTTGTACTAGCTCACAGAGAACAAATACTTGCAAAACAGTAACACGGTGACCAGCAGAAAGGTTAAGGCTTCCTCAGAAGAGGGTTAAGGTGACCCTCAAGACCTTAATGTGAAATATTACTCTTTGGTGGCATGACATTCCTCTAGGGCAACCAAGAGTTCCATCAGAAGCAACAAACCTAAAGCCTTCAACCCTCTCAAGGTGGTCTTGGCTGTTTATCCTTCTTCTGGATCTAGGATCACAGGTCTAACAGAGTAGCAGGGCTAGATAATTTCATCACTGTTAGGTCTTCTCCTTAGACCTGAAAGCTGTGGTGACAAATGATCAAAATGGGCTACCTACATGATGTAGCCTTTTATGTCAACAACCGGACAAAGAATGAGTGCAGTATGGTTGCTTAAGCTGAATATGAAAACAATGATGACAGAAGAGTCTATTAAAAAACTGGCCTAATTACTTCTGGTATCCACATAATTGCTTTTTAATACAGTCTAGACATGCATCTTACTTCTGATACTGTCCTGGGTTCAGCAGTAGCAATCATTTTTTCTCCTTGGTAGCTGGTGCAGTGCTGTGTTTTGACTTTCAGGCTGAGAACAGTTGCTGATAGCAAGTGTGTTTTGAGTTACTGCTCAAATGTTTGGTTTGTCCAAGGCCTTTTCTGAGCTCATGCTCTGCCAGGGAGGAGGGGAGGAAGGACAGACAGGACATGTGACCCAGGCTAGCCAAAGAGGTATTCTATACCATAGCACGTCATACCCAGGAGGTAACCGGGAGAGACTCAGAAGGGCTGGGACTCTGGGGGGATGGAGGAGGTATCACTCAGTGCTCGGTGGGGCAGAGTGGAGTGAGTTATGGGTCGGTGGCTGGTGAGGTGGTGTATTCTCTTCACTTGTTATTGGTTTTAATCATTAGTATTTGTAGTAGTAGTGGCAGTAATGATTTATGTTATACCTTAGTTTTTAAACCGTTCTTATCTCAACCCATGGGGGCTACATTCTTTGGATTCTCCTTCCTTACTCTCTGGGAGTTGGGGAAACAAGGGCGGGAGTGAGTGAACAAGCTGTGTGGACATGGTTTTAAACCATGGCAGATGCACAGCTTGTCCCTATATGTCAGCTTCTGCAGCATTTCTTTATTTTAAATCGTACTCTGTTGGTCCTCCAGCCTTTTTTACTCACTCATAATTCTTTCTCCCCAGTGCTCCTGCTCTGTACCACTCTTGCTACCACCCATCACCACCAAACCAAACTACAAAACACCACAGGGCTGAGAAGAATATTAAGGAAATGAATTCTTACTGGCTTATAATTCTCTATTCCCTATAATTACAGCTAGCAAATGATACAATCTGAAGCTGCTGGCTGTCTTCCTATTGCATGTAACAAAGTAGTCCCTGCTTCAATTAATAACTTTCCACCTAGCAAACCACACAAATGACACACACCCTTTATGTAATATTGTGAACACTGCCATTACAAAAGAACTTTGCTTAAGGAGAGTCCACAAGGAATCCAGTTATTCCCTGCCTAACTATCTTGCAGACAGCAGTTAGAAACTGCTGTTTCAGATCTCTTGTCACCTTCCAAAATAGGGGTTTACAAGATTACTACAGAATGGAAACATCAGCAACTCTTCTCAGCCCTTGTTTTCAGGAAAGTAATATTAAACACTCTTTTTGGTCTTCAAGAATCAGGTAGATAAAACCATCCATTTCCATGAGACTAATATTTGTATTTGCAATAGACCAGAGAACTGACTTGGCTAAACAGACCAGGCTGCAGGAGCTGCATTGAATCTGTGTGTGCAGGCAGATTTTGCTAGCCTAGGCTCATGCTGACTTGCCTTAGTAGAGGTTCAGACTCTACTTCAAATAGGTCTTCGCTTTACAAGTTGCACAGTCTGTTCCTTTGAGATCTCCCCCCCTACTTCTCCCAATTCCTTCAAATTAAACACACGTGCATACCTCTAATGCGTATCCACAGTAAGTCAAGCCACAAGCTAACCGCAAAGCTAACGGAATCTCTGCTTTTTGTGGAGGCTTGAAGCCAAATCAGAGCATAAAGCTACTGGCAGACTGGTTCTCAGCTCACTAGCATCCACCAGTAAAAAGTAAAAATAACACTAAATGTACCTCCTACAGTTTCTTTAGTAAGCATCTGAGTTCCTCTTCCTGGCAAGACATTTTCTTCTCAAATACTTAGCCAGTTTGCAAATCTGCTAATTCAAGGCATCTGAGCAGCCATTAAACAAGCACCATAAAAAGCCACTTGAGGAATCAGAAGTCAGACAGACACACAACCAGTATGACCCAAGCAGGCAGGGGAAAAGCCTACAGTGAAGTCCTCCCAGCAAACCATACCCGATAGAGGTTTAAGTCACATGAGAAACAATGTTGATTACTGAACTAGTGCACTGTAACAAAGCTTTCCATCTGTGTTCCATACAAATGAACCCCATACTGGAAGATAAACAATGCTCAAACCTACTCAGCTGTATTACAAAGGCTTTAGTAAGCATGACAAAGCTCACCAGTGTCTTTTCTACGCAAGGGTTTTCTTTGATACCCGGTTTCCCTTGGCTTCAGACCAGAGTTCCACATGTTATTGTGGCATTTCTTTAAGTATTTAGCTGCCTTCCATGTTATTGATCAATATTCAGATTCCAACTGGTCAAATGCTTTTAATTTGTGTAGCTCAAATAAATGTTCATTACTGATGCCTTTAGTCACCCTCTTTTGTATTTATTTAAGTCTATAAGAGAATGAAAAAGCATTTCTAACTGTTTGACATTATGCCCCCTATTGATGACAAAAAGACTATCTCCATTTTAAAATGACCTCTATACCAGCAGAGAACAGAGAAACCCTACTTGTTCTGAAAAACTCTTCACATTGTGATACAAATGACAATTCACTTGCAGTAAAGGACCATTACCCTGTGAATAACTGGAATGTTGCGCTAAACAAGAGCACTAAGTCTTCTTAAATCACAAGATCTGGTAAATATATTCCTCATTCACCGAAGTAACAATGGATGCATTATAGTTAGTTTCAGGCATCTGATTCCCATCTTTTCAACAAAGTGCTTTTCTGGCTGTACTCAGAGCCAGATGCTGTAGGTGTACCACTTGTCCACACAGACACCCTACCGACAGCACAAGGTTGTAGAGGGAGTGACAGTAATTCTGGGAGGCTACACTGTACAAATGGGATTGAAAACTCAACTACTAACTTCTTAAACGGGACCCAAACACTTCTCTGAGCAACAAAACAAAGATTAATTTATTCAATTTAAATGAATTTAACTGGACAGGTAAATATCTAAAAGGGTTTAACTTACTGTGTCAGGTAAAGGTGGTGGCAAATAAAGATAATCCATATGCTCATTATCTTCAGAAAGAAAGGGAAACTTACCATAGCAAAATCCCTAGAATTTATCTTGAAAGTGAAAGAAGTGATTCATAGCAAATGTCATTAAGATCAGAAACACAGCATATACACATTGTCCATTGTTAGCAGCATACCACCATGGCCAACAAAGTATTTACATACGCAAGTACATTATTAACAAAGTCTATACCTTTGTTACGTGCTTCACTGAACCAATTGTGAGGTTTCTTCGATGATGTTTCACGCCTGGGAGATCCCAAAGGTGATCCAGCACAACCTCTCCTTCTTCTAGTACACACTTCCGACCCTGGAACTTTGGTTTCTCATAAAAAATCCAACTGTAACAATGATATCATGAACTGAGTTGTTGCAGTTAGGTAAGACTGTTCTTATACAGCACATGCTTTGTGCTGTTCAGTAATGAGCTCTTCTTATCAAGCCAACTATCCCACCTTTCTTATCCTATACCTCAGTAGTCACATTCAATTCAGATAAATATGGGGCTTGTACTTCCGCGCTTTCAACGTAAAACACATAGTTCTCCTCCAGGACATAGCCTAACCCAACTTAAAACATCAACTGCATAAGAAAAAAAGCTAAACCACAATGTAAATAGAAAGCCTTGTTTTACCAGAACAAATACATTAATTGACACATCAAAACATGCCCTGTTCAGGCAGATACTATGCAAGGCATAAAACATTTACATACAATCATGGCATTCAGTATTTCTTAGGACATGAAATAAATGTATGCAAAGCCAAACAAGGCTGCTTCAAAACTGTATCAATGTGACATGCATTGTTACTATGGCTTATTATCAGAAACATTCACTGTAAGCCTCACCATTTAAATTCCAATACAACTGACATGGTCCCAGGCCCAGCTTCCCAAAGCAAACCAAGACACACTTGCAAAATCTACCTTAAAGGTACTTATATATCCTTCCACATCCACATTCCTCTAAACACCACATTACAAACAGCAGCTGAGATTGTTCACTTTATGGTTCTTTTGCAACAGCTACTGTGTAATGGAACTGAACTGTAAAAGAAACATTTTCTTTGGCATACACATGCTTCTTGCGATGCTTATGGCTGTACTGTCTTAGCACTTCAGGCAGGAAGTCTAAACTTACTTGTGGTTCTATTAGCAACTCTCTGTTTGAAGCTAGTTCCCAGGAGAAACAATTTACTTTTTTTTTGTACTGCAGCATTTGAAGCCTTGTTTCAGCTTTTTTTCACTGGTATCAGTCTAATTACAAAGAAAGAAAAAGACACTCTTGCAGATCAGATGTGTGTCATAAATAAATGCAAGTACAAGAGAAACATACACAGTCTTTCAGAAACTATTTAAATATGACCTGGATTTCTTACCATCCTCTAATTATCCTCAGTAATGCTCCAATGGGAAAGATCCAGGACGTGGCATCTAGCACATCAGAATGAACTTCTTGTTTACTTTTGTCACCATAAATATCATAAATAATAATCTGAAACAAAATACAATGCATACAAATAAGGTTCCATTGCAACATGCAGTGTAGACAGTTATTTTCTGCATGGAACAAAACCTATTCAACTTTTTGCCCAAGTATATGCATCATTAACAACTAGGAAACATATGACAAATGACTGCATGTATCATATTGATCTATGTGACACAAATTCTGCTTACTTACCTTTCCTGGTCTTGGATTATATTTGAGACTTGCCCTGTCAATGAGGTTCTGAAATTAAAAGGACATGGAAAACAACTATTAACATCTACAACAGTAGCACGAAGCATAGACAGATTATTCTGAGTTCACTATTTCTATAAACATATGCATCTGTAGAAACAGTTGCAAAAACATCAGAGCAGAAACAGAGACTTGTTTCACTGTCATCTAGAGTTGATGTAAAACAATCAAACAATAAGCAGAAAGTGTAAGTGCTAGAAAGGAAGAACTATTGTAAAAGTTATAACTTCTGGAAACGCATTACCATTTCTCAGCAAACAATAAACTATGTATCTTAACAGTGGCAAAACCAAAAGAGACCTCTAACATAGGCTGAAATATTCTCAACATCATGGAAAGATTTTCTTCAGTTACACAATTTGTCTATGTGTCATTTTCAGTTTCTAAATATTGAAAGAACTGTTCCCATACCCTCATTTGCCATTGCTTTATATAAGCTATAAATAACTATCTAAATAAAAATGCTCATCTTTGGAAGCAGCTACATTTCTTACGTGTTAATCGAGCTACAATTGTAGAAGACCACAATAAATCGTATTTATTAGCCCAGTAAGCAGATGTTTGTTTTTTTTGGACAATAGAGCTCTACTAATCTCAGAAGTGGAATAAAATAACACTTTTGATGCAAAATTCCATCTTCTTCAAGCTGAAATGTCCTTAACATGGACAAAGATGTGTTTTTCTAATATACAGACTTGCTCTTATGCATATAAACCCAAAACAACCTCTGATCTTAAACAGCTTAATTACTTTTGTTTATGATAAAAGAATTAACCTTAAAAAGGGAGTAAGCAGAACAGGGAGAGAGTAATTTGGAATCGGGGCTAATCGCTTTGATTATTAATAGTAGGTGACACAACATCTTACCGCTGACAACTCTCCCAGTTTTGGCATGGTGTTGTCTTGAGACCAATGAATCTTTGGCAGAAACATATCCTGGAGAAGGCTTCCAAACCTGGTTCCCTTCTCAGAGGGGCAACTGCTGGCAGATTTCAAGTACTGGTAGTACACACTTGGAGGAGGATGCTCTAGAGCAGCACTAGCTTTCTGTGGAACTGGCTTACAAGGTGTTTGACTGGGGGGAGCTGCATCTGGAAACGGTTCTGGCTGCTCTTTAGAGTCAAGCTCTTTTGAAAGAGAAAGTGATTGTTCAGAAAACAAAGACCCATTTTGGTCATTTGATTGAAGGGTTGGTTTTAAATTTCCCTTCCACTGACCGGAAAAACAGTTTTCTTCTCTCTCAACATTAAGCGTATTTTCTTCATATGATGATTCATCCTCATCCTCCTCCTCCACTCCTTCCTCTTCCTCCTCCTCTTTACTGAACTGAGAAGTAAACTGTAAGCGCTCAGAAACTGACTGGAGAAGAGAAAGCACAGAAGCGTGGTCAGTGTTATCTTTAGATATTCCACTTGGGTGGCCTTCTGGTGACACATCTGTGGAAAGTAAATCTTCTTGAGAGCTGTCGTCTTCATATATTGGAGACAAAGAGAAAGGATATACTCTATAGCGCTTGGCCTCCACGCTCAGAAATGACTCTGAGCTACGGCTATCTGTTGCTTCATTCAGCTTGTTATCCTTCCCATAAAGGCAGGTTGGCTCATGCTTATTCTTTGCTCTTTCACACATTAAATGACCTATACTATCTGAACGCAAATCAGAAGAAGAAAGCAAACAAGTTTGCATGTCATCAGTTGAGACAGATTTGTTCTCAGTTTGAAGAGCACCTTCATAAATGATAGTGAAAGAACTGTTTTTCCCACTGTTCCATTAGTGGAGAAAAGGCCAAAACATCTGTGGATTCCTTCAGGACATCATCAGAATACAGACCATTTTCTTGAAGCTGATCATTTCTCTTCATATCTTCATCTTTCACCTGTACCTGCTGCAGATTCCCATTATTTTGGGCAACAGCTGTGCTGAAGCAGTTTTCCTCTTCATCATCCTCTCCAGTTACAGACAACTCAGGTACAATGAACTGTGTATTTAACCCAGCATCAACCTCTGCTATTTCACTTGCCCCTTCTGCTAGTTCCTCTTTACTCTCCACTGCCTTTAAATCTTCTAAGGTTGCTTTTACTTGTGCAGGTACTTCTGCAGTCTCTCTACTGCAGTGTTCAGGAAGTCTGTCCTCTGCCCTTTTTTCCAGAGACCCCCAAGCACTGCTTCTGTCTTTAGATTCACTCTGCATGCTGATACATTCTTCATCAGGCATAAAAGATGACAAATTATCATTTATAACTGGCTGCAATGAACACACCGGCATATTTGTATTACTGCAGGAATCCTTTAACTGCAATGACAAAAGCATCTCTTCAGTCACAGTAGCATCTTTATGTATTAAATGTAAAGATCCATCACATTTTCTATTAGTTGCTGATGCTCCAGCTTTGCTACACATCTCTGCTGCAGCCACATATTCACCCTCCTTTCTATTGTCTTTCTCTTTTACTGGTGTCATAAGATCTGATTCTGGCCTTGCTGAACTTCCAGTGGGTAGAAAACCATTTGCTTGACATGTAAACACATTATCTGGTATCTTTTCACCTCTCTGGGGCCAGTCTATGCCATTTGCCATATTATTTGGAAGCAAAGGAGGATCTGGGCAATCTGCCTTTTCGCAGTTTACAGTTACACTCCAGGTTTCTTTCTTTTCTGTTAGGTTCTGTGCTTTGGTAGGTAAATGGATATCCAGGTTAAAAACTGATGGTGTTTCAGCCTTCGGTTGAGGCTCGACCTTTTCAGAGGGCCTTTCACTGCCTTGCTGCTGACTGGATGCCCATTTCTGTATGGCTGAGTTAATGACTTCATCAACTGCTTCTTTTGCTTTTAGCATTAATGCACTGTGCAGGTCAGTTCTATCATGGGTGTAAGACAGCATCTTTGCATCTTGATGATTTGTTTCATTTCTTCTAACTGAAGATGAGCCTTCTCTACTGCTCTCATTAAAATGCTTTAATGACTGCACAGTTGACTGGACTTCTGCTTTCAGCTGCACAGTTTCAGCTTTCTGATCATGTAGAACATCCATATTTATTAAACTATCTTTGCTCCCACAAAGCTGACCAACACCAATGGCCTCTTTTGCTATTATTTCTTCTATAGCCAAGTGTAAAACTGAGTCCACTATTTCCTCAGCTTTTTTTAAACAAAACAGCAGCATCTTGGAATTTAGCATGTTCTTGTCCCTTCACATCATTATCTTCCCCTACCTCCTCAGAACACAGCTCATTCAACTCTGTAGGTGCAGCACCTATTTCAGGGGCTTCTGAGATAGGAGGACAGTAACCAAGTATCACCTGTCCTACTGCACTTCCACACGCACTCTCAGTACAGGCTGACTCAGATGCTGTTTCCAAAGACTTCAAAGGCATTGCCTCTGCCAAGACACTTCTGTCTGCCTGTTGCGTGCAGGAGGCCTCCTCTACAGCATCACTGGTTCTGTGACTGGGAGAGTTATTGCTCCCCTGAGCAATGCCCAACATTTGCACGGCAGAAAGGTTGGAGGCTTCTCTGGATCCCAGAGCAGGTGAAGTGGGGCTGGGGATGCAAACATGCCCCACATCTACTCCTACAGCAGAGCTGTCAAGTGTAGCTAGACTAAGCTCAGGTTCCAGGGAACCAGCTGGGCACGAAGCTCTTGGGTATCCTGAGCAAGGTGCCACCTTGGTCATTCTGTCCTCTGGAATTATTCTCCTAGGCTTAGCAGCTGGAAAAATCAGGCTGTCCTGTTGAGAAGCAGCAGACCATCTAGCAGTCTGGCCATTTTCAGAGTGAGTGGCAGGAGAAGGCAGTTTCCCTTGGTTGTCAGCTGAAGAATCAAGTACTGTGGGTGACAGCCTAAAACTTACTACTGCCTGTAAAATTAACACACCTATCTTCAGGAATGAGTGGAGATTCAGGAACGATGTCTACATCAACATCATCTTCACAGACAAAAGCAGAATGATTTGTCAAAGGTCTTCCTCCGTTTCTCAAGTAAGAATGAGAATCCTGATTTTTCTCCTTCATCTCAGAAATATGAGAGGGGAGTTCAAAGATGCAATCTTTACACTCAGGAGGAACAGAAGCAACCTCAGGCTTACCAGTCTTGTCAATTTTAGAAGTGGCAGCAGTACAATCATGTGTCTTGTCAACAGGGATTAAAGAGCAAGGTGCAGGCTTTGCTGTGTTACCTTCTGTGAGCGTAGCTAGTGGTTTTGCAGGAGTATCTTGAACACTTTCAAGGGAAACAGGACCATGGTTGTGGACAGTAATAGGATTTTCAGAGATGCTCATCTCTGTAGGCTCAAAGGCTTTGCTCTTCTCATGTTCAAGATCAGAACAAGGAAGAGTCTCTCTCTCACCTTTCAAACTAGCTTCTCTTTTCTCTACAGTTCTATTTTTGAGCTTGCAACTTGGATGTAGAGGAGCTGAACAACAGGCTCCAGTTTCAAAGGAAGGCTCATAAGTTACAGAGAGAGGTGCTGTCAGATCATCAAAGTCAGATTTCACACTTTCACACCCATTTACACATGATGATACATTGGCAAGGTTTCCCACTGCAACTTGAGGTAAAACCTTCACTGATTCCTCACCCTCAATTTCCAGACCAGGTAAAAAAGTCTGCTGTGCAGCAGTATCCTCAGAATTCTCCACATGGGTTAACTGGTGATCGCTTTGTGTAAGTACTGATTTCCCTAACAGCTCTTCATTACAAGTCCCCCTGTCCACGACAGTATCTTCATCATTTTTAACAGATGACACTGAAGTAGTTAGGTTACCTGCAGCTACACATTCTTCTCCTTTGGACTCCATGCTAAGCAAAGTAGGTACTTGTTCACTAAAAGGCAAAGGAACAGTAGCAATAAAGCTCTGTGGATTTTGCTCTCCTTCTACAGCTGCCACGATTGTCTGTGTATCACTTCTTGGATCACTGTTTTTATTTGCACTACCTGTATGCTGACCCACTCGCTGCTGAAATGTAGGGGTACTGGAATGAAGTCTATGGACATCCAATGGTAGCTCTGAGTGAAGATCCATTTGATGATTACAGCAAAATTCTCCCTTCTTCACCTGCAGTTCTTCATTAACTGTCTCACTTTTTGATTTGGGTGAATGTAAACAACCATCCTGCACTTCATGTGTGGCCACCTTATTAGCTGTTTTATTACAATCATTTTCTTCATCAAAGTTAGAAGAGGCATTTTTGTCTGTCTGAAACACAGCTTCTGCATCCCGCAGCAGCCCATCCTCTTTGCTGAACAAATCATTTGCAGAACCTGTTTTAAGGGAACTGGTAATCTGGGAAGTGGAACTGGTTAAGATCTCACCATTTCTACTACTAGTTGGTAGTAATGAGTCTAGTGAATATGTCCTTTTAACATTTGCTGCAGTTAAAGCAGGTGTAGGTCGGAGGTCTATCTCATGAGAAGTTGTGGCATTTGCTGTTATTTCATATTTACTGCTACCCATGCAGTGTTGAGCTTTACCAGACCTTTTCCTTCCCATTTTAATGGCAGAAGAATTTACTACGGCATCAACTTCATGACCTTTATCCTCATCTTCTCCATTTTCTTTATTAAGTGTTCTGATTTCAGAGGCACAGTTGTATGGATTTCCCCATTCTCTCTGACCACCGAAGCACCTGTGTTCTCAATACTTTCTTCTCCTTTTTCAGCTGTTTCTGACTGATTCTTCAGTAGCTGCCTAATCCTTGCAGAACCTCGATATGTTGCATAAGTGACTGCAGGGGCTTCTGGCTTCCGCTGTATCTGCCTGTAACAAGAATCATCATTATCAGCACAAGAAAGACTAAATAACCAGTGGGATAATAAAGGTTAATACAAACTGTAGATGATGTACAAATTTCCTCCATTGGTTAGCACAAACTCTGCACACCACTGTTTTCCTACTTTTCCTGCTCTTCTTAAATAGGGGTTTGTGTGACAAATGATACATACACACTACCATTTACTGAAAAAGTCAACTTAACTTCCAAATGCTGACTGGTCTAGCAGAAGGCAAGTGATGCAGTGACAGAAATAAGCATACTTTTGTGAAGATGTTATATACCCTAGTATATAGCAGGGTATATAACAGGTAAAGCAGGCCTATTCTTTAAAATTCGGGAAAAACACCTCTGTACTAATGTTGATTAAAATATTTAATCAAAACTTAAGATTTTTACCCAAGCTCTCAATATATTGTTATGGAAAGGATGATGAGAAGCAAAACATGTGGATAAAAGTATACAACAGGTGAAGCTTTCTAAACCACAAGATGGTAAGGAAAGAGACTGAATGGAGATCAGGTCAAAATGAGAACTGTTTCAGTGCTGGAAGAAATACCAAAGTAAGAAATGTGACATGGGATTGCTAGATCTAGGACATTCATTAGTCATAAATTTAACAGCAAAAAAGGTGAATGCAAAACCTAGCAAATAAGAAGAATCAGCATGGAAAAACTGTGATCCTGATCCTTCACTGCTCTTTCTGTATAATACTAGGGATAAATTCAGAGCCTGTCACTTCCAGTTTTCTGGAGGAGCAGTTTTTTCCTTCTCTTGTAAAAATAAAGACATCACAAATACCTTTCTTTCTAATGCTTCTCCTTTCCCCCCTTTGTCAGTTAAAGGATTCTTACGTAAATCAGGCAGTGAAATATGAATGGGACTATCAGCTTTTCCATTCCTCACCTTAGGAGAAAGCAGACTCTGAGACTGTGCCTCAACTCCATTCTGCCACAGCTTCCACCTAAGCTAAGAATAAACCCTTTCAAACTCTAATCCACTGTGCCCTATATCTGCTAACCTGGTGGCTGGAAGCAGCCATTCACCTGTCTGGGAAACTGCCTTTCCCCTTTCAGAAGGGTCTCCTTAAAAGAAACATTAGGTAGGATTCTGATTTCTTATATGAAAGCACTGCAATAGGTAAAAAGTATCTTAATGGCATTTTTAAAAGCTCTTTGCAGGTTACTATTGGTTCACATTTATTGAGAAGTTAGTACAGCTCTTGAGGATAAATAATTTAAGTGACAAAAAGAAGATAAACTCAACTAAGCAAAACAGAACAGCAAATTAAATGAGTATCATTGAGTAGCTGTAACTTCAAATATTATCAGTATGGATTTGGAGCATGTATTCTCTCAACACATACAGAAGAATATAAAAATAGAATGGATTTTCCAATCTGAAAGAGAATCTCTTTTTGCATAAGGCTTTAGAGGCCCAGATTCTTACTTCAATGTTATTTTGAAGAGGAAGCTTAGTATTATATAAAATCACAAGTGAACTCCCTTTTTGTGCAGTATTTGGACATGCAAAGAGTACAAGTGAACTAAAAGGGAAATTATTCATATCCATAAACATTCAAACATAAAGTCATTTATACACATATTTAACATTGGTAGGTATATTCAGGATGATGCCATAATACATGCATATTGGAATTCAGATATTGTGAGAACATGAAAATTAAGTTTGTATTGAGGTTAAATTCATTGTAATCTCTGATGAAGGGTTCAGCAGAATCTCAATATAGGGTATATTAGCAAGGTATATTAAGTTATAAAGGAAACAGGAAAGTCATGCATCAACAGCATGTCTCCCAAGCCATTTCCACCAAAACCATTGAATAAATGACTTGAACACAGTTAACTTTTCCTGCATATTTTTCATTTAATGGTTGATATTTTGTCTGATACACAGAGGTAAGAAGTCAGAATCTATCTATAAACATGAGAACTAGTGCGCCAGCAAAACACCTGGAAAGTCTTCATTTTCTCTCCCATACCCAACTTTGCCTTCAAATTTCTACCATGAACTCAGCAATTCTCAAATCCAAAGCATTCAGAAATAGACTGAATAGGTTAACTTTACAGAAGACTGCATATACGGGGATGACAAGAAGAAGCCAGAAAGATGGGGTACTGTATCTACATTGATCAGATCCCAACAAACCATTATACTATTTATCACACATGGTTAGGTAAAACACCCTCAGAACTTTCTTTTTGCCTGTGTGTCTCCCTTTATCATTTGTCCCAATTCTTTTTGCTGTCTTCTGAGGGAATCTTATGCTCAAAACTGACCAAGTCTGAGCACAACCCAAAGCAACCTGCCCTATGGAGCTCTGTGCACAAACCCAATCCTGACTTGCACTGGCTACAGCACCTCTACAGCTGCAGAACCTCATACTCTGCCAGGATCTCCTAACACACAGCTCTGTTTTCCTGCAGACTTGCTTCTACCAAGAATTACTCAACAGATGCCAGTTTGAAAAGGAACCAACCTTTTCTTCACAGACACTGCAACTGATTTGATACCAAAACTTGCTTCTTGCCAACAGACCTTTTAGTCCTAATGCATTTATAGAGCAGAGATGGACGTTCAATTTGAACACAAGACATGCAAAAACTGAAAACCCACATTCTCATGCAGCAGCAATTCAGCTGCAAGCCTTATGAAATACATTTAGAAGGAGCCTGTGTCACAAAATCTTCTGAAAGTGTCACTAAAAACTTATTTTATAGACATTTAAAGTAATTTCTGATCATCAAATGAACATGTCAGTTCAGAAACTACCTTAAAAAACCCTTTGTAAAGCTTTTTTATCAACTCATACAAGGATACAGATGAAAGCCTGATTATACACAGAACCCACTGCGTATTCTGTCACATATTTCAAATACTGGGAGATTCCTTCTTTCCATTCTTCACAAGAAGCTATTCAATTCCCTATAAAGCCTTAATTCAGTTTCACAAAAGATTGTTTGACAGCAACAAGAGAGGATGTCAACATGAGTTACATTAAATGTGTCAAAAGTTGGTGCTTGTAGAGCTTTCTTCTATTTTTAAAGAAAAATAGAAAGTTCAAGAGGGGATAACTCAAGAAGAGGTGAGCATCTTCTGACATGTCATATGGCAGACATCTTTATTAACTTGTCCAAAAAGTGGCATTAGTTAATAATAGACACATAACAACCATTATAAAACAACCTTGTTGGTTTTGAAGCCCTGAAGCAGGAGGAAACCTACTACACCTTGAATGACTTATTTCAGTGTATCCATAAAGACACTGTAAGCATCTTTTTCAAGTGTATGTCATCAAGATGGTGACCCCTCCAATCTCGGTACCATTTTGTACCATACAATAACATGGAAAGCAGACATCTCTAGACCTATTTTCAAAAGGATGAAGACAATACAGCAGGGTACAGCACTACATGGGTACAGCATCTCAGACACCCAAGCCATTTGCGCAGCATGGCACCCATGCTAGAAAGCCCCTAGAATCAGCATCACTGCTTAGGTCCAACCTCCCTAGCTCAGGCTTAGCAGTGCCCAAGGACATGCAATAGCCATTTTCCCCTCATTCCTCACTTTCCCAGGGGTTTTCTCCCTAGCCTAACGGTGTTCTGCTTTATCAAGCACATGTGTGACCATCCCTAATCTCCCCTTGCTGACTCCTCAGAAGCATCTCCCAGAGAAGACAGATCTGCAGGCTACAGGAAAACCACTGATCTAAATAGGTCTGGCTCTTCTGGTTCCAGTCTATCCCTCCCTGACTATTACAAAATCATGCTATTGTTTGTTTTCATTTTTTCCACTTAGCTTTCTTCTTACTGCATATTTAACTGGCAGCTTTCCTGAATTATTTAAGGTCCTTTGTCTGGAAATAACCGTCTTAAAGCCACTGCAAAAAACCTTCTGATGGAATCCAACTTAGCCAGCTGGTTTCTACACACATTAGATCTTCATGAAAACCAAACCGAAAACTTGCCATATACAACTCAGATGAAAGAAAATGATGATTTTTTTTTAGCCAGAGGGGGGATACTGTTGTGATTTAAATCTGAGGTCTGAAACATTTTGTGTCCTGGGACTTTAAAATGTGTATTTCAAAAGGTCAAAAAGTTTGGTTGAACAAAGTGATTTGCACACAGTTGATTCTGCAGGAAATTTCAAAGCTAATGTTCCATACACACAATTAAGAGTCAATGACAATTTTAATAAAAGCAAATGTAGTCTCTGTATCCTTGGAAGGAATGCTTTTCCTTCCTTTTGTCCTTCATGGTAATACTTCTTGATTATCTTCCAAGTCTGGGAAAGCAATGCTACTCTTTGAATCTCAAGGAACAATGCACAGACCAAGGCAGACCTAAAACACCTGCAAGATCATGACCTGCACTAAGGACTTGGTGCTTCATTGTCATCTTCCCCAGTGCCCAGCAGCAGTCAACCTTTCTGCCCCATAGCTATGGGAAGTATCCTGCACATCTACTTTGCTCCCCTGCACCCCATGTAGTTCAGCTCTCCCTTCCCCTCTGTTCACACTCAGATATTCAGGTCCTATCCCAAATCACATTCACAGGCTGGATGGCACAATGTTGCCTTGTGAAAGCTGGCCATGTCTTTGGGCAGGGAGCTGTAATACAGGCTGGAAAGGACCATGGGATATCGTCACACTTTTCAATTCAACTCTTGTTCCAAACCATGCCAACCAGTTTGGAGTGCTTAGGGTCTCATCCTACCACTTCCAAGCAACTCTGAGGATGGGCCTTTGGGACAGGAGCCCTGTGCACATGCCATAGGGTTTGACCACCCTCATGGCAAAAACACATTTCCCAATATCCCATATTCCTGCAGTCTTTTGTCCCAACTGCACATCTCTCAGAGGAGTCTGCCTCCCTCTCCTCTAAGGCCTCCATAAGAGGACTGAGGCCAGCAGTAAGGTTTCCCTGTAGCCTTCTCAAGGGACTAAACCACTACTCTTGACTTCTCATATGTAATGAAGAATTAAAGCTAGGAAATCCCTCTAAAGGAAGCTTCAGACCCTCTCTCTGGCACTACTTGCCACCCGAACAACAGTGATGATGAAGGATGAGATGATCCTCATGAAGGATGAGGATTAAGCCCTTATTGACAATTTAAAGGCCTAGGACACCTGAACAACTACATTACAGGTAGCTCCTTTCTTTCAAGATCACACTGGAAAATGCTGTTTCCAAGAAACAATCACTATTAATTGAATACAGTGCGCAGTTTAACAACCTTTTTATAAAAAGCTCAGTGGGGAAAAACCATCCTGTAAATTAATTTTCAGCTTAATTAGTTTAGCTTCATTTTCCATCATGCATCTGTTATGAATTACTTAAACTTGAACCTTTCATCCTTCAGAAACAGAAATCCTTGCTTCGGTGCCAACAAGAACCTTTCCTTTGGCCCACGTCCCAGCTCTGGGCAGGCATCCTCCTCTGGCAGGCAGGCTTAGACCTGCATTTCTCCTACAGCAGAGCCCTGTAATTCACCCAACCCACTGTTGGAACGGGTCACTAAAACCTCAGCACAGCATCTTTCAGTTGAACCACATATGCTTGGGCTGTCACCTAAATCTGAATGTCTGTGAGTAGTGTTAAAGGGTAGCTTGCTCAAATTAAGATATGCATAGAGATGTGCCTGGAAGGAAATATTTAAGAACAAAACCCTCTTCTTTAGTGACCTAACACTAAATCCTTCCATGAGAGTTTGGGTAATAACCCTGCAATCACTGCTGGAGGCCTTCCTCCACAGCTCACCAAGACAATAAGGGCCAAGATGATCCTGATGCTGTCCCAAGGACAGCCTTCTAAATCCATTTTGGGTCGTAACAGGCTGGCCTAGAAGGGTAGAGCCATCCACATAGTTCATACCTCTCTGAAGTGGCAGCAGGTCACACTCAGCAATGACTCCCTGTCAGTCTGAGCACCACGAACTGAACAACACTGCACATCCATGGTCTGTTTCTGAATGCAGGAAGCAGAAAGCTATCGGAAGATGAATTACTATGCCTCCCACTATACCATTTTCCCCAACCCAAGATACATAGCTCTGCCTCCCACTTCTCCTTGTGCTGCTTCACATGTCTGCATGGCAAACTGCATCAGGGAATTATGACCAAAACTAACCAGTCTAGGTCCAAAAAGGCATGCAGGGCACATACAGGCACAACTCCCTGGCATCCACAGCTGTCCTGGTGTTCTCCAGAGCCACAACCAAGGCAACCTGTTACTACAGAGGGAAGCAGCTGTCTCCCCTATTTGTGATGGGCTTTTTATTACTATATAACCATGTATATTTGCCTGCACAATGTGAATCTTTATGCTATATTAGTACAACAGAAGTAATCAACACAGTGCTCGTTTTCCTCTTACTGTCATCACCCAACAGATGGATGGATGGACACTGCTGTGCTGTGTGTACACTTATGGTTTTAAATGTTCAGGTTCTCTAAGTAAAATAGGATCTGGGAAGGCAATTACAGAGGAGGACATAGCTCTGACCACAAGACAGATGTGAATTCAACAAAAGCAGCAGCTTCCCCACACTTCTGCATTATTCCTCAGGAATTACCTGGTGAGACCATTGCTTGGAATTAAGTGATTTATTTTCCACTCATTTACTCTTGACTGTCTGCCAAAGGCATCTGTAGGGAAAGATGAATGCTGCTGCTACTGACTGAATCAAAACCGCAACACACAATCCATCAGACAAACTAGAGGGGTAAATAGCTTCTGTATCACAAGCCTGCATCTGACCAGTAACACGAGGGTGAATGACAACCTCCAAAACAGAAATGTTAACCAGAATTATGTAGACCTGAAGGGTTTTATTAGACATATTTACAGCAGAGCAAAATAAAGGGTAAGGTTTTTTGACAGTACTAAGATGGGAAAGACCATGCAATTATAGGTATAGCAACAGGCTTACTACACTTGAAGTAAGTCAGAACAAAACAACCCCTCACAAAAAACAACAACGTGGAACAGAGGAGAACTTTAAATGGTCAGAAACTGGTCTCTCCTCAAGGCTTTCTGTTTAATTTCCTGAATTAAACATTTTGCAATAATCTCATTTAACTATTATGAGGACAATGATTCTATGATTCTATGACTTGGCTCCTGGGAGGGTGCAGAGTAAAAGCATTCTGTTTGGAGCATTTGTTTTTGAAATCACCCCCTCACCTCTTCTACCTACAGTTAGAAAACCCTTGCAGTTGTGGGGTTGGGAGTTCTCTCCCACTTCCAAGTCCACAAGGCTCGGAACAGAAGGGAGAAGTCAGGCTTTTAACATCATTAAGGAGCAATGCAAAGGCTAAAACTAAACATGAACTTCTAATTTCTACAGTTAACCCTCTGCGCAGCAGCCTGTTACACTCAGAAATTGCCATCTTACCCTAGAGATTTTTCTGTGCTTAGTACATACCTTACTCCATATTCTTCTTTCCCACTTCCAGCTTTTGAAGCATTACTTCAAAACGGTATCTTGTATCTTACCAACCTCATCTCTTCATCATTAACCTTTATAGAACACCACAAGCCCAATTGCTTGCTTCACTTCCCAGGAGCAAGGAAATCTTCAACCATCCCAAACAAATGGAAGACTAATGGATGTAGTAACTCAAAGACTTAGCCAACCCAACTCTCAGCCATCTTCAGTGCTGCAATTATTATATCCACAGTAGTTGTTGTCTAGAGACTTAGCCAAATTTATCATGGTTCTGTCCTCTGTGCTCTTTCTTTACCACTTTCCACTGCCTGCATTTAAGGAGCAGAAGCCCTTAAGGTACAATCACCTCTGAGCCAACCAGCCAGGGTGATGGAGCAATAATGTGACCTCCACATTTTGTCCCTTACAAACATGAATTCCACTTACTTTGGCTCAAGGCCTGGAAACTTGAGCCTTTAGCAAGTGCCAAACCTCCCACTGAGGGCAAAATTAACCTCAGCCTACAGGTCAGAGCAGTCTGATTTCCCTGTATTTTGCAAAGTTTTGCTTTAAGGATGTGAGATTAATGAAGCTGTCTGGGTAGAGGCATCTGAGACCAGTTGTTATGTATTATAGCTCTGAAAGTTGTTTGGTTTTGGGTTAGCTTATGCCATCTAACAACTTTTCACTTACTGCTGCAACCTCCTCCCTAACCACAGATAACCTCCGATTGAATATTTGACAGTAGTTTAAATGAACCAATTAATTTAAATGTTCTTCATGACAAAGGCAACAGTTGTAGGATTAATAATGCAGTTGTCTTAAGGATTTGTAAAGAACTCAGCTTCCATTTGCTTTTACATTAAATGCTAAAATTGTAGTTTAACATAACAATAAGTAAAAACAATAGTACCTCTGAATTTACACAGATCACTAGCATGTCTCTTCTATCTTTTGGGACCCAATCCTTAGGAGATTAGCGAAAGACCATATTCACATCACCCCTTCCCTTCATGGTATCCATGGACCTTCCTGTTCCTTTGTTTTACAGCTTGCACACTCCACTCCCCAATGATTTGTGTGGCTTTAGCACCCACTTCCAACTACTTCTTAGTCCTTCCTACAAAACCACCTAGCCAACCATAAGCAATCGGGGTACTTTTACAGTTTAACTATTCTAAATGAATACCAGTTGGTTAATAATTAGTAAAGAAGCTCACTAGTACTGAAGATAGAAAATTGCTCTACATCCTTTAACCATTGAAAGAAAGAAACATGAAAAGAGAAGAACATGGCATAATCATTTCCGTAACAGGCAAAAAGTTACCCTCTATTCAAACATTTAGAAAGGCCAACAGCACAATCTCTGCTTCTGCACTGTCATTTTATTCTCTTTACTGACTGCTTCAGAAATACAGTTTGCATTGTGTAGTCAGAGAAAAACATACATGAAAGTTACACTGAGATTAACTTGCTTGTATCCTCAGTCAGACAGGGAAGTATGTACACTGTACTTTTGACCATGAGCCTAAAAGGAAAATGACTGGTTTACTGCTTGGCCAATTTCACAACAGCTACAATGAAAACCCCACAGATTTTCTTAAAGTAGGAATTTTCCCTTGAAAACCTCTTTTCTGTATCTAGACCAACTTCTCCTTACCTCCAACATGGATTTTTATAATGCTTGCCAGACCATAGGACAGGTCATCTGTACTGAGACAAATCTACACTGATTCATATAGGTCATCTAACAATATAGGACAATGTCAAAATACAGTCAATATGAAAATGCCACCTGTAACTCTGAAAAAAAACCCTAAAATAACTCAAAAATGCTTTAACCAAGCAAGGTTATATAAGTTAACACTCACACCTTCCAAAGTCTGTAAGCCAAACTTATTAATGCACACCGTTCTAAAAAAGAATTCACAAGATGCAAATGAAGACTGAGACCGTATGATCCTCTAAGCTGTGCAGTTTATCTAGCACCTTATCAGTTTCCTGGTCAAGATCTCAAATGCAGCAATATCAAATGAACAGAGCAGCAAAAACATCCCCAAACATTCTGGCACTTCCACAGCTCCTATCCACAGGCCTGCAAGTATGTATAAAATGGGAAAGTCAGACAAAGCTTATGCATACACTTTGAAAAGCCTTCAGCAGTCAGAGATTTCTACCTGGAAGCAAAATGTGCACCAGCTCCTTATTGCATCAGCTAGGGGACTGAAGATAAAAACCAAAAGAAGAAAGCCTGATTTCTTAGGGGTTGACCATCACTACCACCAAACCACTTACTGGGGGATCCAACTGCCATGTTGAGTTCATCACATACTGGGCCTTCAGTTGAATCTCCAAGATTCATATTTGTCTGAATACAGGAGAAATTCTACATAAGTTAGAGGAGCACAGGATATAAAAGGATTGACTTTGTTGGGAAAGAGTGTAAGGAAATAAAAGAAACTGCATAGAGAACAAACTACAACTGCAAACTGAATAATGCAATCAGTAACTGTGGCTGGCAAGAGTGAGAAAAGGAGCAAGCATCGAAGAAAGTACAGCGGAAATAATGCTGAGATACAAGGCATAAGAAACTACATGGAATGGGGTAAAAAGGGAAGAAGATCAATTCATGTCTACTGTCTTTTTTGATTAAGGTCTCTGAGGCAGGAAAACGCCAATTTCCAGAGTATGCTACCGAATACTCTTCTGTATTAGTCAGTGAAGTGGTGGTGCTGGGCTGCTGCATGCACTTTGGAAACAGCTTCTGTCAGATGTGTGCTGCTATGATAAGAACCTGCAATAAGAACTAAGCAACAACACATCACAGACCAAACCAGAGTATCACGAGAACACAATCATTACTATTATCAGTTACAAACAGTACTGTATTTTGGTGGTGGAAACAGTCTTACCTACAGAGGTATCACAACCCCTATCCATATCCTGATCACCCATTACATTTATAATATAAAGGTGAACAACAAAATGCCTCAAATTGTTAGTGTACTGAACAATAAACAACGACACAGCACTGCAGACATCCCCAACATGGAAATGAAATTCATTACGCAGCTAGTTTTGGAATCTCTGACCTCCTACATGGAGATTAAACACTCCACATACCACAGATAAATATACCGAGCACAACCTGAATTAGCTTTAGAAGTTAAAGAGAAAAAGAGGTATTTCTTCTCAGTATATCCTCTCATCCTGCAATAGACTTAACAGTTACCCCAAATCATTACTTTTGGCTTAAATTTAAAATATCCTGTGTAGTATCACAATCTGAGTAAACACTACTTACAGATTCACTGCTTGTGAACAAGTCCATAATCTACACACCTACCAAAAACTGGACAGGTATCATAAGTGTACATAAACACCCAACTCCAAACCTATGTTGTACTGGAATTCAGCATATACAGTCAAATACTCAACATACAGCCCACATATAGTCAAATACTCAACATAACAGCTACAAATGGTTTTTTAAATACTACTACCTATGTTTATGGCACAGTCAGAAAGACTTTTTTAATACATGGTGTGGACCACAGCCAATGTTTTTGCTTTTCTACTCTCAAACACACACTGGTGCCTTTGGCACCATTTTCTTTTCTTTTAAACTTATTTGGAAATATTACAGGAATGTTAAGGATCTTCCACATTTAAGCTAATGGAGTATTTTATAGAACCTTTTTTACATTACAGGGAAACCCCAAAGAAAAGGGGGAAGCAAAACACAAACAAAAATCACCAAGTCAAATAAACCAGGAAAGATGGTTTAGAAATGAGGAAACCTCATTTGTAGAAGTAAAACCACTGAACTCGTTAGATATAAAAAGGACAAACACTCAAATCTTTATTCAGCACACAATGTGGATGGAAATAAGCTCTTTATAGTTGGTTTGTTTTGGGTTTTTTTAAGTAGAGCTACCATACCAAATGTACTCCTAACTTTACAGTGTAGATCTGTCAGTTAAGAGAGGGTATCTATCCGTACTCAGGAGACTTCTAGAAAACAGTCTTTAAAGTTATAATATATACAGTCTACTTTTCCTCATTTATTTAAGGTAGCTGCTACTAGAGCTTTGCACAAAGCTGAGCTAGGGACAATCCAACCATGATTACAAATGACAGCCATTCATTATATAGCCAGCAGAACTTAGTCAAGGTAGCTCTGTGCACACACACATGCACAACAAACATCAACATATTTAAGATTAGGAAACTTACTTTCGTCCATCTGCAGATCGTTTCCAGGCTCCTGGCAGATCCTGTGAGCCATCTTTCCCAGTATTATTTAAGACAGCACCATCTTTATTTACAGCATCCTCTTTTATTGTAGCTGTGGAACAGATAGGCTCTTCAATTTTCAGGCTCTTTGCCTGTATGTCCTCCAGAAGGGTATTCGTGCTCTGTAAATCCTTTTCACACCTGTTGGGTTCATCTTGCAAGGCAGAGGGTTTAGATTCTACCAAAGAAGATCTTGTGGCAATATTAAATAAGCTCCCAAGAAAATGAAAGAAACCTTCTCTGGGTTGCTTCTCTTTATCTGCTGTTTTGATTCCAGGAATCAAACTGGGAAGGCTATTAGCCTTTTTCAGCTCCTCCTGGATTTCAGACTTGCTAAGTTCTTCAGTGGAATGGTTCTTCTCTTCATTTTGACGAACCTAAGATAAATACAAGCAGCACGTAAAGATGATGTTCCCTGTTATTTTCCCACATTCCCAAATTCCCTAATTTTAACTTTCTCCTATGCATTGTATTTCTTTCAGATCTGTTGTTTTAAAGGTTCATTTTCAGAACAAAGCCCTGTACTCTCTTTTTGTTCTAAAAAGGTCCTTATTCTACAAAAAGCCAAGAGGATGACATAGGCTAGAAGATTCACAAAGCAGCTGCTGTGAAGTAAAACACAGAAGGACAGATGGAGAACAATTGCTTCAACTGGCAGGAAAATTGAGGGAGAAGGAACAAATTTTCACACTTCAGACTCTAATCTGCTCAAAATGCAGTTTCACAAACAAATCTGTATGTGCTTGTGAGATGAACAGTTTTCAGCTTGCAAATACATGCAAGAACACAACAGCAAAACACAAACATACCATAGCCTCAAACACAAGGTAACCTGCACTTGAGAAAAACCAAAGGGAATCAAGGACAGAATTTGGATAAACCAAACTTAATTCGTGCATCAAAGACTGATCCTCACCTGTTATGTTGCACTCTTTAGCCAGATTTTCTTCAACTCCATAGACAATTAACTGCACAGCTTCATTTCCAAATGTATTTGTAGTCTCACACAGGTCCATAGACTACCGTGCTCAAACTGCAGTTTCCATACAGCCAAAGCCCTACCCCACTACCCCTGCACCCAGAACCTTCTGAACTACCCATCAGCTCTACAGGCTAACTGCAAATAATTAGGGCAGGGCTTCACCTCATTTAAATCATCTGATCATTTCTTCCCACAATTCAGCTGAGCATCTACCCCAAGAGACAACACAAGCTCTGATCCTCACCAATTTACACCCCTGATTCTCTTCAGCTGCTCTTACAGATCCAAGAACCACTGCCTAAGCCCATCCAACTTCTGGCAACACCATCTGCCCCTAAAGATGATGCAACTTCACTGGTAGGCTTCACAAACACCACATTTAACCACGTTTTCAGCTTCACAATTTGCAAATGCTCTTTCCCTGGACTAAGATGTTCTGGGAAATACCTTCCCCCTGATCCTCATCCTTTTTGGTGGGTGCCATATTGCTGCCTGTTTTATCTCTCCAGTAAAATCTCTGTAATTTCAATCCCTGTTTCAACCCAGTTTATTAAAGCAGAATAAAGTTACCCCTTCTTTTCTCAAATAAAATCTGTTCTGCTCAGGAGGAGAACATGAACAAAAAGTCCTGTCCAAATTCTAGCAGTATCTTTGGGTAAGAGCAATTGGTTTGAACTGGGTAACACTTACCCATTTCAGCTCAGCAGAATGCTACTATATTCATTAGGTCATTAATCCTATTTCAACTTCATTTGTTAATAATCCATCCAGGACCATGTTAATGATGAAGTGTTTTAATGAACAGAGTATAATTCCTTGGGAACAGCAATTTCTTAAAACCTTGCAAGTTACACTTAGTGATGCTGGAGCATTGCTCTTTAATCTTCAAGAAATAACTTTTTCACCTTTTTAACATAACTGGCAGGTACAATTTCTGAAGTGATCAGATGTATGTGTTGAAAATGGAATTGTTTATGTGAGAGTAGAAATTGAATGAATGGCACTATTTGGTCCTTAAGAAATCCATACAACCTGGTTTCTTCACATGAACAAGACACTTAACCATGTTAAACTTTTAAGTAAGCTTTCTAAAGCAGGCCAAGTCAAACACTAGCCTTTCTTTAATACCACCTGCTTCCCCCATACTGCACTAATCACTAGTGGATAGGTCAGCAAAGGGATGTAAGCATCCCTGTAGTATTCAAGGATTTACAACTCACCTCTACCCAAACCCACTCCAGAAATGAAGACAACAGTGCAGCTCACAGATGCACCACAGTGCCAGCTGGTATTTTCAGAATTAGGCAAACTATGCAAGTAACATGCAAACCTGGGATGAATCTTTTGAACTATTAACTTTATGTCATAGGAACTAAGTACTTTGCATAAGGAAATGCAAAACAGAAACAAGGGTTGCAGCACTTGCAGCACTGTGTACACTCCTCACGTCCTCAACATAAGGACACGGAGCTGTTGGAGCAAGTCCAGAGGAGGTCACAAGGATGATCAGGGGCTGAAGCACCTCCCAAAGACAGGCTGAGAAAGCTGGGGCTGTTCAGCCTGGAGAAGAGAAGCTACATGGAGACCTCATAGCAGCTTCCAATATCTGAAGAGGGCCTACAGGGATGCTGGGGAGGGACTCTTCATCAGGGACTGTAGTGATAGGACAAGGGGTGATGGGTTCAAACTTAAACTGGGGAAGTTCTAGTTAGATACAAGGAAGAAGTTCCTCCCTGTGATGGTGGTGACATGCTAGAACAGGTTGCCCAAATAAGTGATAAATGCTCCATCCCTGGCAGTGTTCAAGGCCAGGCTGGACGGAGTCTTGGGTGACATGGTTTAGCATGTGCTGTCTCTGCCCATGGCATGGGGGTTGGAACTGGATGATATTCAGGTCCTTTCTAACCCAAACCAATCTATGATTCATCTTTACAGTTCTACTGTCACAGTCTCTTCTTTAATACCTCAGTGTTCTTCAATACCAGGTTTTGATACAACTTTTAGTGAGAGAGGGCAATTCTCCCTTGTTCTGTGACTGGCATCATTCACTCAAACTTGTCAATTTAAAAGCATATCTCAGTGCAAGAAGTGCACACAAATCTCATTATTTTCTTTGCAGATAAAACCATTATAGGCTATAAGCTTTCATATTAACTACTATGCTATCTATGAATTTAACAGCTAAATGCATTGACTATAAAAGAAAATATTATATTAAAAACTTGACAACAGTTCAGCAGTTTTTTGTTATTACTTGTTTGTTATTTCTCCTAAAGTAACTTGTATTCAGGAACTAATGTGGGGGCTTTTTTTCCCTGCAGATAACTAAGACTTCAAATATGGCTGTATCTCCACATGTGAAATGCTTCCCCTAGCAGCTCTGAGACTTAATGCTTGTAAAGCCTGTGCTTCTTATTTGTAAACATAATTCATGCCCTGCATGAAAAGCTGTTTTATAGTCTCTGTTTCCAGAAACAGAAATCTATTTAGACTTTCCTTCCCCTTTAATCTTTCTTTCCTTACTTATCTTTTGGTAAATCAAAAGAACAGGAAGTTTTAAATGAAAGGGTCCTTCCCTACCTTTAACCATAAATAGTCTCTTGCATAAAAAAAAGCCCTGGAGAACATTTACACTGTGCTAACTTGAAGATATATGCGGATATTAAGTCCCAACACAGAAACTATGCAAATCCTTCTTTCTTCCCTTCAATATAATCAATCCTACTCTCCATATACTCTCCCCCCTGCTTCACTTTGCCTTTGCAATAAAAGACAACATGAGCTATGGGTGCTTTAACATTTGCCCATAAAAGCTCAATTCAAAGCCTGAACATCTGAACTGTTCACACTACAGATTCTTAAGTCTGCACTTTAAGCTAAAGCCAAATTCAAATTACTGAGACAAAAGCACACGAGCTGTAAAGCCAGTAAGCCTTTAGCACAGCAGGAGCCTTCGAGCACCAGTGCCTGACATACAGCAGTATGATGGCAATTCCACACGGCAGTATCATGACACCTTTCACTTATTATTCCCCATGCCTTTCTCTGAGCTTGTTGCTGACAGAAACCTCCAGTAAATGCTGGTGCAAACATAAGTTTTCCTGCCATAGTGTTGTCTTTCTGCTGCTTTTGCATACAGACTGTCATCCGTCTTCCCCTTACCTCCCCGTTCCCACTCTCCATGAGCTTTCCTGCTTGTGACATGTTTCATAAAGCTTTAATTAGCTTTTATTCTTTTAGCAGCTAGTTACTGAAAAGTCTCACTGGGCAAGCCCTGGGTAACCTTGCCTGACCCTATAGCTGAGCCTGCTTAAAGCAGGAGGTTGGGCTACATGACATCCTGGGCTTCTTTCAACCTGAATTATCCTATGGTCCTGTGGCCTCACATGCAGTGAGGCTGGTGTAGAAGGGAAGCTCAGCAGAGCATGAAACAAGATTATGACTTAAATCAGGTGACTGAAGACACTGCAGCAGTAACTGAAGCTGCATCTACTGTGCAGTTGTGCAGACAGCCAGGACTTGGAAGACAAGCCCACAATGTCATGTCTCAAGTGTGACTCTCATGTGAGCTAATGTACTCAGTGGCAGACTAGGTGTGTTTTCCAGGCTGTAATACACTCCTGACTGCAGCACAGACATACGCCTCAAGGCTAACTGTACCTACGCAATCGGGGACAGGGCTTGCTACCAGTGTGTGCCCCCCAAAGTGCAGAGAGCAGCTCCAGCAGCGCAACAGCACCCTGAAGAGGGATTGCCTTGCCAGGTTTGCCTTGCCTGCTGTATCAGTTGAGAACAGCCACCCTGGTAGCTGGCATCTCTCAGCAGTCGGGTGGCAGAAGTTCAAATTGCCAGAGGTTCTCATTCAGCAGGAGTTAAGTCTGTCTGCCAAGAATACAATCTCTTTTATTGCCCTAACAAGTGAATGAAATGAAAACATTAACAGCATTAAAACACAGATCTCTGTGAACAAAGAATTAGCTTCCAGCCACAACAGCCAGACATTTCAGACTGCACTCCCAGCAAACGAATGCTCATTATGAAGCAGAAACTCCAGACAGCCGCATGGAGACCTCTCAGAGGCCACAGACTGCCTGTCCTGCGGCACTGGGAGCTGCTGACGGGGGACATTCTGTGTATTGTGTGTGCATTTTAACCAGTGCATCCCACTTGTGGTTGTGGGAGGTTTTAGGACTGTCATTGATTCACCCCAGGACCTTCAACAAAGCCATTTAACCCCAACATCCCAACTGACTCATCCAAGAAATGGTCACAGCACTATTCCAGATATTCTGTTTGCCAGCATGTAGAAACAGTTTAAAAGACTTTGAGATTGGAGTGTTGGGTGCACAAAGTAGCGTGTTTAGGCATTGCTACCTCTAATACTGTAAGATTAACCACATTCCTAGCCTTAGCTTTGACCTTTTAAAACATAACTGAGATGGCTGCATTTCATTTAACAGCTATGAGCACCTCATTCATACATTACACTTTGTACATTTTGCACACTAAACAAAATCCACAGCGAAATAGTTTGAGTTGCTGGCAGGCTAATACAGCCCCACAATGGGTCACTAGTGATGCTCCTCAGCAGATTTCCCTTCTCTGCAAGACTAAAGCTTCTTTGGTGTAATCTCCCACTTGTTTGCAATGAGTGGGACACACTGAGCTTTGTTAACTCCACACATGAAAAAGGCTTTCATTTTTTTTCAGCTACTGTGAGGAAAAGAAGTTAGGCATTCTCAAGCAGTGGAGGCAATGTATATAGGAAAATGGACCAGACATAGAGAGATTAGGAACAAGAAAACCAGTATGCTATTAAATAAAACTCAGGAGAAGTACTACCAGACAGGGAAACACATGATAAGCACAGACCACTTAAAAGTCCACTGTTGCTAACATTCATGAGAAAACTGGACTTAAAACCACATAGTTAAAGTGAGGTTTTCCTATTTATGCCAGTAATCTGAGTGGTGATAGAGAGGATGCAAGGGGATTCCATCACTGACAAAAACTGTTTAGTCTTAACTAAAAAGTATGTTTTAAATAATCACAAAAAGGTAAAAAACCAACCCAAAGTTTACCAAAGCCTCGGTGTTTTGGGGGGATTGCAGTCAATTGTGAGCTCTGTATCTCTACAAGTAACTGATGCTTTGAACCCCTGAATATTCTGGCTTTTTTATATTGTGGAGTTTTCCTTTCACATCCTCCTTTCTCTGCTTGTTTTGACATGAAAAAAAAATCAGGTCATGACCACCCCAGAAGAATAACTAGAGAACTAATGAAATCATGGCATCTTCATAACCAGGAGCCAAAGTTAAACAACAGGAAGAGACTTTTAGTTAAACTTCGTAAGTTTTTCATTTTTAAAAGGAAATGTATTTAAATTCCGTGACTATTTAATGTTTGGAAAGCCTCTGTTGAAAGTTCAGGAATGGGACTTGTTTATCCATTTGAATTCTTAAAACATTGAGGAGTCCTTCATGCAGATGTGATTTGTGAGATGAGTAAAGATGAAGCAAACATTGTCTGAAACTCAAGTGTTCTCCTAAAATCTGAGAAGCATCCAGACTCATCCTCCCTGACAAGAAAACAAAACCCAAGGTGACAAGGGTGAACACTTCAAATGAAAAGGTAAAGGAGGTACCAATTTGAAATAAAGATCCTGCTAGGCCACCTTTGCAGGGAATTGTCAATGCATTGAAAGCCTCTAGAATGACAAAGTGTGATGTTAAATATTCTGTTCACACCATTTACTGTTAGTGCAAAATTTCTCCCTTCTGAATTTTCTCCTGAGATTATTGTAAAGCTCTGATTAAAGATTAATTGTAACCATTGCCTCATTACTCCATTGTCCAGTATGGAGTCACAGAGTATTTGGCTTATTTCTGTTGTTTTCTCTAAATACTCCCAGTATTACATTTCCCTTGTTTTTTACTGAAAATGTTTTCACAGACATGAAATAATTTTCTCTCTTTTACTTGATGAGTCCCTGATATTTGAAATTAAATACAAAATAAAGGTGAAATTACTTAGGTAACATACACATGAGATAAATACAATAGAAAATAAAGGCAAGACAGTAGGCTTAATCATGAGCTCTAACTTCTTGTACAACTTTAAGTCAGAACTGGCGATATTGCCTAGAACAGGTACATATATTCAGCAAGTTCATGGGACATTGTCCTGGTTTTTCAAACTTATATGAATTCACACACTGAATGAAAAATGATGTGACAGAGAATCGCAGAACAAATTAGCCTGAAAGGAATGTGGCTGAGGAGGTCAGGTATTCTAAACTCCTGCTCAAAACAGCTCCAGTTAGAGCAGGGCTTCTATTGCCAACAATAAAGATTCCACAACTTCATTGTTCCAACCTGTTCCAATATCTGACCACTCGTATGGTAAAGAGGGAAAAAGAAAAAAGAAAGGGAAAAAAGTCCTTGTAAGTGACTGGCATTTCCCATGTTCCAACTGCACCCATTGCCTCCTGTCCTATTTGTTGCAACTCCAAAAAGAATCTGGCTCCATCTTATCATGTAATTGCAGTTCTTGCCAGCACATTTTAAAACCATGTCTACTGTTTATATATAGCCATCTTTATGTTATCTTGAAATGAAATTCATGTGAGAAAGCAGGGCTACAGAATAATATCATCTCTTCTCCATGTTCACAGCATACAGGAATACTTGTCAGAGGACAATTAGCAAGAGGTTTAATTTGTAGTAAGGAAGCTTTAGATGGGATGTTAAAAAGACATTCTAATTATAAGGTTTATGAAATCAGTAGAACAGTTGTCTGGTGAAGTTGCAGAGATCTTGGAGATCTCCATCCCTTGAGGTCTTTGAGAACAAGTTAGACAAACTTCTGTCAGGTATGACAGATACAGAGATCTCACCTTGGGGCAGAGCAGTGGACTACATAATCTTTGCAGTAATTTCTGCCCCTGTGTTTCCTAGGAAGGTTGAGACTGCCTCTGGTTAACCCAGGTGACTAGCACCCAAGCTGGAGCCTATGGGCCAAATTATAAAATATTTAATGATACTGAAATACTGGTCTAAACTACACATTTAATATATCGCATTTGTACCTACTTTTGCAAACTTCTGCATTTGCCTGACAGAGCTCACTTAAATAAGCTATACTGAGATGGTATCCTGGGTTCAGCAGTAGCAGTCATTTTTCTACTTCTTAGTAGCTGGTGCAGTGCTGTGGTTTTGACTTTCAGCCTGAGAACAGCGCTGATAACACCCACGGTTTTAGTTGTTGCTCAGTAATGTTTACTCTGACCAAGGACTTTGTGAGTCTCATGCTCTGCCAGGGAGGAGGAGAAGCTGGGAGGAAGCAGAGACAGGGCACCTGACCCAAACTGACCAAAGAGGTATTCCATACCACAGCACATCATACCCAGTATATAAACTGAGGGCAGTTACCCAGTAGGGTGAGATCACTGCTTGGTTGGGCTGGGTATTGGTTGGTGTGTGGTGAGTGGTTGTATTCTCTTCCCTTGTTATTTCCCTTACCATTATTATGGCAGCAGCAGTGGTTCGTGTTATATCTTAGTTACTGGACTGTTCTTATCTCAACTTGTGGGACATTCTTTCAGTTCTTCTTTCCAACTCTCTGGGAGAGGGGGGGAAAAAGGAGGGGAATGAGCAAGTGGCTGCATGGCTGACTGAGCCTAAACCATGACAGATGGTTAAGAACTCTTTCCTAATCTGTTATGGCAGAACGTGTTCTTTCCTCCATGAGCCGCTATAGCAGGATATCCAGGTATGATCGGCAGGCAAGTAAATTTGCCTAGACTACCAAGGCAAAGCCTTCGGCTGGATGAAAACCTCAGACAGGCCAAGGCTGGGACCTAAGGCATACACTGCTACTGAAACTAACCCAAGCACCTATCACCACTGCTACTGCTTCCATACTGTAATACAGGTAGGTTAGACCTGCTGCACAAGCACATACAACATGAGCATTGTGTGATTTCAAAGCTATACTGCCATGATGGTCTCCAGCATTACTTGGTAGCACAAGTTTTCTGTGGTTAAATACAATCCAACTGGTACCTACATCCCAGTTGTAAACCTTTGTTTTTAAGGGCATTACCTGAAATATACTTCTGCAGGAAGCACTACTGCAATATTCCTTATAGAAATAAAGTCCCCATAGCACTAGAAGTGAGGTTAATAATATGCTGCTGTGTACTGGACACTATGTAATACAGATACTTAGAACACTAAAGATGAAGTTCAAAAACTGGTTACATCCACAAAACCATCTGTTTCACAATTACATCAGTCAAATAGAACATTTACTCAGAAAGAGAACTAGTTAAGGGTCTAGTTAAAAGAAACAGCAGCAGAACAGAATCTGTAAATAGTGGTGCAAACTTTCTGGCACATATATTACAGTAATGTTTTCTCCAAACTGGTCAAGTGATGATTGATGAAGTCACCTTGGTACAGAAAGATTGGGCTTCACGTTTCCATAATGGTGACTATTAAAATAACTTTTCCCCCCTCTATGAGCTAAATATTTATTCACAGGGAAAAAATAGCAGGGTTAAAGTACAGAACTGGTAACTAAAGTCCTTAGAAGAGCCAAAGAACTACCACAGCACAGCATGTTTCTCAGTTTCATTCACCCTATCAGACATAATTTAGACATCCAACCTTTGCTGCTAAATGAGACTTAGAGCTCCCCCCACTATTTTGCCCCTGGCCTCCAACTGAGATAGCCGATGAATATACAAAATCACAGCATGCAAGTCTACATGTAAGTCTATCAAAACATGGTAACTCTAACTTGGTGCCAGACAGACACAATATGGTTTCAACTTTTAGTTGCCTAAAATATGCCTTTCAATACCTTTAGTTACCTGAAAGGCCTAGGTAGAAGTACAGTTCAGACAAATGCACATGAACAGAAACCTGCCCAAACCCCATCCATGTAGATACATAAGATACATAGATTTAGACTATTCCTACAAAGTTAACTTTCCATACCAACAAAATCTGTTTTCCTTTTTTTTCCCAACTGATTCAATGAAAAAACCTGAATCACCTTTCAATACCATACACTACCCCTTTCAAATGAGACAGCCTAAGTTCTCTCCAGTGTTCAGCTGTATTCTAGTGATCTTTGCATATGACAGCTTATTTTGGGCAGTGTCAGGCACTGGACAGTGTGGTATTATCAAAATGCAAGTGTGTGTTTGAGGAAGCAGTGCTAAGAAAAAGATTTTCTTCCCAAAAAAGGGGGGGAGTAGAAAATACCTCCTCAGTTTTTACTATCTAGTTGTAATTTCAGTGCACACAAGATATATAGTGCTAAAAGTACTCATTACTATACACAGGAAACCGTTCAAGTGAATCAGAAGATTTTTGCTCAGCTTAAGAAGGAGTGAAGTAAGCGAGACAGGAAGCTCTCAGTGGAACAACCAGCACATTCTAATAGTATGAAAACCGCACCTTTCTTCTAAAGCCTATACAAACACCAGGTATTATTTCAAAGATACTGTAACGTACGCTGTAAGACTTCTGAACATAGGTCAAAGGCAATACAATTAAAAAGTTATGGCAAGAAAAAGAAAACCAATCAGATATTTGGAACTCTAAAGCATTAATATTGGTACCAACTTTTAGTACAGCATTAAAAAAGCTCAAGTTCCAAGTAGAAGACTTTACTGCAATGAATTTAGATTCGGCAGGAAAGATTCTGAATTTGGGCTTTTTTAAATGAAAAAAAGATTTAGGTTTTGGCAAGAAAGAAACACTTTCCAGGCAACTTAAACCTGCTGTATTCCCTTTGCTCCACCCACATATCCTGCTTGCTCCTTGAGACATGGCTCTCTTCGTACTTCCTTTTAAGCAGCTCCTGGTGTTGATGCCATGTGCACGTATGCTAAATGATTCCCCTTCCTCAGTCAGAACTTTCCTCAACAGGAAAACCTAGTTCTGAATGTTTCAATGATCTAACACTGGAAAATAGGATTAAGAAAAAGAAAGAAAAACAAAAGCCAGAAAATTTACTTCTCTTAGAGTAGAATGTCTTCTGGTTTATCAGATTCCTTTCTGCCCACAAAATCAATAGTCCGTGATTTATGGTAACAGGAAGGAATTCAGTAGCATTTTCCAGGAGCTCAGAACTGACAGAAGTTGGCTTGAAGCCACAGAGCTCCTGAACCAGTGCCACTGCATTGTTTCCCACCTTTGTTCAGCATGGAATTATTCTCGAGCTAATAACCCTGTTGGACTAAACCTGGTCTTTTAAAAGGCAACAGCTGTGTCTCTTCACCTTTGGTAAAGCCCAAACAAATGGACCCTAGATACTGAAGATGCAACTACACAGAGACTCTGGGCCATACAGGAAGACCACCACTTTCTTCTTCATATGCTGTTAGTGCTCAATAAATGCAACACAGGATAGAAATCTCATATTCAGTGTGTTAAGAAGCCTGTGGCATCCCCAAATATACCTGGCAGGATAGTCAAGACCCTTTGGGGAAGTAGCTACAATAGTATCCACATTAAACTAAACTAGGAAAAGGAAAGCAGCAAAGATGGCTGTTATGCCCAGTCCCTGTCCATAATCAATGTCCTGTATATCATTATTTACAATACCACTATGTTGGGTCAAGCAACTTAGGAAAAAGCCCTAATCACAGAGAAGCATGTCCTTTTTCTGCAGTAAAATACTTATAGGACAAGACAAGCATGATTAACATGGATAACACTGGTGAAGAACAGCTGACATGCATATGAATTTCAGCAGGAAGATCTTACAGTGTTTTGGTTGGCAACCAGTGGACCTTCAGGCAGGCAAACACTTGCTGGTTAGGTATTTATAATATATATAGAAATGGGGCTTTAGAGGAATGCCTGAAACCATAGTTTAATACTAGCTTCCTTGTTCACTGGTTAACTACGTGTAGAATGAGCACTAGACTCCCACTTCTTTAATGCAAGGAAAGACATCAGTTTTGTTTTAAGAACGTGAAGCACAGGCAGGTTTTCTGTCTTCTGCATGTGCATTAGTATCCACTTCAGCTTAATGGACCATAACCCAGAATATAGCAACCAAGTGACCCATTGCAGTGTGGGGATACATCCAACATCAGAACACTAGCAAGTAGTCACAAGAAGAGGTAGCAGGCTTTAACTCAACTAAATATTAGTAAATGAAAATCATACCTTAAAAAGTGCAGGCAGAGTTGTGTTTTCCTTTTGGTGGCTCTTTGAATTTATGGCTTCGCTCCCTTTGTTTTCAGAACTGAAAGACAAAGATATTTCGTAACACTAAGGACTTGCATTATTCAAGTCTACCGGAGAGCCAACACAGAATCATTCAATTCAAACATCAGGCAACATTAACCTAAAAGGACAGAAGAACTTATTTTCCAAACCACAGCCCATATACTGTACATATTGCAACTGAAAAAAGCCATGCCCCAAAAAGCCACTTCCACCTCATGCAGGTTTTCAAACACAAGCATTCAGAAATGGCACAGAGCAGCTCAGTTCTTCCAGCTAACCCAAACCCTAGCTTATTGTGTATTATTTATGCTGCAAACCAAAAAGGTAGCACAGTTCAACCAAACATCTACCACAGCAGCATTCACTGCCATGGCACTACCTGGCACACCTGGAAGCTATAACTAACTCCCAGCCATTATATCAAGGACTGCAATTGAATGTAATGTACTCAGGACAGATGGAAACACCACAAATCACAGCTACCACTGTTCAGTGAAGAGTTATTAAATGGCTTTGCCGGCAAATTCAGAGAAAATTTAGGAAGGTAACAACAGGCACATTGTTCTTGCCAAGGAAACATTCCCTGTTTCATTGTAAACGCCAGAAATCCAAAGTCCCATATACCCTTTTATCCATATACCCTTATTGCCAGTTTATCGTGGTCACAATTTTCTTCAGAACCCATCTTTGGAATGAAGGGAACCATTCTCCCCTTGACTCCAATTCTTAGAAGGATCCTTAAGCACAAACCAGCTGAAAACATTCAAATCAAAACCTTTGTGCTGCATGCAATTTAAAAGCATGAATGCCTCAAAGAATATGTTAGATGTTAATGGCAGATATCAGTTCATGCACTGCATATCACAAGATGAATTAAAACAACTTTATACCAATATATCACGTGAGAAATGCTCAGGATTGAAGAGAAGTCATAATCATCCACATAAAATCCTTATCTATTTTAGAAACTTAGCTTTGCTATTGACAAATGGACAAGCCCTTACTTCTGAACTTGTATGAAGAGATGAATTGAAAGCTGTTTAAATAAAAATCAAACCCCAATTATTTGCATTTTGGTGTCTTTCTGCCACCATTTCAAGCTCAACGTGATCCAGCAGTGTGTGCTTACAGCCCCAAAAGCTAACCATATACTGGGCTGCATCAAAAGGAGCGTGACCAGCAGGTCAAGGGAAGTGATTCTGCCCCTCTAGTCTGCTCTTGTGAGACCCCCCCACCTGCAGTACTGCATTCAGCTTTGATCAGAAGGCTGAAGCATCTCTGTTATGAAGATAGGCTGAGAGAGTTGAGGTTGTTCAGCATGGAGATGGCTCTGGGGAGACCTTCTAACAGCCTTCTAATACCTAAAGGGGGCCTACAAAAGTATCTGGAGAGGGACTTTTTACAAGGGCCTGTAGTGGTAGGATAAGGGGGAATGGCTTTAAACTGAAAGACGGCAGATTTCTATTTAGCCATAAGGGAGAAGCTCTTCACTATGAAGGTGGTGAAACACTGACACAGGTTGTCCAGAAAAGCTGTGGATGTCCATCCCTGGCAGTGTTCAAGGCCAGGTTGAACGGGGCTTGGAGCAAAGCTGCTCTAGTGGAAGGGGTCCCTGCCCATGGCAGACAGGGATGTGCACCTAGGTGATGTATAAGGTTGCTTCCAGCCCAATGGTTCTATCATTTGGATTAAGGATTTAAACATACTGGAACTCCTACTGCTCCTGACTGTTAACCACAGGAAAGTGTGTCTCATTAAGACTTCCGAAAATGAAGGTTTTCCTCTTTGTGTGGTTTAGGCATCCAAGCTAAATATACACTGGTATGCACACAAATACAAAAGCCAGTCTGACTATGTGTTAGTTTCCTTCTCAGCTGCTCAGAGACAATATTCCCTGAATAAAAATGAGAACAGCACTCTCCTGCAATTAAGTTTTTCAAGACCTTCCAAATCTTTTCAGATACATCAAAAGAAAAGCTCCTCCTCTCTTTTACAGATCATCTTCAAGCTGAAAACCATGTACTTTCACATCACCCCAGGTAATCTTCCATAATGCATTCATGAACACAAAGATGCTTTTTCAGGGAGAGCATCAGACAAAGCCTTGGCTGCTCTTTGCTTCCCTGTAAGACAGGGCAGACCCTATTAATTTCTTCTGCTGTTAATGTGTTTCATGAAGGAGCTATCACAACCACTTCTGGACAATCTGGCACACTAATAGAAGTGTTTCTCATTACATTTTGGGTTTGGGTTTGTTTCGGGGTTTGCTTTTTGTTTGTTTGGTTGGGGTTTTTTATGTAAAACCCCCACTCTTGTCAGATCTGCACAGCTTTTCCTGATGCTGATACACTTGACACAAACAAGAATCCCCTGTACATAAAAGCAGAATAAGGATGTTGATCTCCACCAGCCATTATTCCTGGCTTCAGGAGATCACTCATTATAGAACTTGTTTGCAGACTACAAATGAGATCCTTGCTTTCTTTATTGCCAGCACAGACCACCAGCATCTTTTATCACTTTGTTTTGCTCATATTCTTCTCTTCATATGTTCCCAAAACTTTTTCACTCTCCTATTCTGTATTCAAAATATATGCTGCATTACTTCCAGCTAGCCAGGCTTGGACAGACTGCAGTGAAATTCCATAGTGTACATACCAAACCCAAAAGAATGCAATTCAGCAGATAAGCATCTTAAAAAATCAACAAGTAATAAAAAAGCATCAAAACTTTTCTTTCCAGCATAAAATAAACCTAAACCTGGAAGCAATTCCCCATACCCTTTCATGGCTTACACCAGCATTTCTACATTCCTTAACCTTTTGCTTTAGGGTGTAGTTCCTCAACATGCACGCTTTGTCAGCAGAACCAGCTTTAGAAACCTCCATGCCTTCCTCCTCTCAACCTCAGCTATCTCTTCCCACCCTTAACTCAGCTGAGCAGGGCTCTCAGGGCCACAGTCTTGCAGAAGAAAATCAAGGAGGGAGCAGAAGTTTCCATCAGGAAAAAACCAGCCTGTGATCCAGTTTACAGTGCAGTGATTTGTATCAGCACTAATGAAGGGGCAATGAATGCCACTCAACACGCAGGGGATGAGCAAGCACCAACCACTGCAGCTCTCTTCACCACTGCAGCTACTTTTGTGAACCTCTTCTCCCCTTAGCTAGTTTTAAATGGATCTTTGAACCAGAATGACTCATGTGGAATGAATGAAGTTTACAGTACAAAACCTTGATCTGCTGCAAACAGGCCTTTTGGATCCTTCAGGATAAAATTGTTTTGTTTTTCCCAAAGATATTTTTTACAGCCTAAACATCCCAGCCACAGTAATTGATGCCAGGTTTGGTGCTTGGACTGGAGCAAAGGCTGTCTACAGCTCACTGGGCTCAAATGATGCAACTTACCACTTCCTATTACTAACCCCCTACAATTTTCAGGGGTTTCCCCCTTTTCATCATTGCATCAATAACTTTGCTGTCACTATTTACAAGTTTTGGAACAATGTGTTGTATATTCTCCAAAAGTTCTCTGAAGAGGAAAATAAAGTAATAAGGTTCATAGGCCCACACACAACCCTGCCCTCCCTGCTGAAAACAATCCCACAGTGGAGCTAATGTAATTATGCCACACATATTCTTATACCGCAACATAAGACCATGTTGTCCATATAAGTCTATTCAGAGATGCAGTGAACACAATTCTTAAGCTATGACATTCACAATTAAAATTAATTCTTGGGAAATGTGCAAGACATTTAGTATTTATGTTGAAAATTATCCATTCAATTTCTTTTTATATGCCCATACTATCCTTTTAATTAGTGGTTAAATGTTATACTTTCAAGAACTCTATTCTAAGAGGATTTATATATATATATATTTTACAGGACAATCTCTGCAACTAAATATTGTTAGAAATGTCGACTTCATAGCTACATGATACTATACCATCAAATTGTGATGCCTTTGATAGAACTGAAAATAACAGATTAGTATTACATACAAGCTCACCATGAACTAAGGATTCCATCCCATGCCCATTTGGGCTACATCTCTATTAACAAAGTTTGGCTCCACAGTTTCAACCTTGCTTTGAGCTTTTCCAGACTGGTGCATTTTAGGAGTGCTTTGCTATGGCAGGTACTCAGCATGCTATCTCCAGTTCAGAACACTATCTCCAGTTCAGAACACTATCTCCAGTTCAGAACACTATCTCCAGTTCAGCACATAGAGTGTTGGGTTTGTGCATAACCACACGGATTGGTTTACTGCATCAGTCAGCCAGCTCTTGGAGAGCATTTCAGCACTTGCTAAATTAGGAAGATGAAACTCATGAGTCTTCAACTCTATGCTTCACAAACTACTGTGGTTACCTTATATACCCAGCAATAGGGCTCTACTAACCCAAGTTCTGAAGCAACTTTGTACTTGCTTTTAAGAAGTGAAAGAGATCCTAGGAAGACAGAAAACACCTCTGCTACACCAACTTACTTCCATGGACTTCTGAAGTATACAGCCAGTCATTTACAAACTGTCACAACCACTTATTCAACATACTTATGCAGATATTACTTTCACCCTATAGATTAAGAAAAAACCCTGCAAGTATGTAATTATTAAATAATGCCCAGAGTAATAAAGACACTGTCAAAATTAAGACTAGGAACTAAGCCTCTCAAATACTCAAATCTGTAATCTACTGCATTCCTGCTGCTATTTCTGCCAGACATTCCCTTTTCTCTTCCATATTAGAGTATCCAACATGGATGGGTTAATCTTCAGTGAAGCCTGAGGGTTCTCCTAGACTGTTGTATGGTTTTCTAATGCTTTCTGTTCCTCTGCTGCTTGAAATTCTGTTTTGACCTTTCTGTAATACATGGACAGGTGGTATCTGAATCAGAAACAGGTTTGTGGTCCAAGTTTTTAATCACTACACTTATGCAGGGGAGGTTAGAGATTCGTATGGGGGAGATATTCTACACTGCTGCTCACATAAAAAGTAGGTGCATGTAAAAAGTGTGTGCCTCAGGTCACTAATGTACATGAGTGATCACAGTCAAGAAGAAAGAAATCAATTGAGCAAATTTAAATACATCTTTGCAACTCTAAAACCAGAACAAGACAACTACAAACAACCACATCTTCAAAAGGCCCTCATGACATCTCTGTATGGTGCAACAAGTCTGCTTCCTCCATCTTCATTCTTCATAACAATTCCTCAGAACTTGCAAATTAACAGCCCATCCCCTTCTTCCTTTATTAACCTACCCCACCCACATCATGCACGCAGCAGATTGTGAGTGTTGTGTCAGATAAAAGCCATCCATGAGCTACAGGCAGCATGTAAGTGTAACAAAGCACAAACACACAAGTTTTGGTGAAGTTGACCACACACAGAGCTCACCACATTGAACGAAACCACTGTGACATTTTAGGTTCCTTTTACAAGAAGGTACAGGGCTGCTAACTGCTGCTTGCCAAGGGGGAAGTTAATGGGCAGTCTCTTAAGTAAACAGGGACAGTTGGCTAAAGCTCAACTCAAGCCACACTGGATGTGAACTCTCCCTCCTCCCAGTGCTCAGAAGCAAAGTGTCTTCCAGTGTGGCAGCTCCAGTACGTACTTCCCATGCAGTCCAGATGTTACCAGGCAGGCAAGCACTCTACCATTTTGCCATCTCTTTTTCCAGGGAAAGATGACTCCCTGAAGTCAAATCCTCTCTGCTACTGCATTAAGCTGTCATCACTTGGTTTAAAACCGGTTTTCTCTTCAGATTACCTCAGAAACCATTTAGCCATTTAATGTGATGACTTGTAATGGTGGGAGGATAAGCAATGCCTAACCTGAAAGATGCCCTGGGGGCCCAAGAGGCAAAAAGCTTCTACACCTGGCTTTAGTGGTATAATGCTAATAAACTAAGCCTGACCTATACATATATTTATCTATCCAGGGTTTCACGACATCACTTGTGACATCTCCTTCCGAATATTTCCTAAACAGTTTTCCTCATGGTGATGTGTTTTTGGGGTTGTTGGTCCAATTCCCTCTCTGCTGGAGTCCTCACTTAGGCTAATGTCATTTTGAGGTTCCCCTTCTTGTTCGTTTCTTTATTTCAGTATTCTGGGCTGTAAGTTCCTGAGCCCTCCTTTTTATCTCCTGCTGAACAAAACTAAGGCTCCTCTCTGGGAAGTAACACCTCATTTGATCTTGGCATCGTGATTCCTTTCCAGTTTTACTTAGTGCCAACACAGCACCGCGTTCAGTGGTGACCTTCCAGAAGGATATTCCAACAGAGCAACAGAAAGACTGCTAACAAGGATCTCATCACCTAGTACTTCAAAATCCATCTGTGCAAGAGCCTCCATGAAGAATGTGAATGAGCAGAAAACCACAAGTCTAATCATACTATCAAATATAGATGTACAAGACCAAAATCTCCATTGAGTTTCAACACACTTCAGTCTCAAACCACATCCACAGACCAGTAGTTGTTATGAACCTTTATTATACATCTGCAAAGAGCCACAGGTTAACTAGCATTGTTTTGCTTCTCTGTTCTGGCTTCCAAGTTGTAATTAAAAAGATAACTGCTAAAATTCAGACCTTTTGATTAGTATTTTTCTATGTGTACCAGTTACCCTACTTGCCATACAGACCCTTATGATTATGGAAGCTGGCCTCCTGCATAATCTAGATCATGAAATTTTACCAAGGGAGACTTGTGACAAGCATTTAACACCTGACCAGAAGATACAAGCTTTGATTAACAGCCATCAAGCAATGGAAAATGTGCATTTGTACATAAGACCTTTTCCACATGAACTGCCACTAAATTCTCTACTTAAAATTAGGCTAAACCAGTTTGATTCATCAACCCTCATCTCTCAGCTATGGGATCAACCTACATCTATGTGGGACAGATTACAAAGGCCTCAGGTTCAAATATCCTCACAGATCTACTATGACATGAAGCACTTAACTCTCGTTTCCCTTCCAGTTATATACCTTGAGGCAGAGTCATTCCCCAAAATATAACCCTGTCATTTCAGAATCTTCTCTTAGACAAACTAAATGCTACTGAGCTACTTAATTTTACTGTGGGAGGGAGGTTTTCCAGACATCAAATTGCTCTGGAGCTCTTCTAAGAGCCCTTTTTAGTTCGGCAGCATCTTTCCCATAATAAACAGTGGACACCACAACTAGACTCAGTACTAACCAGCATTCATCCACAGATACATGTACTCTGCTACTTAAATATCTGAGAATCACGTTTTCTCTCCAAGCCACCACTTTGCTTTATGCAAAGTTCATATTCAACTGTCAACCACACAACTTAGTTTACTTTTAATGTCATCATCTATATGGCAATTCCCATACTTACTGCCCTAGTCATCTGCAAATTTCACATGCTCCAGCTTTGTCCTCTTTCAAACTATTTGTGAGTATAACGAATAAATTGATTCAAAAATAGATCCTTTTAATTTTCTTCAGATACATAAAGTAGAAAATCATTTTTCACATCTGTTCTTTTTATATCACTCCACATGTCAATTATTTAGCCCACTGCAATTACACTTGCAATTACTTTAATTGGTGCATCAGCACCAAGTCAGATGCCTTAAGGAGTTCCAAAGATACTATTTCAGCAGTTTATCAACTAAAGCTGCAATCTCATCAACAAAACTGAGTTCAACAGTTTCCATCCTCCAGTGACGTTAGACCAACATTGTGTTTATTAACATCTGAGGTCACCCAGTACCTTTGGTAAACCAACACTCAATCCTTACCCATTCATGCAACCAAATACAATAGGCTTAAAAGTGAAATACCAACACCTTACTCTAGATATTAATATCACATTTGTGAAGCCATTTGTGCACTGTGCAGGCAGGCAGAACTATCAGAACCTGATCTACAGAGAGAATTCAGACAATCAAACTTTTAGCATGTATATTGAACGACATGAGCAAGGGTACACTAAACATAACAGGTTAAATTAACCAAAAGGAAAACTGTAAAGCTCAGTGGCAAAGAGACATGATGAAATCAATGAATATTCCTAAAAAGCACCTTCTGCATCATTAGGTTTAAGCACCTTCTGAGCTTAAACTTAGGCCACACACACAGGGGAGGAGATAGACATTAAGATAAATGGAAACTGTAAAAACAAGTGAGTGAGTTTGAAATTAGAGGGTCAAAGGAAAGCAAAGCTGCTGTTCTGCTTAAAACAAATAAAGAGGGAAGTGGAAGCAAAGGAACAGAAAGCAGAGAAAGGTAAAAGACAAAACAGAGCCAAGAGGAGGCAGAAACTTCAGCAAAAGAAGTGTTAACAATCAGCTGATGAATTTAAGTGTTGGAATATGTATTACATTCAATTAAACTATCCCACTTAAAACTGGTTTGATTACAGACAGTATTAGGCAAGTTAGATTGTTTCAACTGAAACAATATTTCCTTCCAGACCCACTTACACTACTTATTCACATACTGCTCTCTGCAAAGCTAGGTCAGCTTCATGTTCTGCATTAGCAGCACTGTGTTATATGCACTGTATGAGCTACATGGAGTGTGTTAGTATAAAATGAAGAGATTTTTTTTAATCCTCTTTCAAAATGCAACTAAAAATATCAGGGAAAATAAAGATGATGTAAAATTAGAGGTATACCACATTTTACAATGCAAATTACAGTTAAAATACAAGAACCAAACCATGTCTTTACACTGAACATGTATGTACCTATAAGTTCAAAGGCTACAAACAAAATAAGTATGACAGCCCATGATCATCCGTGCTGAACAACTTAATCCGTTTTATACATGAGGGAATTGAACAACCATACAAAGGCTAGAGAAAAGAAATAAGTGTTTCTGAGTAGAGCCTACTGTGATATTGGGCAGTATGATTATACCAGATTACATTAAGGTTTTTCTTGTGGCATCTGTCAAGCATAGTAACCAACATTTATGTAGAACCTGCTCCTCATTTGCCAGTCTGCTTGCTTAAAGTTTCCAGTATTCTTACAAAATAAGTATGTTACTAGCACATAACTTGGAATAAGACCAGAAATAGGCTTATAAACTATTTATTAAAGTTAAAATTACTGCATTAATAGAGAATAGACAGCCCATTATACAACTGTTACCAAACAGCACGTTTGCAGGGCTGGGGATCAACGATGGTACTTACAAAAGGCTTGAAAACAGGAGACATTAAAAATAAACACAAATACTTCCCCAGTTCTCCCATCTTGCTTTGTGTGCTCACAAGAAATACTTCCTCCTACATTTTTCCCTACATAATGCTGTCGACAGGTGAAGCACAGATCCACAGTGTTCATACACTTAGAGCCCAAGACCTCCAAGCTGCTTAAGCAGATACACTGCCTTCAGTGAATTATTTAGCAGTTTAAGGAACACTGCAACACTGAGAAAGCCAAGACTCACTTTGAAATACAGCAAATCAGGAAATCACACTAACACGATACCATTAGAGACTATATTTCATGTACTAAAACTGACATGAGAAAGCAAAATGACTTTCCCTACTCTTCATCAGGGACTGCAGCAATAGGACAAAGGGTGATGGGCTCACACTGAAACTGGGGAAGTTCAGGGTAGATATAAGGAAGAAGTTCTTCACTGTGAGGGCGGTGAGGCACTGGAATGGGTTGCCCAGGAAAGTGGTAAATGCCCCATCCCTGGCAGTGCTCAAGGCCAGGCTGGACAGAGCTTTGGGCAACACGGTCTAGTGTAAGGCATCCCTACCCATGGCAGGGGGTTGGAACTTGACAATATTGAGGTCCTTTCCAACCTGAACCATTCTGTGATTCTAATTCTATGACTAACAAAAGCCACACTTCTGATCTTAAAGTATTTAAAAGTGATTATTTAAAATTGGTTAGAAACTGTAAGAATTATTGTCTGGAAGTATAATAGTATATACTGAGTGTGTACATACACATACAATATATGAAATCCAAAAACACTTCCAAAAATCAGAGAAGATGGAGGAGTTTTCATCTTTGCAAAACTCTCTTCCTTAAAACCATAGACTTGAGAAATAGGTTTTTATTAACACTATCACACCAATAACTGGCAAGCAGACAATGCAGTTAACATCAAAAAAGAGTGGTGTATGTGTGTGGGGAAGTTGCTTTGTTTCTTCCCCAGAACACTACTATTATAATTAATACTCTAGTAACATTTCCTTTAGGAAATGTCTCACACATACATGGCCAGCTGCTGGCCTTGCTCCTTCTGATCTCAGCCCCATGAGACATCTAGCTATGCACCTAATTCTAATTGAACAAGTGGTCCCACAAGTAGTGTAGAGAACTATTTACCTACTTATTGACAGGCAGCCACTTTGGTAACCTGCTGATCAGGGCTTTTGCTACTATTGTGAACTATCCTGCAATAAAAGACATAATAGAAAGATCCAGGAAGCAAAAAGAGACAAAACCTCGAAATTAACAAATGAACAGAAAATGTTCATAATGCACATTGCTGAGGGAAATCTAACTTATATTTTCTCTATGTTTGGAGTATTCCACTTGCCAGTCCCACAAACCACCACCCCTGATGCACATGCAAAATGAGTCAAATCTTAACAACAAATCCTACTGGGGGAAGTTTATTAGAAAGCAGAAACTGATTTTCCCAGCAAACAATGGATTCCTTCAGACGTGCCAATGGTATCTGGATCAAGACCAGCCAGGAGATAGTAGCTTCCAAAGAGCTCGGTTTGAAATGTATTACTCCCCTTTCAATCAGTTCCCAGCAATCCCCAAATGTGCAGTTTTTACAGCTACAAAAATACATGTTCTTTGTAAACAGGAACAATGACTGGCAGCCCCAGAGGAAGAAAGAGACTCTCTAATCTCTCCTCAGGCAGAATAAACAAAGTTCTTCCACCTCTGAAAGCTCTTAGTTAGAATCTAATGGATGACCAGAACAATAATCTCAGCCTGAAAAAAAACCCACCCAAAAGCCCTCTAAATCCAACTAAAAGGATGCTATTCCCTGTTTGATGGCTCTGGCACACTTCAGCGATGCAGAAGAAATACATGGACAAGCCCAACAAAGGCACATTTGAAGTGATAGTTATTTGACCAAGCGACCAATAGCACTTGGAGGGAAAACCATAAACCTGAAATGAACCTGCTGAGCAATACGCAGAATAACTAACAATATAAATCCATAGTTTAGAGGAGATTTTAGTGGTAGCACTGGGTTAAAGAGCTCAATGAAAAGTGCTACACCTCCTTGGCAGCTTCTAGCATGACCTGAAAGGTCACGTTTATTTGCAACACAACAACTGCTCAGCCACCGAAGCTGCATATTTCTGAAGGGATCTGCAGTGGATTGACTTGCACTGTAAAAGCTCTGTTTTCATCCAGATGGACTAAAGAAACACACATTTAAAAGCAAAACCAAACAACAAACAAACCCCAAACCAAACAGACTCCCATTAGAATAGTGAAAATTCAAGGGATCTCTTTCACCCTGGGGATTTAGACTACTCCAAGACAAGCACTGTGGTAACAAACAATCAATTTTGTATTATTGAAAACAACAAATAACCAAGTGGAGCATAATGAGGGCCTTTGATGGAAGTTAATGATAAAGAACCGTGCCTAAGCCTTTGTTCAAAGCAGCCCCAACTCCCATGAACACACTTATGCTCACAAGCATAAACTCGGTGGGAGATGCGTCACGTTTGTCTCTATTATATGTGAAAGCCAAGTAAGCTGTTAACACATGTGGTGTGCTTTTGGCTGCTATGAGACTTGCAACTAATCTGCACGGGTTTTTTCCACAAGCAAGCAAGCCTCCAGCAATTCTCATGTTCATCAGAGCTACAAATTGCTCTAGGGGTAAGTTATTAACATAAGCTCTTCATCAAATGAGGTTCTCAGAGGAGTCTAAGACAGTGATTAACAAACACTGTAATTCCCCCCTCCCCTTCCTCTCATTTTAAACCAAGGCCACAGTAGGTTTTGGGTTTTGTTCTTTTTAAGCTAAGTCTGAATTCAGTGCCTGGAGGAGGAATGGGTGAGAGCTCCCTACCCTGCCAAACTGAGGGGCAGCTATAGGGCTGGGGGCTTCCATCCAGTTGCCATTGCCTAACTTGTGGGAGCAAATGGAGAATGACTTTTGGACATACACGGGCTCATTTCTGCATGTTTTTAAAGTATAGGAAACCAATGAGCTCTGCACAGGCATTAAGCATGATGTGCATCTCCAGAGGTCAATGCAGGTACTGGGTCAATACACTGGGTCAATACAATACACTGGGAGTGCATTTGGCCCTGTATAACATACTGCTCCCTCTCCTGCCCTTCTTACTTAGGTCTTCTGCTTTTCTGAAACTTAATGGTAGGTTAAGTACCTCCATACATCAGTTTCTTTCTATATATTTCAGATTTGATCTTGTTCCAACATCTATCATACCAATAATGCTAACAGGAAATTAACCATCCTAGTATATTACACGTTTCTTGCAACACTTAAGAGAAGACGTATTCCCCAACTTGCCTCACACACTCCACACCTTAACAATAAACACAGAGAGCAGCCTTGGTTCCCCCTCACCACACACACTCTTTGTTCAGAGATCCATTCTTCTACCCCACCAAGCTCACTAAATAAACATGACAAGCCAACCTGCGGCACTCATCCCAACCCAGCGCTGTTTAATGCACGCAATTACACTAATCTGTGAAGAAGGCTGCCAGTGGAAACCAAATACTAGAAGGTCAGCATTCCTGACTAACGTGCCACGCTGCAACCCAGCACAACAGAAAAAGCTCCTTAACATACCAAATGGAACTCCTCACACAGGGAGGGGTTTTGCTTGCTTCCATTCCAGAAGTGAAAGCACCTGCAGTTAACTCCACAAGGAGTTCAAGAACAAGGCCAAGAGACCTAAGAGTCTGTACCTAGGTGGACTATCCCAGCTTCCCAATAAAGGAAAGGCTCCCAGCTGCAGGAAATGAAACTGTGATTTGGATAGAGATAATAGACTCCAGTTCCAAGTTAAGTGGAGCAGGTCTACCATGAGTGCTATCTACAGATAGGCTATTCAGAACACAAACCACTGCACTAGCATCACCCTCCTTCTGACCAAGGCAACCGCTATGCTTGTTTATTCCAAACCACAGCTTCAGGGAGCTGGCAAGGAGGGGGCTTTAATGAAACCTCTCTTATTGCCTCTTCAGGTCCTCAGCCACATCTAAGCCTTTTCCTTCTCCCATATCTTAACCACCCCACCAGACACAACAGGCACACTACTCCCACAGCTGTAAGGATGTCCTTGATTCAGCAGCCTTGCTCCTAACTCTTTTTTCCCATGGAAATTAGAAGCAATGCTTCATGCACATGAACAGACAGTGAATCCTTGGTGATGTATTGGTCAGATACTTAAAGTAAAAGAAAACCTCTAAAGTTAAAAGTCCTTGTGGTGCACTTAAGAGACCATTTAAGATGGTCAGCATAAGATAGCAATAAGTCCTGATGTCTTTCACAATTGCCAAAACCACACAAAGCAAGATCCTAAAGGTTTCTCACTGAAAGAACTACTGTGATACCCACTATCTATGTGATTAAACCGCACTTACTTCTCTGCTGGTTCAAACACAAAGGTATGCAGTATCGAGAATGACTCACACATTAAAACCAACGTGTTAAATGCAAAAACAAATACTACACCTGAGGAAATAAGGCCTAGCCAGCTGGCAACTCTTCACCACAAAAATACCCTAATTAACCAGGGCCAATAATAAGGCTGAAGCAGAAGGAAACTTCAGCTGTGCTTCTTTCCTATGCACATGTAGTAATCAACCACCATAAAACAAAAAGGAAAAAGAAAAAAGGAAGAGGAATAAACACACAAGAAGTTTCCAAACCTTTTCATCTCGCAAAGTCTCCCTGCCCTAAGAAAAATAGTTATTTATATCCAGTTTTCCATAAGCTACAGGTTTTTGCACTGAGGCTTAAACACACCGGTAACACTTATATTGCATTAACAGTCCCAACGAAAAACAAACACCCCCCTAACCGCACACGAACCTGCTCCCGGTGTCTAAGTAAAGGACACAGCCGCACCACGGACACCGGGCACAGGCACGGCCCCAGCCCCGCAGTCCCTCCCGCACCGAACGCGTGTTTCGGGGCAGTGGGTCTCCGGTACTCTCCCACCCCTCGGTGTCCCACGGCCTCACCGAGCCCGCAGGGCCCCCCCGCACCGTGCCAAAGTTGGGGTACATTAAACCCATCACCAGCTCCGTCGCTGCCCGCAGCCAGGGTTAACCCCGCACCCCCGCCTCCGTGGGACGGGACGGGACAGCACAGGACACGGCACCGCCCGCCCGCTGCCGAGCCTGCTCCCGTCCCGGAGCCAGGCCTGCGCCTGCCCCATAACCACCGAGCCGCCCTCCGGCACCGCACCGCCCGGGGAGCTCCCCCTCCGCGCCCGCAGTGAACGCACCCCCGTTCGCCTCCCTCCCTCACCCGCTGGTGTCGCAACATCCACCGGGGGGAACGGTCCCGAGTCCCTCGCTCCGCGGCCGGGGGCAGTCGGACGGCAGCGGCCATCCGACCGGCCCGTTCACGTACCTGCTAGCGGCCGCCGCCTCGCCGGGTGGGCTCCTGCTGAAGAAGCGAGAGAAGGTGCTGTGCCAGGAGGGACCGGTCCGCCGCCGGCTGCCCCCGCCGGACATCGTGGCCGGGACGGGGCAGAAAGCGCCGTCCGCAACCGCCCGGCACCGAGGACCGACGGCGGCGGGAGAGCAGCAGCGGCAGAGCTCTGCCTCCTCCTCCAATAGGGGCGGAACCGCCGCTCCGCCCGCCTCTTATCTCGGGTGGGAGGACCGAGAGGTGAGGCCGGGCTCAGTGCGGTGCAGCTGGGGCAGGGGAAGCGGCTCCTGCCCAGCCGGAGCATGGGGGAGCGGAGGTGGGAGTAGCACAGCAACACACCAGGTGGGTGTGTTTGTAAGTTAATGAGATGTAATTAGTGCGAGCAGAGAGGAAAGATCAGAAGGGGAAATAAACTCGGTAATAAAAAGGACAGACAGGGTTGAGGGCTCATGCTCTTCACTTGGCTGCATACACCAGCACTAACCGGTGCCAGCTCTGAGCACACGTCGGTCGGTAATCGGCTTCACCTGGTCCCGGACCGGCTGCCGCACACCACATGCACCTGCACGGTCCCACCGCTCGCCTCTCTCTGTCAGTCTGCAGTCAGCTCAGGCCGTTCTTGCCGATGAAGACCAGTGACTTGCAGGAACGGAACGGGCTCTCCTGTCTTTTGAGGTTCTCTTCCTAGAAAGGAGTTTTGTTCTGGTTTAATACTGAAACCTTCACTTTTCTCCCTCTGAGGACCGTGGCCTCCCTGGAGTTAACATCCCTACCCAAAGACATGACCTTGCCATTACAATAACCTGGTGACAAATATATCCTCGTTTTATAGACAGAGGCGATGCACAAAACCTGAATGATTCACTGAGTGTGAATTACCAGTAAAACAAACAAACTTTAATGTTAGGATTTCCAATTCAGAGCCACACTTTCATTTCCCACCTTCATGAGCATCTCTGCTGTTCTCTGTGTTCTAAACCTCACCTTTTTATCAATCAGTTCCCTGTTGTGTTGTGCCATCTCACAGAATCAGTGTGGCTGATGTTCTAAGGGACCTTGAGAGACCACTTGGTGCAAGCCGCCCTCTATACCCAAGGCCTATTTGCCTGTATTCTTTACCATTGTGCCATAGTATCAACCTGCCATGGCTGCAGCTTGGGGTGGGTAGGAAGCTCTACTCCAGGCCCATCTGCAGAGCCAGCAGCAATAAAACAGCCTGAAAATAAACTACTGACTACTTTTCTGCCTACTTTCCACTGCCTCAGCTATGAGCAAAATGTTAAAGACATGCACAGATAGCTCCCTTTGTATTGTCCAGGTCTTGTGCAGCTTTGATGTGGATTGTAAAAGCACAGACACAGGTGGATACTGGACGTGTACCTACATCTTTACCAGCCTGAGTTAGGACTAGCTGCTTGGTTAACAGGTTACAAAAAGGACCTTTTTCATTGTGTAATTGCCAGTCACAAACCTTACTCAGGGAAGCAGCGTTTACTACACAACAAGGTCACACCTGGTTTTCAGTGTGCAGACGAGAGGCATACAATTCTCCAAGTCATACAGATGCCCCTAAACTAGCACAAAAATATGAAGTGTTTCATTCCAGAACACTATAGAGACAAAGCAAACCACATTGAGAGTGCCTGTACATATTTGCCCACTCTCAGGGAAACAGCAGCCAGGGTTATTACTACAAAACATAACAGCAGCCTCTATGGAACATTACAGAAGAGACACTCCCTCTGCCATTGAAAATAAAAGTAATTAAGGCTCCAAAACCCAATTAGAAGAGTGGCAGTTTATTGGGGACTTCACCAACAAGCTGCAGGGAGGCTTAGGCTCTTAGTGACTCTTTATTACTTTCAATTCTTCTTTGCCGCCTACATCTTGCAGCTTCCCTACCTATTGCTTAAGTAGGGTCTAATCCCTGAGCTGTAGCAAACCTGAATATAATAATTAGCATTTATAAAGCATCCTGTATCTTCAAAGGATTTAAGTGTTAATTAATCCTCATAACCACCTCAGGATGTAGTTAAGGATATTATGGTGAGTGGTTTGCACACAGAGGCAGTCAGAACACCTAGCTGCATCCAAAATCTATCCACACTCTGCCAGCAAGGCGCCTGGAGGGGCACCACAGTGCAATGGGAAGCATTACCAGGGCTGCACTTGTCCAAGAACAAAGAGCCAACCTAATCAGAAATGCTAATCCCAAACAGTAACATTTTGTGCTCAAATCTGTTTCTCCTTTTGTCACTGCATCTAAAGGCAGAAAATACATAAATGCACTAAATGCCAGTTCTATCTGATGCACATAAGTAAATTCTAATACAAGTAGTAAAACTATATCAATATAAAAGATTAACATGACCCACATTGGATAATCCTTTCTTTTCCCATACCCTGGAGTAGTTAAGTACCACATCACTGAAGACTAAATAATTCTGACACATGTAAAATAACAAAATGGGAACCACCAGCAGAGTTGCCAATGGAAACCCAGTTTTAGCCACCTACACCTTCTTCCATGAAGGGAGACAAGTCAGGCTTTTACCCAGTATCTACCATGTGGCAGGTGGCCTCGCATATTAACACAGCTGTCAGCATTAACAGCAGCACCAACACATGCAAGCCGAAACAGATGGGGGGAAAAAGGTTCCTTTCTGCCTCAGATTAAGACTACTCACATGTGGCCCATGCGAGGTAATGTGGCATTGCCCAAGGCAGTGAGAAACCATTAAAACACAATTGTACTGAGATACAATGATACAGAAGAGGTAAGTGTCAAGCCAAGGCTCTCACTACATCTTTTTTTCCCTGTAGTTCATCCTGCTCAGAGTTTAACTTGAACCAGTATTTTGAATAGGAGAGGGGAATGTGCTGTGCCTATTCCATATCCACTGATTTTCTACTGCAATTCAGATTATAATGGTCATCCACAAGGGAAACCTCCCCCTTCTCCTTGCTGCTTTAGAGTGAGCAGATGGTGAAATTTTAATTGTGCTTTATGAATTTCCCCCTTTTTATGGGTCTTGAAAGTCTTGAGTCTTTTGCTTTGTTTGGATACCAAAAAGGAAAGCAAGTTTCCATTGTACTGGCTTATGAAGAGCCCTCACATCCAGTTTTAGAACTTTTCTGATACATCAAAGTCATAACTAGGGGAGAAACAGTCTTAAAACCACCAAACCAAACATTTTCCCCACAAGCACATTTTAGCACAACTATTAAACGAAAAAGCATTCTCAAGCTTTTTGCATTGTTGGATCACTACAACAAGAAATGGTTTTATGTTCTGAGGCACAACCCTGCCATACATAAGCATGTTCAGTTTTCTGCTTAATACACGTCTAATGCACTGATCTATAAAATGATTCTGTATGTCTTGGCTACTTTTTCTTGTTAGTAGGCAGTCCCATTCTCCAGGCTCCTACAGAACATGTTTACACATCTACAGCTAGATGTGGCACAAATAGTACTTTAATAACAGATGGTCCTTTATCTATCCTTTTCCTTTCCAGTGTATAATATATTATAGCTAGGTTTCTAATAGGTGACACAAGACCATGAGTTAATAAATGCACATGATGGAGCCATCCCATGTAGTGTTTTCTAGCCATTTTCCACAATGTTAGTTGTCCAGATGTTGGAACAAAGACTGATGACTTTAAAATCTCTAATCTATGCTTATTCTAAAATGAAGGCGAACAACAGATTTGGGTCTTGGATATGTTATTACACAGATGAAGCACGTTAGCAGGGATTTCTAGGATATATTTTCTATGATGCCATGACCTTCTGCTACACACTGCACAGCTTCCAGCAACCCTCATCCTTTTACTGTGAACACACAGTCCCTCCATTTGATTTATTAGAAATGGCTTAAAAAAAGAGAGAGCCACAGGGTCAGCTGCTATTGTTCAGATGCCTTCGTGTCTGGAGAAGACAGCTGGAAATGACTCATGGTGTTAACTGCAGTTATTGAGAGCTGTAACTGTTTTCTTTAGAATTTGGGGTAAGATTTACTCACTATGCCACCTATGGCCCAAGTTCAATGTAGTAATTACAAAAAACCACCCCAAAACAAAACAAAACCCCCTTTAAATCAACTTTTTGGAGGCCTCTTCAATTTGTTTTCCACACTGTAATTTGTGGCATTTATACTTATCTAGTAGCAGAAGTGCTATGGAAAACTAATTATACAGAACAAAATTAAAGATGGCCAATGTACCTACAGCACCTCTTCTTAAAGTAGACATTCACTGCACTTGGGCACAGAACAAAAAGCATTCAGAAGCCTCATACTATAGCGGTATGTATGCACCCAACTACTCCTGATGAGGACCAAAGTCCTTTTTCTGTTCATTCTAATAGAACTGATAACTCTCAGCTGATTATCACAGCTTGTCTGGAAGGCTTCCAAACAATTTCTGATAGCACCTCATATCAATTACACCCGTGTGAATCTAAAGATGAAACTCACTGGTGCTCTTACCAATGCTAATCATTGCAAAACACCCTACTCTAACTAGAGCTCAAGAAAATCTGCACTTCAAATAACAAGGTCTCTGTAAAAACCATCCTATATCAGGTTGTGCTTCCTTGCTAAGCCAATCTCTCTATTCACCACCATCCTTACTAGCAAAATTATGGTCAAAGTGCTTCAGTAAGCTAATTTTATCCAACTTCTAATATATATTGTATGTATGGTAAAAAGCAGCACAAATAATTTAGTGTCCAGAAGAATGCAAGAGCTTTTGAATAGAGGTGCCTTACATGCAAATAGAGGGAATCCATTAAATATATAACCAGCAACTTGTACACTGTAGTTCATTGAACACTTTTCCATCTGGAATGTTTTTGAAGATCAGTTTTGTAGTTAAAAATGAATATACATGTTTCTGTACAAATCTACACTTTCAAGTATCAAATCAAACTACTAATTTTCTAAAGGCTTACCCTATTTCCATGCATCTATGTAAAAGCACACTTTTCAATTTGCAGATTACTAAGCAGTTTTGGATTATGGTACAAGCCTATGTACAGTAAACTTAAGCCTCTGGACAGCAGATTTGCCTTTTTTCATTACCTTTCAAGAATGTCTTAAAGCTAGTCCCTGGATCCCAAGGCTTCCTAGAACAACAGACTGCAAAACACTGTTAGAGATGCACCAATTCCAGCTCTTTGTCTGTCCTGCTGCATTTCACAACGCAGAATACTTTAAAAAACCCAATGATCTGAGCCCTTTACTCACAATTAGAAAATCTATATACATATATATTGTTAAAAAAACAACAAGGAAACCTTATCACATTAATAGCAAGCATATGTCAGTATATACCAAATGGAAGAATCATCTTTGGTGCCCAGAGAAATACACTGCAAACTATTCTGTATGTAGAAATGATGAAGGACACCGGTCTCTAACAAGCTGAATTCTTATAGGCTTGAGTCAAACGGGATCACAACAGCTTTTGGCTGCAAGTGTTGCAGAATCCCATCTGGTTTCATGGAACAACTCATTTTCTCATCCACTTCACTTAAGCTTCCAGAAAAAAACTAAAAAGAGAAAAGAAAACAAAGAAAAGACCTTTTCTTATGTTTACAAATTATACCCATAAATCATTCCAAACAGGCAGAAAAATACTTCAATCTTATTACAGCACAAACAGAAAAACAGAGTCTAATTCTTGGCATACTGTTTGCTGTTATGTGAAACTTCTGTGTTTCATAAACAAAAAGGGTAAGAAAGAACAATTTAAGCCCAAGTTTTTAAGAACACAAGTGATTTAACCAGACTAGTTAGCTGGATAAGTAACAGCATGGATAAGTAACACTCTTCCTCACCCCTCCCCTTCCTTTTTTTAAGCTCAACACACAGAACCTTTAGTAGGGGAAAGATTTCTCTTAATACCCAAGAACAACAGTTCTGAATAATCGACATTTCCTCACTCGAGCATTCATTGTTATTGAAGTCAGAGAAGAAAAGCTTTCTCAGTAAAGTCAACACCATGTGTGGCTAAAGATGAAAACTCGGGGATATGAGCTTGAAATTTAGTCTTTTTATCTGATGCTGTTCTTTAGAAGTATTTTCTGTATGTAATGTACAGCTGTAGTCAAATTAAATATGTGTAATAAGACTAAAGTGGTTTCCCTGCATTGTATAGGATGCACTTACTGTAGCTCATAAATATTAGATGTACAGCAGCTCTTCCCAATTTCGTTCAGGGTGTGCTGAACTGCTGCTGAAAAGAAAGGTTCACATTATCTCTTCATTAAATCAATTCCCTGACTAAAGCTGTATATTAAGAACTGATTGAAGTGCTCCTATTAGGATGCCAACATCAGATCAACTGTCATTCACTTAACTTAGGCGTTTTGCTACAGCCTTGAAGAAAGCACGCAGGTATTTTGTATCCTGCATTAATCAAGGACTTATTTATTAAAATGCAGTACCTGACATGATGACAGAGCACACACCTCAAGGAAAGCATGACACTTACTACCCACAAAAGGGTTTTTTTAATCCTTTTCTGAGCCATTGCATGACAGATAACTAAGCAGTACTTTAAAGTTACAAAATGGGTGAAAAGGAAATTAGATGCTAAAAAAAGAATACTCCTACCTCCTAAACTAGTTGAGTTTGGATCTATGCTTTTTATTCTCCATAAACTGTAATGCTCCAACAGGAAAGGCCTGTACATACGTAAATATTCCGAAGTCAGCACTGAAGTGGCTATTCTGCAACCGTTTACAAGATAAATTTCATTATTCTTATTTTATAATGGTGGCAATTAAAGAAATAGTAAGGGTGAAACCTTAATGGCAACATGCAGCAACGCTTGCTAACCATTACATTGGATTAGTTTCTAAATCAATTCAGCCTGCTTTGAAACTGGTGCCAGCAATTTTTAGAGCATTAACTTGCACTTAATTTAAACCTCAGCAGAGGACTTAAAAACCCAGACAATTATCCATGGGTTGTAGCCACCTCAAAACAGAGCAACCCTTTCCCTCTGAAAACCTAACCGAACAGAACAAAACAAATCTAAGGAAGAGGGAAGGATTATTACAAGAGAAAAGCATCACTTTTCCCACCTGAAAGAGTCCACACTTGAGAAGAAACCCTTTGTCTATCCTTACTCTGCTAAAGAAAGAAGTCACAGGCCAAAGAAATCACGTCACAGATGAAGATGTTAAATTGGACCAAGTTGCATCCATGTAATCCATTGCTGTTACAATAAGTGATGAAACTTTTCTTGGACTGTTGTTATAATTGAAACAATGCAGACTTTCTGGTTCATAAAATCCATTTGCTGTGTATTACACCTATTTTTAGACACTTTTTTTCCTGTTCAGCTTATGATAATGAATGTTGGTGAATAAGATTAAAACATACAGATTTACTTGCAGTCTGAGGTTTTAAGTATATATATATAAATATAAATATATATATGTATAAAAAAAAGCATTGCAAAGTTTTTCCCTAATAACAACTTTAAACTTGTGCTCATAAACACAGATGTCTCCAGGAACAGCAATGATGCCTGACAGCTGATAACTCCTCTTTTCACTCATGGCTGCCTATTTTTCACAACTCACATTATGCCATTTCCCCTAAATTGGAATTGTTACCACTTAATCCCTGTCTAATGGTTATATCCTTAATATCAGAATAACTGCATAACTACAGATTTGCATTTTTACCAGATATTTCACTGGAATTGACACCTTTTGCTAAGTTCTGCTAGTCTTTTACATGGTTTCAACTCTGGCTTCAATACCTTGGGATTGTTTCCCTCTTAGGTTTGTACAGGCATGCCCACACTAGTATGCTAGCTCAGGTCACAAGGGTACTTTAAAGCTCACCCTCACTAACAGTGCTTTTGTTTACACCTCAAAGTAGGCTGGGAGTACACAAACTGAATTCTTTCTGGATGAAAGTACACTGGAAAGCTCAGAGTGCACCCAACCTGCTCCAGCAAGTAAGAGGCACAGTCTGGAGGGCCAGAAAGGAGCCAAGCTGAAAGGAAACTCAAAACCTCACAGACTGGGGACAAAAGGTCCTCAGCACCAACTATCTTGCTCTACAACAGCCATTTGATGGGGCTACTTTCCTTACTAGGGAGGCTGTATTGTCAAGCATCCTCAGTACCAAAGAAGCAAGGCTAGAAAGAATTAGGATTCATGTTTACCTGATAGCCCCCACTTAGTAAAGAAAAGAAGGCAACACTTTGTATGTGAGAATGACTGCTTCATGTTTCAGTTGGAAATTCTACAGTCTTAAGCACTACCAGGCATATTTTAAGGAAATTCATAACTACATAGAAGGGCAGCTTAGTGCACAGAAGCAACAGCATCTAACATGTGGGGTGTGAAGACCAAACTCTCTCATAATGTCATTCAGTCACTCTATTGCCTTTCAAGTTCCTACTTTATGAATACACTTGCAGTAACATGAAGAAAACAGGAATATTCTTCAAGTCTCATTTAAACCTCCAAAGGAACTTGTCTGCTTTGTTCTTAAGGTGCAATAAACTCATACATGTAAACTGTCTTAGATCATCCCGATAGAACACATTATTTTACCATCCCAAACGTAATGGGAGAACAACACTGAAGAGTGACAACCACTGGGCCCTCAGAAAACAGCTCCAAAGAAGCCTTTCTGCAAAGATGCACAAGGGTTTTGTGCAGTATGTGAGCCTTGTACCAAATTCAATACGCCTGTACACTATGAACATGGTAGATTTATGTTCATAGAAAGGTAACAAATGTTCTGGAAGTGAGAGAAAACATAGCACTAAACAAAAATAGTCATAAAGCTATCAAGGTCTGGTTTATTCAAGAAAGTCAGCACTTTTATATCAGGACTTACATTTTCTGTGGTAGAAAATAAAGAATGCCAACTTAAAATGAAACATTTTACTTAAAGAAGCCATATAAGTGAACCAAAATAACTACAAAATACTTACACTCAGCAAAAGGTTTCTAACAAGTATTATATTGTTACTATATTAACCAATGCAAAGTAAACCAGAAAATTATCTGCCCCACAATTCAGCTAGAAAAAGTCTCAAGTTATGGGTTTTTTCCTCCTTTGTATTTGATTTTTATAGATATTTGGATACAGAGCTGATAGAAGGCCAAAGGCATCACAAAGACTGAACTGTCTGAGTTATAGAATCCTGTAAGAAAGGTTTTTTACAGCAAGACTTACCTCCCTCTAGCAAAGCAAGTTAATTTTAATTGTTTAATAAGAACTAAAAGGACATAAAACTGTTCTACCATTTCAGGCAGGGCCCTTTGTTCCAAATATTCCTCTATTAAGTGAGCCCTAGAAGGGATGCTTACAGAACATATGTGTGTTTCATATGTGAATAAAGAGGGGAGGAAGCTTTTGCATGACCCATATATTACATCTCCCACAGGAATCAGCTCATCAGTACAGTGCCAGTCTGCTTGGTTCTTGGGCAAGGCAGGAGGGGTAAAAGGGAGAGAGGTAGCATGACAAAAATAAAGGTCTTAATTTGTTACCTATAATGCATCTTTGAAAACAGAAAGCTTAGGAAAAATTAGTCTTGAAAGCTGAACAGTTTTTATACACAAGAGAAGTACAAGACATTTCATATTAATGATCTAGTAAACTAGTGAACTGTCCCTTAACTGTGCTTTCAGAATATAGCTTTCAACCGTATGCACCTTAACTATCTGCCAGAACAGTCTAGTTTATGAGAAACAGTAACAAATATATGCAATTAAAAACAAAATAAAGCACTTGGCAAAAGAGAAACCATTTTATTCCAGTATACAATGCTATTTCCATTGGAAAATGGACAAATTCCAAAGGAAACTAACACAAAACCAAAAAATTTCAGACATAAAGACCATCAATGAACATATATAAGTTTAAAATTACCATGGCATGTTGTATATTTAAAGTTTTATTGAATGCAAATATACTCATGGCATATTACAGAAACAATTTATAACATTTCATTAAAAGCAGTTCCTTAAAAACATCTGCAATCATCTATAACAAATACACTGATGTTCAAATCCTTGTATCTCACACCAAAAAATTCCTCTAGAAGCCTATTGTAGATGGTTATTAAAACCCCAACATCAGAAAAAATGCAGAAATACCTAAAAATGGGCACCTAAAATCAGTAGTGTCTCATGCAGCTGTATTTCAGAAAGTGCTGATCATTCTTTCTCAGGAAAACAAATATTCCCATTTGGTCAAAAGGTGTCCAAATGCCCCCCCCAAGAAACAGAGGGGCATTTCACGACAGCTGATTATCACCTAAAACTCAAATGAATGCAGATGTTTAACAGAAATATATACACTTTTTAATATATATGCTCTCCAGTCACAAGATTCAATTCATCAGTGCACATACCTGAGGTGCTATGTTGTCTACATTCAGTTTTCCTGGAAGAGATACTAAAAGGGAACAATCAACAGAGTGTATTTTAGCTGAACTGCTAATTTTATCTAAATCATTCTTCTTTTCCAAGGAACTTGTGCACCTAATGACAAAGTCTGTAAAAGAACGCCATCTTTCAGTTATCTCTCATGTCTTCCTTGCTTGTATCTGCTCTGTGAAGAGAAAGAAATGGCTAGTCTTAATACAAGATGAATTCTTGCTATATTTTGCTTTTTGAAAACAAAATAACCCAGTATTGTCCAGGTTACAGAAGTACACCAAAAGATATTTTGGTGTAGTGACAAGAATGGGGGACAATGCAGTTGTTTTCAACTTGATCTCTCATCCTCTTCCAAAATTCCTCCACAACCAAGTTGTTTCTCCTGAATGCTGCTAATTAAACAGGAGGACTTTACCACATAGAATAATTAGGGTTGGAAAGGACCTTAAGATCATCCAGTTCCAACCCCCCTGCCGTGGGCAGAGACTTTTATCTTTTCTTTTGGGGCTTATCGGATAACTTTTATGAGAATTAGGCCTAGAAGTTTCCTTTATGAACTATGCATTCTAACTCCTTGTACACTTTTCAGCTTCCATGTAACTGAACATGAACCAACTCCTCAACAGCAGTGGATGTAAAGCTTGGGTTTTTGCATGAGAACTTCTTTGCTCTCAGCAGCCACACTTCTCCATACTGCTGCCTGACTGCCACTTCTCAACTCACTTCAACCATTTCCTTAGTTAGCATAAATATACCACATCCCCATTACAAAATGTGGAAATTGGCACAATTCACCCCACTAACAGGGAACGTGAGCTGGGTTTAGCCTGTTGTGAGACAGGTTGGTTTTACCCTACTGATGGTGTGTTGTTGCATTACAAAAGAGGGAAATAGGCAAACTTAGCCTTCACTAGGCTGGGGGAAATAAATGTAAACCCTTCTGCCCCAAATCTGTGAACTACCTGTAATGGGTCTGCAAAAGGTAACTAAGGAAAGCGTGGCTGCTGACAGGGAGAACTGAGCATTCATTAGCCAGGTGTCGTTTCCTCCACTGAATTTTATGGCATCCACAGGCAGTGGTTTAGGGACCTCTATAACTTAAGAGTTATTTCAGTTTTTTCCATCTAGTGATCTGGGAATGAGGAGGAGAATCATAGTTCTTGCAATACCAAAGTTTCCATCCATTAAAAGTGTAAGTAAGTGCCAAACTGCACATGCTTAGGCAACAATATGGTTTAAAACCCAACTCCTTTTAAGCTGTTAAGTACACTGAGCTAAGGAGTTAAAGGAAACTTTTAGATAAAGCCCATCCATGAAGAATTTCAGCTCAGAAAATTAAGTTTAACAACCCATGAGAAGTGAATAGCTATGAAGAGCTATGTGAGTGACAGCAGAATCACCTGCTTACTGTGCTTAAAAATCCATATATGCAACTTGAATGTTTTCTGACAAAATATAACAGGATACACAGTGAACAAAACTCAGCATTAAGATGCTGGTTGCCTACTACAGAACACTTTTAGATGGTGGAGAATGAATCACTGTTCTTCTGTAGGGCAGTAAATCTCTTTATAAAGACTGTTTTTGGTCCCTTCCTCTGAAAACTGGACCAAATGTCTATTTTGTAGTCTGTAATAACACAGTAAAAATAAACTATCTCTTTCTAATTCGCAGTGAGGATGCTAAGTACAAAGGGCTGTCTGGTATCAACAGATAAACGGAGATATATTAAATCCCAAACAATGCTGGATATCGTTTAGCTGCATTTTGAAGTGAGTTTAGTGGCACTGACTCTGGAACATCGCTGACATCTAGTGGCTGCCATAGCATCCAACAGGCCAGTACAGAGGAACTTGCAGATTCAGCTGATACTTCGCTACCTAGTACATGCACAATGTAAGCAACGAAAATTAGGCAGCTAAAATGAGAATGAGTCTAGCAAAACAATACCACACTTCACTATTCTATGTATTTAGCAGTATATGGGAGGACAAAAGGGACCGGACCCTTACCAACATGCAACCAGAAGGATATACAACATCCATACTAAGTTTGTTATTAAAAACATGTAATACATTCTCTAGGCTGGAGCTGGTATTTTCTATGTAGTTATGAGTGTCTGCATATTCTGTGATAGTTGCAGTGTAAGCTGTTCTTATTTTGGCACTAGATTAAAAGCACATGCTTTTGTCAGAGAAACAGACATGATCTTTTGTGTATGTTAAGGAGGTAAATGAAAGACAGATATGAGATGGAGCATCAATACTCACTGTGTAATTTGATCTGACAGCAGGAATGGACAGAAAGAATACAAATGAAATGATAAAGATAAAACAACCCTTACAAAATGAAAAAGCTTAACAGAATGAAAGCAGAGCAAGAGAATTACATAGGATATACCTTGGAGCCAATCTACACCTTCTTGTAATCCTTCCCCTTTAAGAGCATCACTGGCACTGAAAGAAAAAAAGTCATATTATGAGAACACTGTAAAGATACTGGGTTTAGTGCAGTCATCACTATACTTGTAATTTGGAGAACTGCAAAGTAGCTCAACTTAACTCAAAACCAGTTAAGTTTGCTTCACATGGAGAAGGCTGCTTCTCAAATGATACATTCTAGAGTACCCTCCAGATAAATATGGAAACACCATTTCAAGATGGGATCTATTTTAAATTCAATTTCAGGGTAGGGGAATTAGTCCTAGAACATGGAGGGTTCTGAAAGAGGTCCCACACAAGGCATCCACCTTGTTCTGCAGCACCTCCATTAAGATAACTCCTTGTTCAGATTATGCTATAAAAATGTTTACTATCTACAACAACAGCGATGAATCATACAATCATAGAATTATTTAGGTTGGAAATGACTTTAAGATCATTGAGTCAATGCATCTTCCCATGCAGTTCCTATGCACAGCAAGGATGCTGGAATACATCGTGTGTTTAAAACAAGTTTCTTAGCAAGTATATCCAGTCGATGTAATTTATGTTATATCATACTGAGTCGCATGGTAGAGCTAAAACATGAATGTAGAAAGTAATACCAATAAAAGGGTAGCAAAAGGGAAGTTTACCAGATATGCCAGGGCTTGTCTTTGATGTTTTCTAATGACAATAACTGAGATACTTTCACAGATGACATTGCATCCCTTAGGTCCATCTTGTTAGCAAAGAACAGAATAGGCAGTCGACGGTGCTTTATATCTAGACATGAGCAGAAATAGAACTAGCATGGCATTATGCAACCCTTGTTAATCTCTACATGTAATAAGCTACAAACAGTACAGGAAGATATTTGCTCACCTGTAACTGCAATTCTCTGATGGTTGTATCCTACCAAGTTGAATACTGTTGGGTCACATGGCCTCTGAAGCATGCTTCAAGAATGCTCACAAACTGTCTTGGAGTCTTTGGGATCTTCCACCCCTTTTACCCCTACCTTATACTTACATTTCAAGCTGTAGGTATAAGTTGCTGGTGAAGCTGAGGAACAGGAGATCAAACAACTGCCTACAAATATTACCCATCTCTGCTGGGTGAGGACTGGATGTGTAAAATGGACACAAAAATGATGTGTGTTCATCCATAACCTCACAACAATAGTTGCAGGTAGTCTGAATTATCCTTTTGCATCCTGAAGAGCATCCATGACTTCATGAAATTAATAAGATAGGAAAACATGTACATGTCTGGACATCCCTTATCCTATCTTCACTTGAAGAACTTCTTCTCAGCTAGCAGTGAGAACTACAGACCAAAAGAAGTCCAATGGCAATATCTGGCATACATATTCAAAAGTGTAAGCTTCACTGATTACTGTGAAAGACTAGAGGGACACTGGAAGGAGACACAGTACTGTCTTCAAATTGAGAGATGCAAAACTGCCAGCACCAACACTAACTGTAAGAATTTTTCCCATTATTCAAACAAAGGAGGAATTACAGGATTAGAAAAAATCTAGAAAATCTAGATTTGAGTCTATCAATCAATTCTTGAACGGAAAATAACATTCCCCAGCCCCCCCAAATTGTTATACAGGTTCCTTTTTAAATAGTAAAAAGAAAAGTGGCTTTTCTTTCACATCGGAACAAGCTAATGATTTATTTAAGAACTTCCTTCAGCCATAAGCCAGCTGTCCCTGCTGCGGGAGTGGTGGGACATGACACGATGGGACAATATAAAAGACTCAACAAAACAAAACCCCAACAAACTCAGCGCTGATGTAGTTTGAGCCTTTCCAATTATGTTCTTTTTCACCCCCCCATTGAACCTTTCCATGAAAATCAGTGCAGATAACACTGCCTACCCAGACACAGAGATCAGAAATGCTGACCAAAGCACTCACAAGTTTCCTATTTACCCTATCTGGAGCTATTTTATCTTCTGATATCATCTAGCACAAAAGCCAGACCTCAAAATACAGCACAAAGTATCATTAAGTCTATTTTGATTGCACAGTTGAACAGCTTTTGTTCAACTGATTAAAACTTCTGCATTAATCTATCATATCATTAAATGAACCCTAGCAGCCACAAGTTGCAGGTTATAGATAAATTGACAGAAATTAGTTGACAACACACATACAAATAGCCAAGTTAATCAAGGATTTCTTAGGGTTTTTTAAAGCAACTAAAAGGGGGCACAACCTATTCACATAAATGTACACTCGAAAAGGTACACTTAAAGATGTTTGCTAAAGAAAGTGGTGGTCACAGAAACTGACATTATGTCCTACCTTATCACACTGTTTCTTACGATACAGTATGCCCCCAACCCTTTTTATACTTACTAATGGAAAGTAACATTTTCTACTTGCAAGCAGTTCTGAGTTAACACATTAAAAAAAGTCCCCCACAGATTAGATATGTGTGATGTATAATTTTATACAAAGAATTTCAAATTTACAGAGGTGTCAGTTTGCTTTAGAAGCATGTGCTAGAGATCAAGTGACCCAAGAGTCAGTATCTAAACCAAGTAATCTACGGTCTACCATCTCCAAGTAAAACAAGTAATCTGCATCTCCCACCTACAGGCTCCATGCTGAAGGATGGAGTTTGATATGAGTGTAACAGTGATCATCAAACAAACTTACATGTAAAGTGCATTGTAACTTATGTAAGTAAAAAGAATACCTAGCTCTGATTTACAAAACAGTCCATTATGCCCATTAATGCTTCCCAGTACACATTCCCTTTCACCTGACAACTTCAGGCAAAGTCTGGCAAAAACAGAGGGAACTGTTTTTCTAGGGATTGCTAAGATTTTCACACAGGAACTGAATCAAGCTTGTTACCCTCCATCCATTTAAACCTTAAGTAAACATGTAAATGTCATCCACCCCAAGAGGTTCAGAGAGCCGGAAGCATAGACTGGGAGAAAGTAGGGTGTGCAGGATGCTGAACAGTAATACACATAAAAATGTAGGTATAGTAAGCCAGTTATATATTGATTCAGTTAACAGCTACTTTTATCAAATATTACTAGTAGAAGAACTTTTTCTTCTCTTTGGTTCTCTCAGGTGTGACCTATTGAAATTAGAAATGATTAGCTGCATTTGAGCTGAGCTACTCCAAGGCAGAAACACACAACTGCCCTTGCCTGGTCCTAGGGAATATACTAGGTGGCCATAGGCACAGTCTTTCAGAACTAAAAGACACAAACACATGAACAACTGAACTGTGCTGACCTCCTAGATCAGCATTAAGAACCTCTTAATGCCTAAATAAAAAGCCCCACCTAAGCTTGCACCTCCTCAGTCTTGACATTTTCACTCTTTTGCCTTCTAATAAACCAGTAACTTATTACAACACTATCAACCTCCCACACTTGCTCTTATGCACCTTCCATTTTACCAACAGAATCACCTTTTACTACTGTGGTTAATATCTGTTTCGGTACAAAGCTCCCTGGTCTCTAATCCACCTGCAGCCTTTGGATGAACTCATCCTCCCCTTTCACCTTTGCAAGTCTGTCTTTCAGTGTCTGCACTTGAAATGACCCATACCCCTGAACATGAAATTAAGAGGGCCCAGTCAGCTCTCACACACACCTCAGTTACAGCACCTTAGTTGACGAACTGATGTGTTATATGCAGTCTTCATGTAAAATACAATCATGGTAATACAACTGCCCCTACCACATACTAATTTTCTTGGTTAGAAATGCAAAGTCAGCTTCTCCTTTCTGACTTTCAGCATGATAACCCCAGAAGTTAAGGCTTTACCACCTTAATAAATAAAAAAGGAATTACAGGTTTATTTAACTTTTGAATTTCCTATATGTAGCTTTATAATCTGGTTAGAGCAACTACCTTAAGTGCTGAAAGTCAAACCTGCATACTGCTTACAGAACACATTCCAGTAATGTTTGCTACAGGGGAGGGCAGAGAAGCAAAGGACTGACTAATCTCAGAACTTGATTTGAAAAGTGCAGCTTCATGTAAAAAACCAAACCAAACCCCTAAACCCACTCCTCTGATCATATCTCATATCTTTTTCTATCCCATGCATCCTTTTACAGACAATTGAAACTGACTGACTGGTACCTCTCCTTATTGCTGGCTGAAGTGTAATAATAGCTTAAAAAGATAATGAAGATTAAAAAAGGAAATAAAAGTTGCATTAAAAGAATCAGCTTTCTTCATGAAAACTCCAGACAGAGAGATACTTTTTTGTATGCATTGATCATCATGTACAGGCTTTTCAGCTTCCAAAGGGTCAGTCTATTCTTCCTCTAAACAATGCAACTTCTGAGCTATATTGATTAATGAGACCAACCCAACCCAGGGTAGCCAAGTGAAGTATGATCAATTTGTAAATGTGAACTTACTGAAGGCAATTACTGTTCTAGTATTCGCAATGACTAAAATATTTGCATATTACTCAGAATGCAGAATGTGTCAGAAAAGGGCTTTTCTTAAGACAACATAATAAATATGGAAACAGAAGAGGAAAAAAAGCCTCCTCACCTGGATGATTCAGAAGGACGTCAAGTTCTTCTTTGGCCACAACCATTCTCAATTTGTCACTGCTATCAATGACAAAAATAATGGCTTGGCCTTCTCTGCATAACATAAGAAAAAGCAAAGAGGCAAATTATAGGTTCTCTTTAACTGATTAAGGAAAGGCTTCAGAAGAAACACCAGAAAAAACCCCAAACCTGAGTTTCTCCCCCCCGGTAAATTTTGTTGGTATTTACCATTGACATTTGAATCCAGCCTTATTTCCAAAATTCAATCTTTTGGTAACCTGCTTAATTTTCTGAGACAAGAGGTTTTCGCTGTGTAGCTCATAAAAGGGTGAGTCTATACAGACCCTTCAGAAGAGCTTCATTTCACTTCTGAGGCTGAAAAATGACCTCTGAAAATGTAATCAACTGCTATTCTGACAGTGTGGTCAGACACGGGAAATCTAAAATGGGGTTTTGTAGAAATTCTTAATTTCATGCACTATTTAAGTTCACTACACTAAGTTTAGTGAGAGAAAGGTTATTTACCTTTCTAGGAACAAAGCATGTGTCCATAGCTGTTTAGCAAACAAGGCATATGCGGATTAATGTAACTTACAAAGGTCTGCATGAACAAGATCTTTCTTTTCTTTGAATAATGGGTAAAAAGTTCCAACTATTTCTAATCATGAAGACATCTCGCTGCCAACATGACCACAGCTTAGCAGTCAGCTCCTAAACACCACGTCATAGAATCAGAGAATGGTTTGGGTTGGAAAGGAACTTAAAGATCATCTACTTCCAACCCTGCTGTCACAGGCAGGGACACCTTCCACTAGACCAGGTTGCTCAAAGCCGTGTCCAACCTGGCCTTGGATGCTGCCAGGGATGGGGCAGCCACAACTTTTGGGCAACCTGTTCCAGGGTCTCACCACCTTCATAGTGAAGAACTTCTTAATATCTAACCTAAATCTACCCTCTTTCAGTTTATAACAATTTCCCCTTGACTATTCAACTCATTATTTCAGAGTATAAATGATATTTTATAACTTGATGTTTCATGTATTGCAACTTATCTGAAAGCAAAATAAAGACTAATTCAGATGAACAGTTATAAACACCCACAAAAATATTTCTAAATCACATTTTAATGTAATATTCATTTCTCCTTATATTTCCCTGCGAGACAATTACACATACATTATTTACACTCCCTCCCTCTGCACCCCCCCATCTATCTTTGTATTTTGATACAAGATAGACCTAGACTTACTGAAAAGCAGAAATAACTTGACAAACCTAAGATTGTATGAGAAGGTCCATTCTTTCCTGGAGTACAGAAGACCTCTGACACCAAGTAAAGCTTTTGCATATTAACTGAAAATACCTAAGTAATATTTATGAGCATATAGGATTTCTTCTAGAGGAATCAGAGTCCTGGCATGTATTTACTACCAAAAAATAACTTCACAAACAAGTAACGGTAATGGGGACACAACATAAGTTACATATATTGAAGACAAGTGTACTTTGAGGACATCCTGTAAGACAGTGTCAAGCCAAATAGAACAAAAAGCCAAGCTGCAAGTACTCCAAAGCAACTACTTAAGACACTTGATTGGATTTGATTGCCATTTTGCAATACTTGCAACATTACAAACTGAACAACACATTATTAGTTTTATATTATTCATAGCAGTTAATCTTAAACATGTGCCCACTGCAGTAGATCACAAACAGGTGGATACAAGTGCACATTTCACTGTCAGCATTACCTAAGAAACTTTCTCACTGTTAAGATGAAAAAACCTGTTTATGCCACACAAAGGAAAAGTTGCTGCTTTAAATACAGGAGTCAGGAAAAAAACATTTGCTATGAAGCACCTGGGTGGCATTTTAAGTGCAGCCTAAGGGCATCAGTTACTGAAAACCAAAAGATTTGGAAGACGTACATCTAACACTTTTGGACAGTGAAGATCTCCTACACACACAGGAAGTTTTCAACTTGTTAACACATATTTTGCGCAGAAAGGAGATGAAGTTTTAATCCTCAATTAAAGAATACTTTAAGCTCTATCACATTAAATATTAATATTTATATTGGCATTTTCAGAATTTCTCTGTTCTATTTCACGCAGGTATTTCTGTATGGCTTACTACTGTTCACATTATTTAGACTACCATCAATATTGCAGAATAACAATGAGACAACATAAATGAAAACTTCATGAGAAGCTAGTAAAACAGAACATGGTGTCTATTATCACAAGGAAATACTGTAGTGTTATAAATTACAGTGAATATCCTACTTAATAACTAACATCTAAGAATACTTGGTCAAGTTATTAGCTACATGTACCTCATGCTCTAAGGCTAGTTTCCCACACCTCTAAAATTCTCAGCCTTCAGCCAAAACCTTTTGGGTCTTAGGTCACCAGCCTACAGAAGAACAGAAAAACTGGAAACCCAACTCATCTTAGTGCTTTCTTACAGGACTGATTTTGCACATTTAAATCCCATCTCTACTATGGGATCATCAGCTAATCTTTAGGTTAACAAGATGTCCCCAAAATGATGCTGATTAACAGCACATAGCAATTAGCATTTTTTAGAACAGAAAGGTTTATTTATCCAGAATGACCTCCTGTTAAACACCACATGCAAGTCTTCTCTGAATCATTTCTAACCACTAGATATCATCCTGCTGTTTAAATAACATACAACACCTAGTATGAACATCAGTGCTTTAAAATAAATTATAAGCTTACTTGTAGTAATGTTCCCATAGATTTCTGTATCTCCCTTGACCCGACATATCAAACACTGTGAAAGACAAACTGCAACAAAGACAAAAAAAATGTATATGAGGCAAAGAACAAAATCCAATCCCAAACTATTTTCTTTGCTACCCTGGCAGGAAATAACCCACAGAGCAGCTTGTATCCTGATCAACTGAGAAAGATTCCCAAATGAACTCTGATTACTCTATCTGCTTTCCATATATCCTACACAGTTTGTGGTCATGTTAGAGATATTTCACAATGGAAAACTATGCCTGTTTATTCTCTGAATCAAAGAACTAAAATGATTATGAAAAGTTACATCAAACACAAAATAAGATCCCATTCGGCCTCTAATTTTTTTATCATGTCAGTATCCATCATGCTACATGGTATTTGCAGGTCATCTTTCCCACTACAGGATCAGAACAAAGGAAAGCAATAGTAATTGATTTATGTAGCCAAACCCCAAACCTGTCTGATGCGCTTTACTGAGACTATAGTTGTTGAGCCTCCTATAAAAATAGGAGCCCCCTCTGTCCCACACAACAAGCCAAGGAATAAACAGTTTTCTTGCAGATCTCTCATCCAGTTGGTCATGCTACTTGGTTTGAAAACTTACTGCACCCACTGAAAATACACTGTCAAAGCTACAGAAACAGTAAAATAATAGCTAATGTTACCTCCTTGAAGTATCTTTGTCTCACTACATTCCTTTTCTAGATCTTAGCTTTCCTTCAACTGATGATTTCTTCCTCCTTTTCCTGACCTTTGCCCCTGTATTCTTTCCATCGCTAACACTGTAGTCACCATTTTTCATTTAATGAGATTAAACTACAATCCCTTCAGACTCCCTCCAGTGAGAGTGCTTAGTGAAATACAGGTTACCATCTGAGGAGCTGCCTCTCTCCAAGACTGTAACAATGCCCTATTTTGAAACTGTTAATAGACAGAAATCAGATGCTTATACAAATGATTGCAAAAACTTTGGCTTTTTAACACATGCACAGTTTTATAGCAGCACAGAACATAGAACATATTCTAACACTGTCAGTCCTGGATCGTGATTCTGATTCCTGGGTACTACAATGTTTCACCAAACGGCATGTAATGTTATTGTAGCACCATATATTGTACTTGGTTACATCCCACTAGAAGAGCTAATTCAGTCCAACTATTGCATATTAATTACTACTCCTAAATGGAGAAAATGAAAGAACTACTACCTTGAAGTCTTGAATTTCTCTATATTGAATCCTATTGTTGGGACAATGTCCTGAGTTTGAGCCTTTAAAGGAAAGAAAGTGTAAGTTTTATGAGCTAGTTGAAAAATGTAAATATTTAACTATATTTGAAACATGAATACATTACAGAACTACTTTTCCCCCAACTGTGCAATGCAAAACCCTTCTATAAATCCAGATACTTTATAGTAAAGAAGTTCCCAGACAAGTACTGTAATTCAAACTCAAGGTTTTGTGTTTTCTAGGAAATACAGTGAATGCTATCGGACAAGAGCACTGAAAACATTTTACCATCAAGAATGAGATTCTACCCTTTACATTAGCCTGTGTGCATGCATATATGGGGATATTACCTGTGAAATAAATACAAAATAGGCTAACATGGAAGTTATCAGCTTGAAGAATATGACTGAGGTCAAAATTCACAGTATTTGTGCAGTCTGGAAACCACAATGTCAACCCAAACAAGTCTGCACAACACCCCAAGCCTCTTACATAAAAGAGGCTATAATTCCATCAAGATATTAGATTTGCCATGCTCACAGCTTCTGTCCACAGGCTGGAGGAGTTTATGTGACACTGGGAATTATACAGCAAACGTTATAAAATGGCTTAACCCTAGATGAATTCAAACTATTAGAGCACTGGAAGAAATCACCATTTACCATAATTATGGCCAAACCATAGAGAATTATTAAGAGATCTGTCTAATAACCAGGTTTACTGCTGAGCTAGCAAAAGAGCCCATCAGTTAAGTTGGAACAAGAGAGTAACTCTTTTAAGAAGCATCAACATTGAGTAGGGAGACAGGTAACACCTCTTAGATTATAGAGCTACCTGAAAAAGTGACATGCAATCCTGCTTCAGGCTTTCTAGAGCCCCTTATTAAACATGCTATTTATAAGCAGTTGACTTTTTGCATGTAATTGAAGCAAACTTAGCCTGTTCACCTGCATCTTCCTTATGAAACTGGCATTTCTCCATTGTAAACAGTTTAGTCAAAAGCTCTTGTTCCCAAGGAAAACTTTTGTGCAGGGTAGAAGAAAATGTTACTTCTTTAACATTTATTTCAAATTTATTTATTAGGCCCTGAAGAAACACCTGTATTTGCCAGACACCTAACATATTGCTCCCAAGGCAAAGCAGCAGTTCTTCTTCTTAAGACTGGGTTGATCTAGAGCTCAAAATCATCTGTCCACTGAACTTACTAATAATAATCAATTTAATCAAGTCTCATCAAATAACACTTGTTGCACATTAGAGAATCTGTCATGTCTTGCAAGGACAGGACTCACACAAGCTGTCTGCAAAACTACCCTCCCAAAGCATCACATTAAACATTCAGAAGTAAGTTTTCATTACATGATTTACAGGAAAGCAAACAAATCCTGTTTATTGTACTTGTGTAATTCCATTGGGACCTTCTCTAATACCTATTATTGTGATAAATCTCAAGGTCTGCATTCAGCTCTAGTTAGGAATCCTTTACTGCTTAAGACACAACATAAAAACCCTGCTACAACAAAGGTCTCAAAAATGACACAAATATATGGTTTGCCTGGTACAAATTGTACATTTCCCCCAAATGACTGACAGCAGATAACAAATAGTTTATAGTCTTTGTTCATAAAACTCGTTAATTTTCAGTGGAAGAATAATTGCCAGGAATGCAGGAATAGCATCTTTACTATGGTACACTTTTAAATCAATATCCAGTGGTACTCTTCAGGAAAAAGTCAATGGAAGCTAAAAAACCAAATGCTGTGTCCTGATGTAAACAGCAAAACCCATGGTTTCTTAGATGCATAATGATGAAGATTCACAGACCTCTGGCTTTGAACATGCCCAACAAAATTAACCTATTTCTATTCCATAAACATACTCAGAAACAAGGCAGTCCTACTTTAAACTTTGCTCAGAATACTATTCACTCTTAGTGGGCTGAGGCACTTTTCATTGGATGAATGGACTGAAAGCTATTCTGCTTTAAAAATGCTGAAGTCACCAATAAGTGTGCATCTTCACATTTATTATTTATTATAGACTTATTATTTCTCAGGGTGACTTTAAAATAAACATGATAAATGCAGACAAGCTGTTACACAACTGTATTAATCACAAATGTTCAACACATCACTCGTAACTGCAATCCTACAGCAACTGTTTAAGAGACCTAGGAAAACTGTTTCAGATCCTGATTTCAGCCATCATAAACCCTTCCTTATTTAGTGATCTTAGAAAAAACATGCCATATTAACCGTGTTTTTTGGGAAATGTATTCACGAGATGGACATGGATACTTACATTTAAAGTAGCTAGAAACCCTTAAAAGGTATTTGTTCCACTGTACTAAATCAAAAAGCTCTTCACATCTTCCCAAAGTCATATTTAGTATAACAGCATGCAAAACCAATTTAAGCAAACATCAACCCTGCAGTAAAACCAGCAACAGTGAACTAAGTAGGTACTTACATTGGAAGGTTTAAGTTTATTTATGATCGTTGTTTTGCCACTATTGTCCAAGCCAAGGCACAAAACGTGAACCTCCTTTTTCTTCAGCCCGAGCCATCCTGCTAGCTTGTCAAACAATCCCATAGTCCTGGCTCCAACACACAGGGATCACCTGTTGTTCAGAAAATCAGAGGAGGAAATAGCTGTTGGAAAACCATAACATGCACAGCTGTGCCAGCACAGTAGGTGGGCATGAGGCTAAGCAGTCCTTAAACTTTTTAAAGGACAGAGTGAATAAGACACTACACAAACACTGTCACAGCAGGTTTGCTTGGTATACTAAGCAAATAGAGTGTAAGCTGATTATAGTGAAGAGCCCTTGATACAAAAGTAGATTGGCCGTTTATAGCCCTGTCTATATAATACAATGTCCTTGATTCACTGGGTAGAAATATTGCCATGATGCTGAGCAGTCCAAATAGGAGCACAACAGCAACTCCTCCTTGCCTTGTACCAAACTGAAATCAAAGGAAGACCACTGCATTTTACTTCAAACTATCCCTAGTCCAGTCAGTCATCATAATTTAGACAACAAAGCAAAACAGTGTTTCCCTTCTTAACACCTGCTACATCATTTACTGAACCCTAAAGTAAATCAAGTACCTTCTGTCAATTCAATTCAAACTCTAATTGTAACAGGCTTTGCTGATACTAACATGTATAAATTAGGAACTCATTCACTACAAATAGAAACTGATTATAACAGATCCAACAGACATGAAGCCAGACTCAGTAACATTCACCCTCATGTCAAGTAGTTCCTACTCCTGCCCAGACACTGACTGAAGTTACCTGGCAGTATCATATTCCAAGCTGCTTACACCACACATTCCCTTGCAGTCCCTGGCTGAACATACTTGGCAAAGAAGATAACCCTTGTCTACCCTGAATGAATTGTAACTTCAGCAATCAAACAGCCGAAATACTTGTGACATATTCAATAGTAAAGCATTTAATTAATGCCTGAGGATTTTTATGCAGTGATGAAGGCTGCGTCTTCCATCAATAAAGACACAACACACAGCAGTGGACAACTCAGATTGTGGTGTTGATTACCCCAGAAACCATAGCAGGAGGAGGAGAAAAGGTCAGTGACAAACATGTGGTCTCACTTCTTCAGGAACTGATTTTGGAATGATTATTTACTGCATTTTAATAGAAATAATTTAAAAATCTTTGAATTTAATAAAGTCCCATAAGCCATCACCTTTGTTTGCACTGATTTTGTTCTTTCCTTTTTAAAACAGATCCTTTTTAAGGTTTTATCTGCTGCATTTTGATTCAAGACTGGTAGTGATGTAAAGAATGGCCATGTATGTAACACACACACTGCTGTCACTGCATTAAACAAGCCCAATATTAGTTGTAGCAATTCCTTCAAAGAAAAACTAATAGTTCTTATTCTTCTAACTCCCTGTGTTTTATGCCTCACTCCCTTTATAATATACAACTCTGGAGGCCGGTTAAGGCTTACTGTTTATTAGCAAATTAACCTGACAAAACCCTGCTCCAGGACACATTACTTTCTAGTCCAATCAAGAGACTTATCTAGCCTAGATTGTAAGCGCCAGAAAAATACCTTGCAAGTACTCTTAAAATGAAAAAGCTGAAAATGCAAGCACTTAAAAGATACTAGGACTTCACTTTCAAGCCTAAAAGCCTAAATACACATACTTTGACAAGTTTCTAGCAACGCTTTAACTACAGCCATTTTTTGTCTAGTTTTCCATAACAGTGGCAAGGAATACAGTGGGAAAAACGTACCCTTGACTTCCCGCCCTGTCCCTTTTCTCCCATTCTTTTCCTCAGCTGTGAGGTTACAGCAGTTACAGCTCCACAGGTTCCTTTTTGTGCCAGCTCACGTTTAGCCTACTGTGCTATATAGCATATATCAGCCATATCCTAAAATCATTAAAGATAAAGAGTCCGGTCCAGGAACTCGTTATCAAACCCCTGTCTGAGGCATCAGTGATATCGCTTGTGACCACCCATGCAGCCTCCTGAAACAAGCCAGGGATGCACAGCGTGCCGAGAACCGGTGCCCCCCTGCACACGGCCTGCTCAAATCACGACATCGCAGTCCACTACCCCCATTATCGGCACTCAGTCCGCAGAGTGCTACACACCCCGTGGGGTTTGGGGTTTTGAGGCAGCGATCGAGGCACACAGCCCGCAGAGGCCCCTTCCAAACGAAACAATAGAAGTCCCTTTAATTCAAATTAAACCGGTTAGAGACCAAAGCTGCCCAAGCCACCCACAGAAGGCTCTTGTCGATCAGCATCGGTTTAAAACTCGAGCTATACTTCGGTTTGGTCCTCAGGACCACCGAGTCCCACCGCGCCCGGTACCCACCGCACCCGGTATCCACCGCACCCGGTACCCACCAGCCCCAGTGAGGCCGCGATGGCGGCCGGGATGCTCACTATGGTCTCCCCTTCCCTCCGCCGAGCTCCCCTCAGCAGCCCCCCTCGCTGCTCCTACCCCGCGGCCCCGAACCTCACCGGACAAGGCTACCCCCGGCCAGAGCCGCCCGGGCAGCTCCGGCCTCGGCGCACGGAGGATGCCGACCAGGTCCGGCCGCCACCGACAGCCGCCGCCGCCTGAACCGTTGCCGGGGAAACCACCGCTCCGTCAATCGCTTCCCGGAGAGGCTGAGTTCCGCTTCCCCCGCTCCTTCCGGCGAGCTCGGGGGCTGAGCCGTCAAGCACCGTCTGTGGGGGAGACCGTCGTCCTCTCCGGTAGCTCTGAGTGTTACCGTGTTCCTGTGCCCCGGTGCCTGTCGCCCGCAGCGGGCAGGAGTCGCACATAGACGAAGAGCATCCCTGTCACTCTCTGTATCCAGCGCCTGCGGGGTGCTTGTCTGACCCCTGCTCCTTTCTTGGACTGCAAGAGAGAAATCCTATTGGGAGTTACAGATAATGTATGAAGCAAAGTATAATAAACACCTTCAAGGGTGTTCACGGCAACCCTGGTTATTAAACGGGCAGTTTGGTGGAGCACAGTCTGAAATCCATCTGTCACTTGGGTACCTGCAGCATTGGGAAGATGGCACCTTGTTTAGACGGGGCACAGTGGCTAGAAATGCACTTAGGTAGTTTGTTGTAGCAGTCAGATTGGTTCTAGGTCTGCAGCACAAACTTCAGTCACTTAAAATGGGCTCCAAGCAGGGACACATATGAACTAAACCGTGGTCTCTTCTTCTATGATGTATTCAGCTGCCAAAATTGTTCCCAGTTCTGTAGAAGTGACTGCTGCATCTTCCTGTGCTGCTGCAATGATCAAATGCAGTTAAAAAGGCTGCTCCTCTGCTTAACTGGAACGGCTGTGTGGGTTTTCCTCACTCTCAGCTCATAGGACGTGGATGATTGTTCATGCACCACTCCCAGTGTTTGGATTGATAACCCTATACTGCAGGCTCTAATGAGACCCTGCATGGCCAAGCTTCAAAGAGTGAGGAGCGGAGGGCACAGTTCTGCCTCTGCATCCCAAAAGATGGCCTGTACCATTTCTAGGCTCAAAGAAGCAATTTTCTTACATGGAACTCCACTCTCATCCTGAAAACCTAACCTAGTTTCATGTGTGCTGAAGGAGCTTTCAGTCTGCTGCCTCAGCTGCTGTCCTGAGGAGTGACAGCAGTGGAAATGCCTGTTTGAGAGTGATGTTACAATGTGCTTTACATTAAACTTAAAAGATTAAAAATACTACAAACATTTTGTCTGTCATTTGGCTTTCTAATTCTTATTGTTGCTCCCATAAAGATTTGAGGTAAATTATAATAATGATTTAATGATCTCCATATATCAAAAAGGCTCTGACTAAAAGGTGAGATGCCATTAAAGGGAAAGCAAGTAGCATGAAGCTCACAGTGAAATTCTGTGTTGAAACACTTCCTAAAAGCTGATAGGGTTGTGGTGTACATACACGTTAGAGGAGGGTGTCATCTCCTACGTTTTTATATTGAAATCAATTAAGAACAAAGAATGGCAAAGGCATTTCTGTAACCTCACCTAACATGAAATACTCATTCTTCATTATATACACTGTGTTAAACCTGACAGTCCTTAGTAAGAAAGCTCTTCCCAGGTAAAATATGCAGGATGTAATGGACCGTGGACATGTGACATTCATTTCCTATGATCTACACACACTTGTTCAGTTTTGTATTGCAGGTATATGATGTTATGAAATGAAAGCCTAATTATAACCTTAAACCTTTTGAGGGAGGGTCTGATTACTGCATAGGACAACCATTTATTTGTAAATCACTGTGTATTGCCTGCCCTAGCATTATTTACATAGTACAATCAGTTTTAAAACTGCATTTATCAGTAAGAGTGCTGAAAAAAAATAGAGAAGGAATTGCATGGCTCAGTGAACTGCCACAAGGAGGGTAAACAGTACAGCAGAATCTTGATAGCACATCAAAATCTAGTTAAAATTCATATTCCCAGTGTTTCTCAAGCAGGAGAGAGTGCTTTTGTTTGGAGCTTTGAATGCATACTGTTTTCCTGATGTTATTAACTGCATGTGCATTTTGACAAGGCATTTATCAGAGCGTAAATGCTCAGTGGTAAGGACAGAAGAGGCCACTGTGATTAAGCATTGTTTAGCTGAAAAAACACAACACCCTGAAGCATCTCAAGTGTTAGAACATATCGCCGGTCCATCTTTATTAGTACACCACCCTGTGTTAAGCATCTGGGGTTTTTTTGCATGATCATGTATGACAGGCTTCACTGTGTATCATTATATTAGTAATTTAAGGCAAAACAAACACCATTAACTCAAAAATAACCACCAGTACTGTAACTTTTATTTGCTAATAAATATCTTAATAAACAGGCTTACCCCATCTGTAAGACCTGATAATGCCTCTTAGGAAATCATAGAAAAATAAAATACCATAATAATCAGTAACTTGTACTTTGTACAAAAATCTTATTATGTTGCTCAGCAGGTAGCTTTGCCAAACCCCATATTCTTTCTGCAAAGAGATGGCATGTGTAATGCAATTCACCTTAAAAACACCCTAATGTTGAGAGCTGAGCATTCTATTTCACTATTAACTTGTAGGCATGCCAGCACATGAAAATTTACATGGAACATCATATTATCATAGGAATAGAATAATAATAATAAAAAGGAAGATAACACCACTTTTCAGAAAATGATAACAACTTCACTTCTAATGTAAATTCCCCTTGGGACTGCAAATCAGTACATTAAGCTTTTTATTTCATGGCTATTCCTACAATACTGATATAAACTGGCCAAAAGGCAGAAAGAAAGAATGCAGTGAGAACATGTACAAGGGGTATATTACGTGAAGAAAAGTCATTCTGAACAGTGAGGCAGTCCCAGGGGGAAACCAACGATACCAGCTGTGAAATGTTCGGTCTCAGAATGAGTAGATGGTGCTTGCTGTGTGCAATGCGACCCAAGTTCAGACCAATGAGGATATAACTTAGAGGTACAGTACCAAGGCTGCTTTTCTCTGAGATGAATGGTGAAGACTGAGTCACAGTTAGTTGTCATTATTTAAATACTTCTTGGTAAGAGGAAAACAAGCAATGGCAAAACAAATGTAATTTGGGGTCTTTAAAGAAAAGGTGGATTTCAGACTGCTGGTAAGGATGAGAGAGCTGTGCTGAGGCCACGGTTTGCTTGTAAAATAGTTTGCAAGTAATATGATTATGCCATTACTTTTGAAGCCATCTACCTTTAAAGTTTTGACATGGCTGCTTAAATATATAATCTAAAATGTCTGTCAAAGTCATTAATATATACACATATGTTGATACATTTTATGGCTATGCTAGAACAGCAAACTATGAAAAGCAGTCATTATTAGTTGTGTACAATCTAATTTCACAGAAGAGACAGAGATTAAAACCCTTTTTAAGTCAGATATGTTTAAAACCAACACACAGAAATAGATAGAGGATATCCTGAGAAAACATACCAACCACGTTTATCTTCCAAGAGTAAATCATAGCTAATTTTTGGAAGGTAGTAAAATATTTTTCTTGTATTTTTTTTTCCTGTATGTCATAGCAATTTGTTTAAAAAAGACAAACCCCAAAACCAACCTGATGACAAAATTAAACCGCTTAATTCCAACTTGATCAATGAAGGTTGCTTTGCTAGCAAATAAACTGTTACCTTTCAGTAAGCAGGGTTTCACATGATCTTTTAAAGGTATTTTTTCTCCCCTTGTAAAACTGCAGACGCAATCCTGAGAAATGCAGAGTACCTGTCATTGTTACCAAAGTCACTGCAACAGACAAGAACAAGGCCTGGTTTTAGTCTTTGGGTTTTTACATTGGCCTCAACAGAAGCAGATGCAGGGCTTTAGTTAAGAGCAACATAACTGAAGTACCAACTGAATTCAGCTCCTTCACCAAAGATAACCAAGAAAACTTTCCCATTTTAATCTGAAATACCCCTCCCTACCTTACATAGAAAAGTTGGGAGAAGGAACTGCTGCAAAATAAATGGTATTAAAAAGCTATATTGTCAACTCAAAGCTAACTGTTTCCTAGGGAGAGCCAGATAGGGAGCCATGGCCATAAGCTTTAAAATGCCTTTTTTTGCACATTTATGTGTCAGGAATCTTACAGTAGGATGGTTTTCTTGAGATAGGAAATTAATGAAAGAGGCAAATAAGCAGAATCACTAGGACGGTATTAGTTATTTTATTTGCTATTGTGCCTTTCATTAACTGGCAAATCTCAGAACTTACGCTGCAGTGCACTAGGAGTATGAAACAGCTTGTTCAAATAGGCAGATAATCAGCTAAAACTTCTGTTATGAAGGGGAGATCAAATTGCATCATGGTATATGTTTAGGAAAGAAAAAAGGTAGACAATTCCTATGGTTTTTGTCGGTCCTGTTTGATTGTGGTTCTATCCTGAATTTCAATCCAGGTGTTTGGGAAATTTTCTAGTTAAAAAACCCCAAAGAACTAACCAAAACCATTTCTGTTAGAATCTCTATTAGATGTGTAGGTCATTTTAACTTACTTATTCCAAACTCCGAGATGACAGCCCATTCCAGACAAAACAACTGTGCAGCAACCACATTTTGTACACTGCAGTTCAGCTCTGCCATGCTGAAGGTAACCATAATCTATTTCATCACATCCCTGAGGTAGTAGCCTTGCCTTCTACACTCAGTACACTGTCTTCTACCCTATTAAATGTTGCCATCCATTCCATGCAAATCTATAGAAACCTTTGATCCAAAACCTGTTTCAGTCTATTGACACATTCTTATGGATTTAACTGACTTTGGATTGTGCCCTGAAGGACCAACCTACATCTTAACATGAAGCTCTCAACAGAGAAATTAAAACTAGCAAAAGTTTTAGCAATACATTTGAATCACAAGACAGCATGTGTCCTAAGAAGTGCTGGTACTTTAACAACAAATCAACCATGACAGGTGGCGGGATGCAGGAAAGGAAAAGCTGTTTGGAGAGCTGAATCCTACACACAGTGCACATAATGTAGGGCTTCATCCCACCACCAAAGTCAGTAATAAACTCATGGATTTTGGTCGCAGAAAGACTATGCCTATTGACAATGAAACATTTAATTTCTCATAGTTACATCATTGTCCAAGGAATTAGTCCATCAGGAAGTTTATTAAATTTTTTCAGCAGGATTTGGGAATACCATGTGTTTTAGAACTGAATCTTCCCAAGACAAAAGTGAATTTGGTATTTAGTGACTAAAATAATCTACAGCTTTGAAACACTGGCTACACTTTATCTTTTCCAGCTAATCCTGTTGTATATAAAGGGATTGTGCTGATAAATTACATAGCTTAGAGGATTCAGCTTCTTAAAAAGACAGAAATACCTTGTTTTGCTTTTTGCCTCTTAATCATTCTTGAGTAGAGCTCAGTCTGACTGAAGAACTGAAAACTGTTTGCAAGCCACTCTTTAACTGTATAGCTCTACTCTTTACTGTTTATGTAGGTTCTTCTCAAGAAAAGCCAGTATACAACAAGAACAAGTAGCCTTTCAGTTACAAACCTGTGTTCACTAGAGATTCTGATCTAAATGATGACAATTGTACCTGTTTTTTGATCAGAGTCTAGAACCTGGGAAACCAGCAAGTAGATTTTGGTTTTCCTATCAGTGCTGTAGAGGAGCTTCAGAGCATTATGTGGTGATGATACTATGAAAATACTCCCTAGACTGTTTCAGGGGTACTTTTCATGCTTCATAGGTATCACACAGTTCAGAATACAGAGAGCTAGATTCCTCTTTCAGTTGTGAATTGTCAATAATGATGAAGATTCGGATAATATTACAGTTCATTCACAACTTTTAATCACTTGCTGACATGCACGTTAAAGATGAATATTCCCCAAAACATGAAGTATTTCCCAAAGGAAGTCAGCAATATCTCCTCACATATCAAGAACAATATGTATAGGAGGTTTGTGATATGTCATATACTAGGCTTCTCAAGGAAACCATATGTGCTACTGAAGTTAAAAATTACAGAATATGTTATCTCTTGCTGCCTTACAGTTATCTTATAGGGACTTTGATTTGCAAGTCCATTATGTCTAACTCCACACAGGTAAGTAGTCCAGTTTCTAATCAACCTTCTAATATGAATAAAGTGACAAAACCACACACATTTTACTGAACTGGCATTACATTATTTCACATGTAAAATATGAAAATATGTTTCCATTCTAATCCATTTTTTAACCTTAAGTTTTCTCATCAATGATTTTTGTTGGTTCTCCTTTCTAAAATTCAGCATATCTTTTTATACTATACACTGGTTTATCCTCACTCATATTCCCTTGAAAATTTCCCTCTTTTATCCTTGTAAGTGTCTAGCAAGGGCTACTGGAAAGAAAATACTGTTTAAACATCTTTGGTGACTTCAGCAGAGGGACTCAACCTTTATATAGTACAGACTACATCACACTAGATAAGCTGGCTCATGGGCATTTTGCTTCCCCTTTATGATCACTGCTGATTTCTACAACAATTAGTTGTATGGAAAAGAATGAGTACGTTTGGTGTGGTGGTGGCAGAAAGGTCAGCATGAGGTGACCAGGCAGCTTTGTGTAAGCCAGTTTAAAAATGTTCTTTCTGTGTGTGGAGGAAAAGAGAGGCTATTCCAAGTAACAAACCAAGGAAGTTTGGGAACTTCTGTACACATACAGTGCATGCCATTAAGAATTTTAAAAGCCAATGGAGCAGATCAACCCCATCAGCATTATTGGAAGTTAGGTAATAATTCCTGCAGGTTTGAAAAATTTCAGACATGGTAATATACATTATATTAACAATTCTTTATGTACATATAGACAAATATTTCATATCTCTAATGTACTTAACATATCCTGGTCCATAATCTGAGGAACCATATACAACCATAGCACTCATGGATGAGCAGCTCACAAATATCTTATACCATTATATACTGTAAATGCATGGAACTGTCTTATGCAACTCTTCTGGGTTTTTTTGTTAGAGCTTCTTAGCACAATATGAATAGTTTTTCCTTTTTGACCTTATTCTAGGCTTTAGTGATTTGTTTTTTCCTTTTCAGTGCTGATTCATTTGTCTCTCCAGGAGACTTAAAGATCACTGTCCTATTAAGTGTTAGCCCAACCAAACACATCTTTCCTTCACTCT